>NC_139344.1:319750606-320127946 GCF_055883805.1 Amblyomma maculatum | reverse complement strand
TTTTCGGTGACGAGCTCCAGATAGGATTGCTCCTTGGTGGTGAGACGTATCGCTCTGTACTCGGAACAGACCCGTAATGCGCGCCTGACGACGCTTGTCATGAGTCGGGTCGTTAGGAGGCGAGGGCACGAGAATGCCCTCTATTTGTGAACCGTCGTCTGGTCGCCTCTCAGCGTCCAAATCTGTCAGTATTTCTCAGATGTTGACGCATACTCGACTCGAGAGAAGATTGAAAGCATTTCCGTGCCTCGAGATGGTTTAGACTGCGCTAGAAAATTTCCGCATGCTTGCATCGTCTTATACATTTGCTCGGGATGATTTATGGCAGTGAGCCTTGCTGCGTCAGACGGAGAGACAGAGCGTGGACACAAGGCAGACAACTTCTTTGCGCGTCACTAATGCATCGTTAAGTAGAATTAGTGATTACACGTCCTAATAATGCGTCGTGATGCAGGAAAGAAACTTCTGAATTACACAGATAGACTAGAAGAGGCGGGAAAAATAGATAAGTATAGAAAAGGGGCAGGTTCAAAGGTAATGAAAGGAGAGAGAGAGAGAGAGAGAGAGAGAGAGAGAGAGAGAGAGAGAGAGAGAGAGAGAGAGAGAGAGAGGAGAGAGAGAGAGAGAGAGAGAGAGAGAGGAGAGGAGAGAGAGAGAGAGAGATGAGAGAGAGAGAGAGAGAGAGAGAGAGATGCAGCTCTTTGCTCAACTGCAAATTAAGTAAGGAATGAGGACTGCTACTGTCAAGACTATCCAGTTAGTCGAACGACCTATCCGAGCTGGCGTTTACTTTTTGCGCCTTTCTCGACTTGCCTAACTCTGTTCGATTCGTGAACCATTTTTTGTTTTCTCTCGCTGGTGTCCTTATGGAGTAGTTCCGTTTCAAAATATGCTTGACTTTTGTTCTCTTAAGGATTCGTCCTCCAAGGAGAACCTATTATCCTCTTGCCGCTTTCCTTCCCTCGTTTTATTTTCTTTCGTATAAATCTGCTGGCTTTAATCTGCTGGCTTTTTTTCTTTTTTTTTTAATTTTGACGCATAGTTCAGCTGTCCTGCCCCCCCCCCCCTCCCCCCCCCCGGGTTTTTTTTTTTTTTTTTTAATTTTGTTCACTTAAGACTACCGTTTTTCCTCCTTCGTTCCATTTCAAAATGACCTTATTTTTGGTGAGTTTTGTTGATTTTTTTTGTTTGGTGTTTAGTTTGTTTTACCTGCAAGCAAATTCTTACATCCTAAATCTACTTACTGCCCTGGCTTCGGCCAAACGGGATGAAAGGCACGGATTAGAAGGATCCAAAGCGTCTTGTACGTTATTTATAAGAAATTCGTCATATGTTTGGCCGCTTATATCGGGTTAGTCTGAATCTGGGAGTATGTATTTACTCCTTATTATCAAGAAGCCGGTCATAAAATCAGTTTTTTCGAGGTAACTTCCCCAAACTGCCACAGTTAGAGGTTTATTGAACTAAAGCTAGAGGTTTATCCAGCGCAGATCTTTTCAAAGCCTCTCAGAAGCAGCAGAGCACAAGCGTGCCGACACTAGCTAAGAGTAATCGTAAACAACTAATCTCGTACTAAGCCTCCAAATGTAGATCGACGTGATGTTTAAGAATGAGAAAAAAAGCTCGTTCTATATGTATGTTCGCGTATATAGAAACGATTATGGTGGCGATTATTGTTATGCCTTCGGAGCAAAGCGTTATCAGAGGAAAATAACTCTCAGTTTCACTTCCATTCTTCGCGCACACGCTGAGCACGTTTCCTCTGCTTTTCAATCGGCGAGCAGTGAGACAGCACCGGTGCTGTGCAATTCTCAAGCGACGCAGAAAAATGAAATGGATTAAAAAATGCAGTTGAGTGTCTAGTTTTCCCAAACCATATAGGCACTGAGCGGAGCTAGGCACCTTCTCATCCACATTTCAATTCTCTCTCTCGCCCTCCAACTTCCTACTCTCCTCTCCGGCCTTCACGTGGGCTTCATCGAGGAGTGGTCGGCCACCGCCGCGTCCCCACTAGTCTCACAATGGGCGTCCGGGGTTCGCTTTGCCGTATACAACAACGTGCGGCGCCGTGCCCCGCTGAACTGGGTGCTTCCATCACCGCTCCCAGGAAGCTGCAGAAAGGAGAGTGAGCGACTGCTGCGCAGGCGTTTTCAATAGGGAACTCCATCCTCACCCTCTTCGGGCGGGCGCACTTTTCGGTACTGCGCCACTTCCGTTGCTTTGCGAGGCGATGGGAACGGTCAGGGCGGAAGTTATATCCGGCCCGAACGACCCCTGGAAAACCCCTGTGGCCTAATGGGTACTGTGTACAAGCAGCGTAAAAAGATGCGCTGCGTTCCACATCTTGTATGGGTTGTTTGATCATCACTCATGGGCTCGTCACATGGTGGACAGTATGGACGGACGAACGGTCTAATTGGTGCGACATAATTGCTCCTGTCATCGCGTCAGCAGCCCCTCTCTTTATTGTTGTCATCGTCGTCGTTGTCATCTTCCGTCACCGCATCATGACGTAGCAGTGGCGGCTTTCTCCGGTTCTCAGAGAGAAGCAGCGTTGTTTGTTGTTGACAGGCCCCCCGATGGATTACCACTGGTGCTGAGCTGAGGGAGCTGTATATACAGTATATATAGCCTGTCGCTCGCATCCCGTTCTTTTGTTGTCTGCGCGATCAGGAAACAACGCCTTCGATTGTTGCTGCAGCCCGGAATAAACTGCTCTCGGCGTGGGGACGCGAGCGGCGGTTCACGACCTAGAAGTGCGTGCAAGGGAGTAATGCGATTACTTTGATCTTTCTAATTACAGCTATTAGCTTCCGAGAGCTACGATCAACTTCACACGGCTGCGTTTTTAATGGGAAGCGGGGCTGTGCTCGTGAGCAGCAATTTGGGTGTCTAAAGCTGCTATCTCGCGTCCATAATTTGTTCGCCTTCCGGCACTGTCATGAAGCGTTCAATTTAGGCGTTTTGATCTGACGCCACATGTTTCTACAGGTATACTTCGTCGATGATTGCTTATCGCATTGTCATGCGACTGCACCAAGAAATCTTTCCAAAGGGACTCGTAACGTGTGCCGGCTGCAGCTTTCTTTCGAACGATGCCTCGGTGGTTATGAAGCGTTCGGCTGCTGAGATCGAGCTCACGCGTTCGGTCCTCGCCTCGGCGGCTGCCATTCGCTGCGGGGGTATTGTGAAAATGCCGCTATGCTGACATTTCGTTGCACGTTAAAGTACTTCCCGCGGACTAGCTAATCGGAGCTCCGATGCGGCGACACTCGGAGCCCATAGTATTGGCACAGTAACATTCAGCGTTCCAAACCGAAGGATGACAACATAAAATTGACGAAAAATTGCGTACAGTGCTCAGGCTGCTGCATATAGGCGGAAGTCACGTGTCGACTAGGTTAGCGCGAATCAGTTAAAAAAAAAAATAAACACAATTTTGGTGTCACGTGATTGTTCACAAGTTCACAACTAGCCTTGGTTAATTTTCTGCACACGTTGACGCATACAGGCGCGTAAACTATCCATATTTCCTTCTGCAGCAGTGATGGAGTGAACTCTGTTTCATCACGACAAGCTCTATATACTAACGTCATCAGTCAAGCATATCTTTTTTCCTGGATAATCTGCAGCCTTGTATAATCCGCTCTAAATGTCAGCGAGGTAAAGTTATTCTTCACATCAAATTTAAGCGAAATATCAGCAGAGCCAAGTGCTGTACGCAACGTGGGTCCGAAGAAGCAGCTAGCAAAGCTCTATTGGGAAACCTTGACTCATATATATGATTAAAATGAGTGGCTCTACTAAAGTGTCGGCTCTAGTGTTTAAATACCACCTTCCTCTTATATAATGTCGAGTATCATAACTTACTTGTGCAGTGACTAGTTCATGCGCCAGAACCCTGCAGTTCAAAAGCGGAAGACCCTTCTATTAGCGTGAAAACTACGTCTGTCCTTCGCATACAGGAAGAAACGGAAACAATGTCGGGCTACTTCCGGCGCGTGTCTCCCTCATTGTCTTCGCTCCGACGTTTATCTTCCACTTCCACCCAGCAACTGTAGGGCATCCTCGTTTGACGTGCTTCGAAATGAAAAGAAGCGAAAATAAAGAACACACGGGCAACAGCCGTGACCCCATGGGGCGTCTATGCCAGCGCCGGTCCTACCGCGCACTTTTCGTCTCCATCGAGTCCCTTCCGCCATACGCCTGCACTCCGTTACGGAAACACGGGTGGACTGGGGAGTAGCGGAAATCTCAGCCTCCACGCCCGTCATACCTTTACTAAGCGGGCTGCTTAAATTGGCAGGAAAAAAACGGGAGCGACCATGGGACAGGCGTTTCAAATTGGTTTCGGCTCAGCTGCCGATACCTGAAGCGTATATATTCCCCGACCGGACGGAAATGGTCAGCGGGGTGGTCTCCTCCAGTCGGCTAATTGCGTCATAATGCGCGCGCGTGCCCCTCCCCATCCTCCCTCTCTTCACTCTCGCATTCACAAAGTTTAGGATAGTGTGTTGTGCAGCGCTTTGAATTGCGGGCCAGCTGCGAGCAACGGCGGATTCGATTGACGCCATCTGGAACGATGCCTCCCTGCGTCAGTGTGTGCCACTGTTGTTTTCTATGTCTAAATATATTTTTATTGAATGTGCATAGAGGTTGTTGCGCTCCACTGATCATTCTGTCGCGTCATGGGTTCAGACAACAGCATCCGCTGTTTATAAGGAGGGGAAGGGCGATGTTGTTGCCAGAGGGAAAGGGACGCCGAAGAGCCAATGCGTGCACCATCTGTCACGCAGAGTCCCGCAGCCACTGCTAATGCCGACTAACATCGTTCTATGCTACTTCCTGCAGAGATTTCGCAGATTCCATGATTGATCATCGGTGAGTTTACTGCGCTTCTCATTCTGTAGTTCTAGCGCGGTTTTTTGTTTTTGTTTTGTTTTGCGGACTAAGGCAGGTTACTGCAATTCTTACTCATGCTCGCATTCCCGCCATTTCTCTGTGCGCACTACTGAACAAAATTCTTAGCAACAAACACGATTTGTGGTACTGCAAAGCCATCGCGAACCACAAGTTTAGACAACATTTCGGATTTAAGCTATAGCTTCGTCATACCTTTACTATCGCCAAAGGTTTACTATCGCCAAAGGGATCGCCAAAGGTTTCATGTCGAGCCTGTAGTCTGTTGGAATGTGTACGAATTCTGTGTCGAAGGCTTGCGAATCGTAATTAGCGAGGTTCAGGACTTTAAGTCCTGCCTTGTGTTCTCTGGTTGGTTCTAAGGATATTTGCTGCTACCTCATAGCTGGCTACTTATGCACTGTGTAGTTGATGTACCAAAATGTAAAATGCAACAAAATTGTTAAAAGGGTACGCCATGTAAATTAAGTGACATGGCAAGACTCGTACCCGAGGGCTTCACTGGTGGCGAGGCTATTTACAAAGACTTGCTGTCGATCATCATGAGATAAAATCTTAACAAGGCTTAACCCCTCCCGATCTTAACTGTCACATCCGTTGCTCAGATTGCGCGCTGAGAGAGAGGTCATACTCGGACAGCGTAATGACCACTGACAGGAGTCAGTTTGGCTGCCCGACGGATATGCCACGGATTCAATTAAGTATATAAATGGTGCTCCTACTGCACGTGTGTTTTTACACTTCTTGGTGTCCGCCGAAGCAGGGCAGGGCCGCACACACGCACGCAATTGAGGAAGACCCGTTTTCCGCTGCCCTCTTCCCGTGGCCGCGAATTATCCGCCTTTACGGCGCTGTCGCGATGCTTCGATGTTCCTTTCCCACGCTCCAAAATCTGCTCTCCTCTCTCGTCTGGCTGAGAGCTGAGTCAGGGCCGTAGATTGGGGTTTCCGACACCGAGAGGCCTCGGACCTTGTTACGGTCTGCGGTGAGCTGCATGTGCTTCTAACGCTCGGTTGTGTTATGCTGGAATACAACTATAGCCCTGTATACCATATACAACTATAGCCCTGTATACATGGACTCAATAGAGTCGGGTCGAGTTAGCCTGTCGAGTAAAAAACCAGTTGTCGGGTTCATGTATACGCAGTTGGGTCGAGTAAAATAGGCGCGGAGCGCGTCGCATTAACTCGCTTGACCCGCTTGCCTAAAAGCATGTAAGCGATGTCGAGTCAGGAGTCGAGTTATGGCGAACTCTTGGATCAAAAAGCCTCCGGAGCGGCGAGGAGCGTCAGCTAAGTTGAATGCTTTTTAGCCCTCATCAACGATAAAAAATAATAATCGAAGCTCTCGATAGTAAAAGGCAGCGGAATCAAATACGAGTAGAAAGCTTGCACAATAACTTCGAATCACGACGCTATGCGCCGTTGCGATACTTACTCGCTAAAAAATGAGTTCATGTAGACACCAACCGGTTCGAGTAATGGTGACGAGCTCGGTTACTCGACGCTGACCCGACCCGGTGCTGTCGAGTCCATGTATACAGGGCTTATGTGGTTATATACTGTTGGGAAGCGCTTGGGTTCGACTCGTATTGAGTGAATATCGCCGAGGAAAGGCGATAAAAAAGAAGATCGAAGTTAAGGTGCTTGTTACGGACAGGGAGAGAGAGCTAAATAAAATTATAATTAACATTGCTATTTGGTTGGAAAGCATGAAGCCTGTGATATAAAAGGTACTGCGGGCTCACAGCTGCTGTCGTCTGCAGCATCCAACCAACGTATTCCTGGGGAGAGAGAAATGATATGCCGAAAGAACAAAAAGAGGGGCGCGAGACTCGAAAATTTGAAAGCGAACTTTCAGAGCTTGCACGCAAGCTTAACCAATATATTTCTCATGTTAAAAGTTCGATAGTCGCTATCATATAGGTAGCTTCATGCTGAACTCTTTTGATCATGAAGCTTCATGATTAACTTTAAAGGTATGAAGCGAGAACCGAGGTTTCGAAAGGGCCGGGGAGGTTTTATATCCTTTACACAGGTGGTGTGTTTGGTAGAAAAAAAAAAGATAGATAGCTGTACGTGTTATCTTTAGTTAACTTAGAATTAGTATAGTCATTCGCATCTCACACCCTGCCACCACTGACTTGGACCTCGTCAAATTTTAAGCGAATCCCCGTGCCGCCCTCACATCGGCCATTCGTTCTTTCCAAAACTGATGGAGCAAATGCTGCTTGAAATGGTTGCCAAGCTGTAAAGTAAAAAGTAAAAGCAGTGCCGGCCTCAAGGGCCACCGGAATGAGACGCGAGTCTGTGATGGTGTGTGTGCGTTGGCGTCTGGCGTAGGTTTAAACTCAGTTATGGCTTTTAAAGCTCGTGGTCCTGAACATGCTCTAGGACTGCTTTTGGACGTTTGAAAAGGGTAAGCTCGTGTGGAAGGAGAATGGTGTACCACCACCTGTCAGGAGTGCGTATGAGAATCCACGTTCTTCAAGTGCAAATAATTAGTTTCCCTTCATTAATTTGCACTCTGCCGATGGGCAGCGGAGCTCAGACGCCATGTGTATCTGTAGTGTGGCACATGATTGGTAGAAGTGGCTTGAATGTGTATTATGTATTTCGGCGTTGCTATAGTTGGGGAGTTGGCGTGTGTATGCTAAATTCAAGGGGATTAAAGAAAGGTTTGGCGCCAAATAAGGGACTTGGACAGGTGCTGCTGGTGGAGGGTCGGAGAAGAGAAGTCGCACAGAGCCAAGCTTTGCGCTGACCGTGCTGCAAAGAAGAGTAACCGCTACGCTTAGCGCTAATGAAGTCGATCAGGCAGGACAGGGTCACATGAAGGGCGAACTTCGCGCCAAGTGATGCTTCACTGGTGATACAATGGGAAAAATGTTTTCCTCTTCTAGCGTTGACCTCATCTGGGGCTAAGCGCGTGGGAAATGTGTTTAGCCCAGCTCTGAATAAAGCGACACGTATTTGCAATAACGTTCTTAGGCTGAAGCTGCTCTTGCGCCATAAAATCTCATCGCCTTTATACGCAACAATAGACGCATTAACAAGTTCGAGGTGAGACAGTTTTTATACCCGATCCCGTTTTTATACCCGGTTTCGAAACCACAGATTCGCCACGTCCGTGAGGTAGAAGAGGACGTTGCTCATTTTGATGGAATCGTCCCAGCGGTTGTAAGTGCTGACGCGCTAGAAAGAGGCCAGCCAGTCGTCAACGTCGTGGTCGTCGGTACCACTGAAGAAAGGTGGGTCACGGGGGCGTTGTGCCCCGGGACAGAAGATGGTTGCAGGAGTGGCAGGGATGGGCGTCGATGGTTGGCTGGGAGCGTCCTGCATGGTTGTGACCGAAGGCGGTAGCGTGCGGTTCCGAAGTTCCAGGGTGAAATTTGCGAGGAGGACTGGGGCGACGACCGAACCTCCACCAAGTGTAAGGTGTTTATAGGAGCACCAAGACCGCAAGCAACGTCCGCAAACCAAAGCGACGGGGGTAGCGTTCTTCTTCTTCTTCTTCTTCTTCCTTGATATTTGGCACATACCCACGAAGGGGGATTGGCCAGGGTTCAGTGTGGACTGCCAAATGTCCTACACAAACTGAATTAGTGTAATAAAGTAATTGACAACTAAACAAAAACAAAAGGTTTTAGATCACAAAAGTTATTGAATGAAAAAATATGATGCAAAAATTTGTAGTTTTGTAAATTTGGAATGCAATTAGCAGGGGAATCTGTCCGTAGCTGTTATGTAGTTCTAATCAACAGGGCAGTGCCAACAAGGCTCCGGCTCCACTTCGTCTACCTCTTCGGGTTGGCGCGCGAGCTGATGGCGATCGGGATTATATGATACTTATTGATGCGCAAGTATCCTTATTTAAAGCCCAAGAATTCTCTTCCCTTATTCGTCACCGCTCTTTGCGTGGCTACTAAACCACATTACAAACTAGAAACAATATGAGGGAAGAAGTTCACTTCAGGCTGCTACGGTCGCATGAGCTCGGGTAGTAAAAAAGAAATGGCCACCCACGAGCTTCATCACCTTCACAACGAAGATTATTGATGGCCGCGCTCATTTTGACGCTTCCTGAATGCGAGGACGTGAAGGGAATCTGAGCGACGTCAGCAGCGGATTTTGGGTGGAGAGGGAAGGCATACGCAGATGCTGAACGAAAGGGATGCACGGGACGACCATTTGGAATGTACGGAGTTCGAGGAAACGTCGGAGGAGTTCATCACTCCGCTATTGTGACAAGTACCGCTGTTACAGAGACTCAGAGCTAACGGTAATAAAGATTACTGTGCACTAACACTCACTTCAAATTGCATTGTCATTTATGTCGACGCCGCGGAATATTCAGCAAGACGTGTTGCTGGGCTTGTTGGTGTACAAGCCAGCACGCTTCGAAAGATATTGACGTACCGAAGACTGCATTCGGGCTTGCATTTATAATGTGAAAAGCGCCATAGAGACGCTGGTCATCAAAAGCTTTTTCACATCTGCCACAATAGCAAATAATCTTGGACGAAGAAGAGTGACGGGGCGCGCCATGACGGAAGCCAAGACTACGTATAAAAAATCAGTCGCGAACCATTCTATACGGGAAAATGCTTAGACAGCCTCATCTTATTTGCTCGAGCTATAGCTGTAGCTCTACCTGTTCGGTTTCAGAAAACTGTACGACGCATTCCACTTCGCAGACTATAGCGACATCTGGTCTTTGTTCTATAGCTGCCTTTTCTTGGCGAACCATGCACATGGAATTCAGCATATTTCTTTTCTTCTTTTTTTTATTTTTTACGTCCTGCTTCTCAACAGAAATGTAAAAAAAAAAAAAGCGGACAGAGAGAAAGAAAAAGAAGGGGGGGGGGGGGGGGGGGGGACCCTGTTGAGCAGCATAAACCGCTTCGTTTTAGTGGGTCAAGTATGTTATACAGGACAAAAGAGTTTCTGACCATAATTTCAACAGACATGAGTGGGCCCCATTGTTTAACCACTTTTTAACCAACGAGGATTTCCGTGGGTAATTGCTTTCCCTTTCTCCACTGCCACTGGTGTACAATGGTGTCAATCTTGACAGTTATTCTTTTGTTCTCTGGTCTGACAGAGATGAAAACGTCCACATTTTTTTTTTTCGTTTTTTATTACATCGTTCTAAGCCTAAGAACATGGAGGTCCTTTCTGTCCTGTCCTGATTTCTGGCCTGCTTTATTCCAGTCAAAATGCAGAGTTTAAAGAGCTGTCAGTATCTAGAAATGATAAATAAAATAACGCTTTTACCTCGACTCAAGCAGTAAGCCGCAGATCTGCAATTGGTGGCTTTAATTGTCGCGCACATTGTCGGCAGCGGTAAAGGCCACAATTAAGAGCCAGCCGCTGCGCAACGCTCATGACGTTCGCAGGCATATAACTGCGGACTAAAGATTTCACGCGCTACTTGTCTTCCCTGCAGCGGCTTTGTGCGCAGTGCTGGTTTGCACCTACAGAGCCCCACTTCGCGCTCTACAGTGAAAGCAGCCTACATGTACCGTTTTGCATATGTTCTCCATACATACCAGCGACGATGGCATAAAATTTGACCGAGAAGAGAACGTTCAAGCGTGTATACGGAACTCGGGTGGTGAGCTATTTTTTTTTTCTTTCGCTTTTTCTGTTTCCAGCAAACCAACATTTCTCCAAGTAATTTCAAATAAAAATAACGCGTGCGACTTGCTGGGCGCTTTCCCCCCTGTTTTGACCCCATTGGAAAGTAAATACCGCACTTAACTGATTGTAACGTGCATCTAAGATGTTCTCTATTGACCTTCATTTGGAGCGCACGTTTTTTCACCGCAGTAAAAGGCGTGTCCATCGTAGGGTGTCAAGACCGATACCTTTCTCTTAACTCTTAGGCCCGTGAGAATGTTATGTGGATGACATCCAGATGACGTCTCCGTGGTATCCAGTATGTTATCGACATCATGAAGCCGCCGATCTCCACAATATACTCTGTGTGAAAACGTAGCATAGGTGGACCTGCTTTTTATGCCGAGGAGATGAATGGTCGGAACTTCCAAAATCACCAATTTGACTAAGTTTAAATCGGGGGGAAGCAATCGGATTGCGTATGGTGATTTTGTGTTTCAGAAATTCCAGTCGAACTTTATCGGCTGGACGTTCTTGAAGTTCGCGCTGCAGTGGCAGGAAGTTGAGGGGAACCTCGCTGCGGCTGTCACCTTTCTTTGGTGGTGAAATTACGTACTTTCTGTTGCTTGCTATGAAGACACCTGGCCAGCGAAACGTCCGGCCTTGGCATCGGCGTTGCGGCGTTGTGACCGGAAAATCACGAGCACGCCTATGGCGGGTGGTATCGGGGAGTGACATAGATCATATGTCAGGGTCAGTTCCTCCGCTCCCCACCTCCAAGCCGTCTCCTTTTTTTTTTCTTTTTTTCGGTCATTTCTGACCAACACTAGCGGTAGCGCCAGCCTGGCTTCGAATCGGGGTCGTGCTATAATCAAAGAAACACGGTACTGACGTCGGTCGCTCATTGGCCCTCCACGAAGAGGCAAGAGTGTCACGCGCAGGAGCCGATTGTTTCCCAGGCCAGTTATCCGCGCGCCACCCTATATACCCTCGTATGAGCTTCACAGGGTTGTTCGGAGGCGAGCTGTTGTTGGCGCTCGCTCGTTGCATGGTTGGCCTTAATGAGGACGGACCAGGCGAGCACAGCCCGTCGTCTCTTCTTTCTTCGTCTTTCTTCACCCTTCCCTCTCGACTCATCTATCTCTCTGCCCGACCGTGAAGCGCTGCTTCTCCCCCACTTTGTTTGTTGTTGTTTTTTTTTTTTTTTTTGCTTTTCGCTAACTATTGCCGTAATGTATGGCGCAGTTTCGTACTTTTGTGAATTGTTTCTGCACAACTTTTCGTTTCTTTATCATGTGCATTGTACTAGAAACGGAGACTGGGTTACAAAGTAACTGAAGCAATTTTTATTTGCCCGAGCCGTTCACAGTTCACCTGTTTTGCTAGCGTCGTCAAACAGACCTTTCGTTTTGCCGAACGATACGGAAATAAATCGAGGACAAGGCTCGTGCCACAATATAAGAACGGCGCTTTCCTCTTAATAACATGTAAAGTAGGGTGACTGGACATCCTTCATGAATTTCAAAAATACACGCAGAGGTAAGCATAGCTGGTGAATCCGTTTCGGCCTTCTGATGTAGACTGAGACCAGGACGATGCTGCTCGAGGGCTACATATGACTGCCACAAGCTGCGCATGAATTTCAAAGTTGAAGGTTGTTTCTATCTCTGGGCGCTCCTGCTAACGTCTCTAGCAATACAGGGAACACACAAGTATTGTTATAGATGTTCGTGGCTAACATTCGTTTTCTTTCGTGTGCGCAAACTGACAGCTCAGAACCCCGTCCGAATTTCGTTTAACTATACTACAATTAAGTTCCCGTGAAATTTCTGCTGCACGCGAACGTATGCCTCAAATACAAAGTCAGGGTAGGATTAGCAGTTTCTAAACACCGGAGCACAAAAAGGACCATAAAGCTCTAGCCAAGTTTCGCCGGAGAATGATAACGAAAATTTTCAGGGGCCGTTAACATGCTGTCGCAAGAATATTAGCGTCAAACGTATATCTGTAATCAAGATGTTGAAAAAGCACTCATTAATATTAGAGAGATTTAGTTTAGCGGACTTTGCGGCGATTGCGTAATTAGCGAAATAGCGGGTCGGAAATACGCATGCGCTGAACGCTAACAGCAAAATTGCGCTAGCGATTGCACGCAATTTTGAGAAGTTAGCGCGCGTATTTTGCGCATTTAGCGTGACAACATGGCGGCGTCCTTGCATCGGGCAGTCGTCCGCTTCAGACGAACAAGGAGTCGTTGCAGTTCCGGTTGGCATGTTTATGTGCAACGACTGGTACTGTCGTCTTTCGCTTTCACTAATCTTGCTTCGACGATGATGTGCTGGGTGTAAAGAAGCTTTGTTGTTCAAATTCGGTCTGGAATCTGGTGCTCCTAGGCGTAATGGAGTCGCCTACGACAATGCAACCGCTCTGAACGCAGCGAATTGGTTTAAAGTCTCGTTTCGGTGGTTACTACATTTTACTACTAATTATGGCTGCTGTATATTTACAATTTACGAGAACGTATTGAGCTGGCTGTGAAGTTTGCAATGCACCTCTTAAATGTTCAAAGTCTCCCTTCAAAAGGGCATGCAAGCGGGGTTCTTGTAGCATACATCCTTCAATCCTCAGAGCAGAAGAGAGCAGACGACAAGCGCCATAATAAAAATATCCAACGCCAGTGTCTCAGCGAAGTGTAACGGAAATATGCATGTACGTTTCACTGCTCATGACAATGTCGCACTTCTGCGAGAAGTGCGGAACCTGTATCTGTTTCGAGCATCCGAACACGCGCTGCGTAACAATCGTGGTCTACGCATAGCTACTTTTCACATGGTATTAGCTTTGATTCGAAGAGTAAGCGACAGTAAAAAGAAAAAAGTGAATTGTGTGAATACTCACTGTTGCGAATTTCCCCGTCAGCACACTGTGATTGTTGCTTCCGCCAGTCAGCTGTGATTGCTGACATCGCTAAACAGGTGCAGAAAATTACCAACAACGTAGCTGATAGTTTGAACCATGACGTTGGACATCACTGATGAATGCAGACCGAAGATAGGTTCCAAACCACACCAGCGGTTGGAATACGAAAGTCGTCTTAGTGCAATACAAAGCGCATGTCGGCCAGTGACATTAATTCCTTGGGCGCTGGTGAAAGTGTTTGGCACAGCAAGCCAGTTGTACAGTTGCTCAAAATCCTCTTTTCGAATTGGAACGGCAATCTGAGCAGCGCAGGGTCCACAGCAGATACACCCACTGACCATTCTTCGAGCGGTAGCGGCATATAATCGGCTCACTTCTGCTTTGCAGCGAGATTTCCAAACTAGGCTTCAAAAAAGTCAGCGCGAGCGAGCTCTCGAGCACGCGCTCACGTACGCGCTCCTAGATACAATTCTTCGTACTGCACCCATGTCAACACCGACAGATATCGTGAGTCATCCAAAACGCTCGACGGCTTAGTTGAAAAACACCTGAAGAATGTGCAGTTCAGTAGCGCAGCGCTGGAAGGGCACGCCGTCTGTGCTTACAGACGTGCGGAACGTTTAGAAGCAGAAGAACGTCTGTAGCACCTGTAGGAGCAGACGTTCGCCTGCTTCTAAACGTTTCGCACGTCTGCTTCCAAAGCAGAAGGCGTGCTCTTCCAGGTTCGTCTGCTTCCACAGGCGCCACAGACGTTCGTCTGCTTCTAAACGTTTCGCTTCGCTCGCGGCTTCAAAGTAGATTGTTTCGGCTTCCTGCGGCTCAACCTATGCATTGTTTAATTTCAGCGAACATTTTTCTTACCAGGCGGCGCTGGCAAGCACCTCGAATATATCCTCAATCGCTGATACCTCATGTTTGTGTACCGTTTGCTAAACGCTATACTAAAATTAGCTCTGATGGTGAGTCTTTTTCGGCACGCTAACTTCATTTCCGTTAGCACCGCTAATTACGCTAACGCTAAACTAAAGCTCTCTATTATCCAATGGGTCATGTGACGTTATCCGATGGCGTCATTCCATTGGAGCGATGAACGCAATGTATCGGACTGGGAAAGGGAAGAGTGGCTGTCTATAATAGCTGGCATTAATAGAAGAAAGATCTTCTGAAAAAGAGAGAAAATACATATTCGGTGAGGTGGGGCATTAGAGTATAATGTTTAGCTGATCACACCCGTTCCGCATCCTGTGATCCATACTTTCTTCCCGAAGAAGGTAAATTCCCTAGCTTGTTGCTCGTTGCGAAAAACGGACACGGCTGAGACCTTCTGTTCCTGCTCCAAAACGAACCAAACTCGCTTTTGGCTTGTAACACTGTGTAAATGCGAGTATAGGCGCACTTTCGCCGCAGGCTGCCGCTCACGCGCGTCAGGGCCAGAGCTGAACCGCAACACGCCGACGGCGACAGCGCAGCTCGCCCTCGCCAGCGGCCCTGCTCGTGCCAGACGAGGCGGCGCTGAGGAGAGCACTTTTCAATTGGGGTTAATTGCCGAGCCCTTCTTCGCAGGAGGAGCAGCGGCAGCGGCGCGCAGCGCACCGACGACCGAGAAGAGGAGAACGACGGGCGAAGCCAACGTGCCATGCCATAGAGGAACGACTCTCCACACAACACTATCGGGGATGCATAGAGCGGGCAGAGAACCACCCCTCGACGGAGCTGCGACAGAAAACGTAGTTCCGTGTACTTGTGCCGACTTACCATCACTACGGATTCCGCTCACTCTAAACAAAAAGTTGATGCTTCGAACTAGGTCTTTCCGGAGCTCTGTAAAGCTTGACAGCCAGAGTAGACGGTCCACGAACTGAGACAGGTGCCAAGTTCGACGTCGGAACGGTACATTGTTCCAGCCTCCTCTGCAGTGGATGACCCCGGTCCCCGGACTCCGAGGTCGGCAGGCTTGACTTTGATGCACGCAACTAAAACGTGAACAGTGAATTGTCGCAACGGCCCTCGAGGCGCGTGCAGCCCCGCTGTCGACTCCAGTAAAGAAAAATAGCAGCCGGCTCGCGGCTCGAATTCCCGTCGGCCTAGCAGCGAACATCGTCCTTGCCGCCTTTCCCTCTTCTCCGCGTCACCCTTGCAAGCAGCCAACGTTTTCAGCAGCCGTTTGTTACACTGAACCGCCAGAAGAGTTCGCTGGCTTGGCGCGCTCGAGGCCTCCTGAGTTGGTTTCCTTTTCCAGAGGAGGCGAACGTGTCGGCCGGTCCAGCATTCGACCGCGGGAGCAACTCACCGAAAGGCAAAGGAGCTTGTAACAAAAGCAAAAAGGGGGGGGGGGGGGGGTAAGACAACAGTAAGCGGCGCGTTTTGTCTTCTTCCTGCTTGCTTTTTTTCTCACGGCCGCTTCGTAGCCTTTATTATAAGCCGCGTAAGCGCATCCTCGTCCGCATCTATTGGGCTCCAACGAGGCTTGACTCCTGGAGCCGTTTCCTTCGTCCGAGGCGAGCTTGAATGATGCTTTCCTGCTTTCTTTGTCTCATGATTTTTCCTTCGTAGTCCTGACTTTTTCGGCCGCGCAACGCTCTCAGGGCAGTTCTTGCCTTTATGGACTGCGATTTGCTTTTATGCCATCTTTATTTTTTGTATGGCTTTATTTTAGGCATGCTCTATACTCTACTCCCGGCTTGTAGAAACCACAAGCGTGGATCTTTTTGGGAGGGTTAGGGTCGCAGAGAAAAAATGCGAAGCCGTTTTTTATGCTTCTCTCCTTCCTGTAGTTTGCTCACATGCACTCTTCCGCAGTTCGGCTTACCGTAGATTGCACACGATTACCACTTCGAAGAATCTTTTGTTGGTGTAGGGTTTCGAAAGCGGCCAAGAGATGCCGCGAGGAACTTTCTCTTAGTCTGAAAAGCGCGTGGAAGAGAAACGGGATACTGTGGCCCCCTCTCAGGCGCTGTTGCGCTGCACGATGCCATTCGTAGCACCCTTGGGGAGAATGGGGTCAGCGACTTTCAAGCTTGGACGCCCGCAAGCTTTCATTTTCCCTCTTTTTCTCGGTTTTGCACGCGGTCCTTTTGCAGTGTTGTTTATCATATTTACTTTATCCAGCTGTTTCTAGTAGCACGTTCTTGATGAAAATGAGTTTCGATGCACGCTGAATAGATGACTTCCTTCCATTTGTGTCAGCTTTAAGGGCTACACTTTTTAAGCTACTTCTTTCGTTTACCGAATTCTTTTACAATTTTACTGCTCGTGGTTAACGCCTGTGGCATAAGCTCTGACTGCAAGCACCGAAATTGGTTGGCTCTATTATCGGGGAGAGGCTGAAATAAAACTTTCATTCTCATAAAGGACTGTTACGAATGCGAAACACAGTTGCATATGTTTCTTGTCTAACGTTATTTAACTGCAACATGGCCCTCTTTCGATGTGACGGTCGTTGTGCGACCCAGCGGCTTGATGATAATGTTGGCCCTCAGTGCCTAGAGACATAACATTCACTAGTTGGATGATATCGTTGTGTCGCGGTATTGAAGTGGGCCACGCAAGTATACATTTAAATCTCACGCTCACCTTACTATAAGGAGTGATTACAGCTTACTGGTACGCTTTTCAGGGGTGTTTTCGCATTCAGCATGTGGTGATTGTTTACTCTGTACGGCATAACACATCAAGAGCCCGCACCATGCCCCACCAAATATTGATGGATCGCCAATAAAAGTACGCCTTCTTTTCACGCTTGCCGCTCAAGCAGGGGCAGATTAACAGTGGTGAGGTCCCGGCTCAATAAATATTAGGAGGGCCCCTACAGCCATCCACCACCTTACGTCGCCCCATGTTGTTACGTTTGAGACTTGACACGTTTTAGAATTTCTTACACAGAACACACGTCATATTTACTTGAAAAATCTGCGGACTGTTTATGCGGACTGCGGCACAAAATTAAAGATTTAATTCGCTAAAATAATCAGTAATGTACCTTTACATTTTATACAGACTGTCCACATTTAAAAATACAATATGTTTACACTTTGTTCATAATTTCCACTTTTAAAACAGAAGGAAGCACTTTGGCATGCATCATGCATTTTTTATGCTTTCAATTTACAGAACAAATTTACATTTTACATGGCAGCATATCCACCAGCTCGTTCCACCAAGCAGCCGCCGCCGTCGCCGTATTCGGAGGTCAAGATAGGGTGGGCGCTTTAGCTCCGCTTTTAAGTGTATTATTGGACAGCGTACATGCACTTTCCTTTACAATCTGTCATCTACACCGTGATCGAACCACTATCCCTCTGATCCTTAGCTGAGCGCGAACCACTACTCCACACTCGGCTCGTGAGAAGCAGATCGGAAATCTCCTTGTCTAGCGTAAGGATGATAGTAGCGATGAAAATGACATTGCAGTTTGGGATAGTGATATTGATGACAGTAGCGATGACAATGACGCTGTAGTTTGTGATAACCAAGGCACTGAGCGATGAAAATCACAGTGCATTTAGCTGATGAAGACAATGATGATAATACCGGTGACAGCCCTACCACGATGTGGCAATACTGTGCCCAAGGATGCGGGATCAAATACCTGCCGCGGTGGTCCCTTTTCGATGGAGGTGAAAACCAAGGCGCCCGTGTGCTGTGCGATGACAGTGCACGTTAAAGAACCCCAGGTGGTGGAAATTTCCGGAGCCCTCCACTACGGCCTTGAAATCAAAACAGTATCGATGAAAATGATAATGCAGTTAATGAAGACAGTCCTGTAAAGTGGCTTTCACCATTTCCGCTCTTAATTGAACAGACTCAGCCGCGTATATTCGTATAACATGACTGCATTTTTCATTATACTCGTAAGCAAGTGAATAGTGAATAAAGGTATTTACGCTACTATAATCGTGGTCAAACCTTTCTGGGAGGGTTCTTTGAAGAGATCTTCAACGTTGACACGCATCTGAGAATCTCACGTCTCCACTCACAGCAGCGACAAAATACTGAGGTGGCTGTCAGCTATGAGCAATCATAATCTCTAACTAATAATTTCTTGCATTTGCCACAGCTTTCACTGCTTACGCTATGGTTAATAATACACAGCTGACCTGAACAGCGGTGATGACAGAGGTCAGTTGGCATACCAGCTGGTACGAACTGAAATCGAACTATAACCCGTTTGATTCCACTTGTCCACCAACTGAGACTCGCATTTGAGTACCAGCTGGGACCAACTGAAAGCAGTTAGATGTAGCTAAAACATTTTTTTTTAATATTTAGGAGAACACAAAGATATGTATTTGACGGGCGAAACATGAGGTGAGGCTGTCTTTGGGATTAGGTAAGCGTACGATGCGATGAACAGCTTTTGAAGCTTTGAACGTTGCTCCTCATAAGCTCTAATTTTAGTCTCTGGAAATCAGGAAAACGATTTGACTATTTTTCCGACGAAACCTCGAATTCCGCGAATGTTTTTTCCATCTCTCGTGAGCCCCTGAAAACAGAGAGCCGGGTTCACTTGAAACCTTTGAACCCTGGATAATCCGGCCCTGTGCTCAAGGGGATATATGCAGAGAATTCAACGTCGCAAAAGACATCACATGGAAGAGTTTTACAGGCTACAGATAATCGGTCCGTCTTAATGTAGAATGAAGCTTTGGCTTTCTCACTTTCCCGTTGGGTGCCGTTGGCTAAGACTCGGGTTATTGCTGAACGCCAACACGCTGCTTTTTACAAGTAAGCGCGGGTCAAAAGGAGTGAATTAAGGATGCAATAGAGCCATCCTTCTTTACAGCAACTAAAACTATTTCGAAAAGAAACATTGCCTAACACTACATGCCCCAGCCGTCGGTCCACTAAATTCTGGAAATATTAGACGCTTATACACTATAGCACAATCCGATGATGCGATGCTAAAATATGCGTGTACACTCAAGGGTGCATAGCTTTGTGACGACTGGTTCGCTTTACTACTTACTGAGCTAGAGTACAGCACCTGAAGTACGTGCGCAATACGTCCTTAGGACTGCATCTGATAACGCGTGGTTTGAATCTGACTGGAAATGAGCGTGTGCATGGTAGACTCATATGGGACTTGGTTGTCTCTCCTTGCCTTGCTGGTCGTCTTGGCTTTTCAAGCCGCTTTCACTGCGCGAAGCACGAAGCTTGGGCATTTCTCGCTCGAAAAGCCGTCGGCGTAGTAGAAGTCGGTACCGCGTGTCGGAGGCATTTGTTTGAAAACATCCTGATTGGTCGACAGGGTTATGACGTCACAACCAAATGACCTCTTCGCGCGAATATCAAACAAATTGAAAGTAAAGCTACATAACGAATTGGGAAGGGTCCAAATAAAGCCAAAATTGGCGAGGAGGTTCCTCAAATTAAAGCTTCAGATATTAGAAGTATTTCAATTTTGGGTTCGAATCCAGGTCCTCTGCATGCCAGACGGGCACACAACGGATAGGCTACGAGAAGCATTTTTATTTATATTTTGTTATTTCACTGAAAATGTATTATTTATTTATTTATTTATTTATTTATTTATTTATTTATTTATTTATTTATTTATTTATTTATTTATTTATTTATTTATTTATTTATTTATTTATTTATTTATTTATTTATTTATTAACAATACTGCAAAGTTGCATGACTCTAAGCAGAGGTGAGCACAAAAAAAAATTACGTACAATAAAAGTTACACCACACATTAAGCATCAACTACATCACCTATATGCTCAGTGCATCATGAGGAAGGCCGGTCTGGACGAGTCTTCAGCTGAAGTGAAGATTGCTGGAAAACGTATCAACAACTTTAGATATGCGGATGATACCACTTTAATTGCAGAAAGTGAAGTGGAACTCAAGAGACTTCTGATGCGCGTACAAGAAGAGAGTGAGAAGTTTGGGCTTAAACTGAACATTAAAAGACAAAGATCATGGCGTCTTGCCCTATCAGGTCCTGGAATATCAAGGGACAAGAAGTGGACGCTGTGACAGATTTTCTCTTCTTGGGCTCCAAGATTACCTCGGAAAGAGACTGCAGCCATGAAATTAGGAGACGCCTGCTTCTGGGAAAGAGAGCCATGGCTAGCCTTGACCGCCTAGTAAAGAGCAGAGACATTAGTCTGCCAACCAAGATCCGTATAACTCGTGCTATGGTCTTTCCAGTTGTGATGTACGGATGCGAGAGTTGGACTGTGAAGAAGGCTGACCGCCGAAGAATTGACGCGTTTGAATTGTGGTGCTGGCGGAGACTCTTGAGAGTTCCTTGGACTGCCAGAAGATCAAATCAGTCGATATTGTTAACCATAAACCCTGACTGCTCATTGGAGGGTCAAATTCTAAAGTTAAAGCTCAGCTACTTTGGTCATCTGATGAGAAGAGAGGAGTCGCTGGAGAAAGATTTGGTGTTGGGAAAGGTTGAGGGTCACCGGAGAAGGGGTAGGCAGCGAACGCTATGGTTAGATGGCATCCTCGAGGCGCTGCAGATGAAGTTATGTGATATTAGGAAGATAGTGAGAGATCAGAAAGTGTGGCGTGATATGGTCTATAGAGTCACGAAGAGTCGGACGCGACTGAACGCCTGAACTGAACTGAACTGAACATCACATCAGGACATGAACTGAAGCAAATGAAATCGGACACATGAGTACAGGGACATCACGTAAGCATTTTTTTTTTTCAAAAATAAAAAATGCATCAACAATATATGTGACTGACTGTTTCCTCCACCATCGTATCGGACCATGTTGCAGTTCAAGACGTTCTTATAGGTCACGAGGGATCGTTGGTACCAAGTGTGTTAGAGGGGCATATAATGAACGCGTCGTGGTGCGTATGACGTACTAACGTGTGTTTTGGATGTGTACTGATGTTACAGTGATAATAATTTTTAAATTTAAATCATTTCAACAAGAAAAAAATAAAAACAATTCACGCAATGTGAAGGCGGTTTTAAAGTCGCTTCGCGTCTAGTCTTAAGGCGGAGCTCAAGCTTCCACCTAATTTTGAAACAAGTGTTTGGCTTCTGCGCAAAGCGACTGTATTAAAAAAAAAAAAAACAGTCTCCTTCCATGGGTCTGACTTCAGCGCTTCTCTTGTGAAATTTTAACTTTCTTTTTCACGCCACCGTGCTTAGTAACAACAATTGAGCAACATACTTGCGTACCTTCTGCAACATGGGTCACTTTCGCTTCAGCAAGCGGCAATCGCGACTCTCGAGTGGCAATAATTCGCTGCGACACGCCACGCGGTGAGCTGAGGGCCGCCGAAGAACTGTCGCTCATCGCATCGCTGGGGTACAGGGAACTCCATGGTACAGAGTTTGAAGAACATTTCATCTAACGTCCGAAAGTGACTTGCCAGATTGACCAATAGCACGACGTGCTGTGGACGCCTATATATGTGACGTCCGATCTATTTTGCAACTGGAATTCGTATTTGTTGCGTGATTTCAGCAAAGAAACTTTCAACGATATCTTCATCAATATCCGTCCGTCGAAACAGTTCAAAGAAAGCCTGATAGGAAATGAGGAACAGATACTAGTGTTTTAGGGAATCCCTTATTTGTGTGCTTTATGCTGCTTGGATTCTTAAAAACGTAGTTTCAGTGCACGTCCACGGTCTCGTAACGCGAGGCGGCTGAACACTACTGAAGTCAGCTGCTCTGCCGCCATGTATTGTCGCTTCTTGCGGGTGTACCCTGAAGCGGCAGCGGCAGGCCACCATACGTCGCCTCGCGCAGCGTCTTCGGAACTATATTCCTTAGTTGGTGAGGGGGAGGCAAACTTCGTATTTGTTTTGTTATTCATTTGCTGCTTTATTACTTTTTTTTTTTTTCAAATTTACTTATTTGCATATGTTACTATTTTCCCATTGCTCAAAGGTGTATTCGTTGATGTACATAAAACAAAAATTGAAAAGGCGGGTTTGATAAAGGCAATGCAGCATAGGGGGCGTGACCTACGTCATTAAAAAAGCTGCTCACGGTCTGTTTCAGTTTCATTATTCATGATCATGAACCGAGGTGAGCCAGCCAATGCCTTCTGTTGGAGCATGAATGGCTTTACATTATTCAGACGAAATACTTTACAGATGGCTACGAAGTGATCTACTTCAGCTTCGCTGTGTTTAACACAATAACGTCGTAGATACTGATCATATGTCGCAAATCTAATCTGAGTGCAAGAAATGGGAGTGGGGGGAGGGGGGTCGCCTGGGGGGTCGCCTGCGAGAAATATCGTTTCACACGGTTACCGCTGCACAGCTTGTCATTTGTTGTTAATTTCCGATGCCTCTTGCAGAGCTTCTATGCGGCCATAGTTCGAGTGCTACAAACTAGAGCCAGTCAGTGCTAACCGAACGCAGTTACTTATATAGCACTTTCACTCTCTCACAGCCCACAAACGGCGCCTCGCGCTTTCTTTTACTCCGTATTTTTCTCCTCTCTCTTTTGTACATATTTTCTCCTCGCTATTCGCTTCAGGCCCCACTTTGCGAAGAAGATACACTATTGCAGACAGATCGCGTGAACTCATAAAATAAAGCCTTCCTTATTCCGTCCACTGGCGCCTATACGAATGGAACGCGATGCATGTTTCTCTTGGCACGAACCAAGGCCGGCTGCTCTAAAAGCCATCGGAATCGCTCGCTCTTCGTCTGCCGTCTGCCCCGTGATGTAGCGCCCTTGGCGTTGTCCGCGCCGCCGACGTTGCGGCAACCATGTGGCGCGTCCCACTCACGAGACCTCTGGCGGTGAAGCTCTTCTAGCCAACCAGTGGAGCCGTGTAATGCAATTATGGCCGGTCAGATTGTTCAGCCCATAACGGAGAAATGACGTTGCCATGCGACCATAAGTGCTGGCTGACTGAATCGAGCAAACTGCATGCAGGGTATTCTCAAATGTTTCAGTTTAACTTCAGACACTTAGGTACCGGTACAACTAGGGGTGAGTGAATTTTCGGACATTCCGAATAGCGAACCGAATATACCCGTATTCAAATATTCTAACGGGTCAAACAGTGTATTTTAGGAGTTATTCGAAACGAATACGTATGAACTTCTCGAATGCTTTTTGAATAAGGCCTGCCGTTTTTCAACGATTGTTCGAAAAATACTACCCACGTCGACGCTGCGTGTATACCATGAATCTGCAGCGATCAGCATGTGCAGGATGAAGGGTTCCATGCCATATTCTTGTGACAGTGTTTTAATGCTGATACGCGGCTTCTAAGAGTTTGCTAACCTTGCCTTGGTGTCCGATCTCAGGGGACGTGGTTGACAGGCGAAGTCATCGGCTTCATGTCCTGAGGCGTATAGCTCTAGTTTAATCTTTTTCGTCATCAATAGGCAATGGTCATTTTTCGACACGTAGTTGCAATGCTGAGCTCGTGTTGCGACCCCTTAGTTGTGGTGTTAGGGTTAACTGTATACAAGTTAGACCGTGCCGTAGCTCCACCGCCGGAACTTCATCGTTTGGCCCTGTGGCTCGTTTTGTACGATTGTACGAATCGGCGGGGAAGCTCAACTATTCATACCAGATTGGGTATCGATTCGGTTCGGAAATAGTAATTTCCGCATACCCCTGGATACAACGCTAGCCGCGTGAAATGTTTCTATGACATTTCTGTGCAGCAGGTCCCTCTGTTCATTCCTTACTTTACTTTGAGATTTCGTCGTGGAACATTATTTTACCGGCAAACAATAAACTACAAAAACGCCGATAATAGAGCATCGCGAAAAACATTGCAGTACTTCAACTGTTGAACCTGTCACCTTGCCAATTCGTTCACCCCTCTCTACGCTTCACCAGGTTAAGACTGAGTTACATGTGAGCGAAAAAGTGATCGACGCGACAAATCGGCGCGCCGAAAGCGATCATAGTTGGCTCCGTCGCCTACTGGGGAAGATGCATACACGCGACAGCGCGAACCGAGCGAAACGGCGACCACTCTCTGTGTGGGTTGTGTGGCTGTCATAGGTGGCTTAGTACCCTTAAACCTATTGCCAAATGCAACAACAGTCACAACGATTGCAAGAATTAAAGTTATTTTGCGACAACATGGCAAAGTAAAATGTATTTACAACAAACCGTATCGAATCTGTGTTAACTTGCACTGTATGAGTAGTCACGTGATCCCTTGTTTTTTTTTTTTTTTTTTTCGGTTGCGATTAGAAGCTCTTTGAATCCTTGGCTATTCACCATTGTTCGTACAAACCGAAAAATTTACGCGGTAATGTACAATCACAATGCAACACAGCAAAATAAAGAAAGCGTGAGAAATGAGCGGCAGTGACGTACGCCTACTTCCGGGCGAACAAGCGAAGTTTTCTGTTTCGGCAGATCCGAGCGACGAGCCAAGCGACATATGCATTTTTGTTCGTGCGAAGGCATCGCGCGACGCGTGCCGCCGTCGCGTTCGCGTTAGTATTCGCGTACATGTAATTTAGCCTTTAAAGGGCACGGCGCCATCCATCGTGCCGAGAGCCGGGTTGC
This sequence comes from Amblyomma maculatum, assembly GCF_055883805.1. Taxonomy (NCBI): domain Eukaryota; kingdom Metazoa; phylum Arthropoda; class Arachnida; order Ixodida; family Ixodidae; genus Amblyomma; species Amblyomma maculatum. The sequence continues at coordinate 320,103,001 of NC_139344.1, read as the reverse complement.
TCTTGATCCTTGTGGCACTCGATAATGGCGTAGATACTTCCTAACTGCCTCATATTTTGTAAAAAAAAAAAAAAGAATATATCTGGGAATACGAAACACTGCAGTGTTTTGCGTGTGCATCTGCATTTTATTTCTCCGCGCATATGACAGAACACCTACACTGCTATTCGCGGTCGTCGGCGCGGAGTCCCATACAGAAGCCCAGCGACTCCCCAGCATAGCGGCATCTAATTACGTCTGCCAGGAAGGCTTACCACAGCGGTTACTTGATTGTACTACGAACTCTCGTTCGCGCCACATGGCGACAGCGTACCTCGCGACGCGATGCGGCGTTGCGAAACGCTGCTCGCGCCGTATTTCCCGGCGCATAAAACGCGGAGTCCCCGGGCTGCGCGTGGCGGCGAACAATACGCGCAGTCACCGCTTGGCGACGGCGGGCGTCGCTCGCTCGTGCGTGCGGGCGAGCGTGAATGCGTGATGAGCAGCCGCTCGCCTCTACGCTCTAGGTCGGGCACCCCTTGCTTTACATGCGACCCTGAGGAGGGTTGAGAGAGAGAGAGAAAGTTAACAAGAGGGCGGAGAGGGAGGGATGTAGCGCTTCGCAGAACGGAAGATGCCTCGTGGTACAGGAATCTACGGAATGATTTCAGACCAGCCGGGTTATGTGTTTACAAGTATGTGTCTGGTCGCCGGGTCATTGTTTGCACCGGTCGAGGGTAAAAAATAATAACAATAACGGTAAGAGTTTGTTTAGAAGCTGGCTTTTGAGGCTGGAAAAATCACATCAAAACACGCGCAGGCGATTCTAAAGAAGCTCATTCGCTGAAGGGGGTGATGGGAAATACGGAGCTCCTCTTGCGAGGGCTGCTTGAGTACTTGAGAACTATCACGCTCATTACATTCCTGCGCATGCACTGGAATGCGATGGATATATACAGATGGGTTGGTTGCTTGGAAAGACAGAGGTCAGTGGGAAAGTTGAACATCTGGCCTGCTACTCTGCCCTCGGGAATGAGAAGGGAAGAGGTATGATCGGTGACGATGTGGTGAGAAGAGGTATATGAAAATATAGCGGGAACGGGAGCTTGCATCACAACCACGAAGAAGCAGAGAAAAGGCCGCATTGCCTGTACAGCGAGTGCAATGTAGTATCAAGAAAAGTAACCTGCTACATCATCTTCACGAGCCTTACCTGCTTCTTTAATGCATATTGGAGAAAAATAATTAATTTCAGTGCCGTCTTTTCATGCCAGCTCGAAAAACTCCGCGCGGCCCAGTTTCAACACATCAAATTGCGAAGCGTGCCATTATAATCCAAACAACACACCCTGAAAAAAAAAAATAAAAAAAAAAGAACAGTTGAATTTCTCCAACAGAGTAGCCTTCCATAAACTTATGACGGCGGCGCGTAAACATCGGAAGGCCTTTTAACCATTGAAAAGATGCGTTTCGGATATCGCTGTGTTGCGTTTTTAAATGAAGTTGTTAGGCGGATGCGACGGAGGCACTGGAAGCGCAGGCACGTGGGCAAGTTCGATTTCTGTTAGTGGGAGAGTGTTGTAGAGTGTGCGTACGTACAAACCCTTGCGCCTGCTGTGATCGTATAATGATAATTGATATTTACGAGAAGCGCAGCGCACTTAACATGCACAGTGGAACGGGCTTTTGGTGTTGACGAGCACACAACATTCAATAATAAAGTACCTTTTCTTGGTGTTCTTCTCCAGGAAGGTGCCCACGTCTAACGTCTACGCACGAGAGATTTCATTATGAAATAGCATGGCAGTAAGTGTTACAGGGCAGCCTCTCAATCGACCAAGGGAACAATGCCGGCTAGGGCGCAAAATAATGAGGGAAGAAAAAGTGCAAAGAAGGAGGCAAGAAAAATGTAAAGCTCCTGAGTGACGCAGAAGAAACCTTGTAGCGCCAAACTTCATTGAGGACAAATGACAGATGGTTTTGAGTTCACTTGTACGACTTCTTTTCAATTTTTTTTTCCTTGCATCCTCTACACATAGTTTAAAAGAACTTTAGGCCACTAGAACTGCAGGGGTGCTAGGTTAGTTAAGCTGACGCCAATTCGAGCCAAACGGCCGACTGAAGGCGACGCGTCGATGCCTCCAGAGGCAGCCAGTGGATGGAGACGAGAAACTGAAAGTCTGAGAAGTGGGAGGAGGTCCCAGAAGGCGGTCTGGCGAGGGGGCGTACCGTCGCCGTTTTCGTGATAACTGTTCGAGGGAGATTCTGTTCTGTGTCTGGCGCGCCCCTGTCAGGGCGAACAGGATACCGCGTGGCGACGAAGCAGAGGCTGGGGATCACCGGGCGTGGTGCGTCTGGTCCTGGAAGGGACTCTGGCTGGCCGCTGGGCTCAAGAAGAAGCGAGAGGACGCACTGCGACTGGCTTTCAGTCCTGGAATACGACACCGGGTCGAGTTTTGCGACCAGGCGCACGAGTTCGATGCAGAGTCGCGGTGGTGCTTAAAGCTACCCCCTCCCCCTTTACCCTCGCTTATGCTCACTCTGTCCTCTGCTTGGGCGCAGAACGAGCGTCGCTCTCTGAAGGAAGTTCCGAGCCGCGCGTTTGCTGCTGGGTTTGTGCCCTTGCTGTAAACAATGTTAGGCGGTTTACAAGGCGTTCAGCACTGCCTGTTGTCTAGTGCTGCTGCAGCACACTTTAGTGAAAGGTGCATAAGCAAATAATTATTTTAAAGCGTGCGTCTTGAATTCTCTATTGTTGTTAGCAAGGTAGCAAAATTACACATCAATATAAAACTAACTGCAGAATCATTTTCTTCATAACCGTTTAGTACCAGTCTGTATTTCAGTTCTAACAAATAATTATTACGACACCATTATTTGTTGCATTGCAAGAAGAAGCAGGTATGGGGAAAAATTCAGCGGAAATGTCGCGCAACGCAAATAAGCCTCTATAAACAAGCCAGAAGCATTGCTTCACTAGGGGTTTGTCCGTTCCAGTCTACCTTTTTCAGCCACAACATCATACCGGCTGCTGAGAACGCAGAAACGGCGTCTCATGTTTTTTGATATTCTTCATTACCACAAACCGACTCTTGAGGTCTGCACGCTGCACGATTTCTCATTCTCTTCTGCACAAAAGGCATTCTTCCAGGGCGGCCTGCAAAGTGCGCCTTTTTGTACCATATTTCTGTGCAACAGAATCATTCACATCGAAACATTATAAAAAGAATAAATTGCAACACAATTGTACCACTTGTGCTTATTACCGTGTGCGGTCAGGGAAATATTCCCCTAGCCAGGAAGTAATGGGCAAGCGTCAACCAACCCAAACGTAGCAATAAAATACGTTCTATGTAATGTTTTTTTTTTTTCTAGCCATGGATGAACACATGTACACTAAATACCAAGATAACTAACTGCATCATGTCGTGATATGATGGAGTGATGATCGCGCTGCCCAGACGACTACAAGTCATCTTGTCGAAACGTTGGCTCGGCTTGTGAACTGAGGCTCCCCTCAACCCCGTTCAGTGCTCTTTTAGATATACCTTGTAGCAACTAGTACAGTTTGAGATATGAGCGTCAGCTGTGGCTACGTGTGGTTGTTTTATTGGCGTCGCTCAAGCTAGATGTACAGGACCAGCAGCCTATGATTTTCTGAGCCACTTGTGTCCACAGCAGTTTCTTCATTTTTACTTTCGACCGTAATGTAACCTCTTTCAGCACCAGACCTACGCCTAGACACCGGGGGCATGTTAGCGGGCTTTGGTGGACAAACACTAAAGCAAGGCTAAGGCCATGTGGATCTCTGCTTTTGGAAAGATCTTGGCCAGATTTCCAAGCAGACATCGGCGCTTTTTGGCCTACGTCATTGCACGCCACGCGGCCCCGAAGCGGCTATTTCGGAAGCACCTCTAGTGTGCCAGCCTCGAAACATGGGTGCAGGTACCATGTACGTTGCCCGGTGCTCCACTCTCGTGGTTCCTGAAGTATCTAGCCTGTGACCTGGTCATGGCCGTAGCCTTGAAACTAATCTATTGCTCCTCTGTACCACATTAGCGTCTTGCTCGTCACGTGACCCGCCTCTCACCTTATATTGGTGACTATCGTGGGAGATCTGGAATACGTAAATACGTAAGACGTTCCTATCATTCCATAAGAGCACTAAACTTGCCAGCAGGCTCCTCACGGCACTGGCTAATAAGTCAAGGGCAAAGGCAAACAACAAGAAAAGCGGAATGAGGGGCAGCAGAGCACGGCACAAGGGTCATGGTTTCTCTCAAAGTCAGTGCCTCAACAACGGAGGCAGTGTTTATCACTAAGCTACAAACAAGAGACATGATTTCTGCAGCGGCTATGGTATACACAGTGTGAGAGTAAACAAAGTGTAGTTATAAACATAAAAATGTGCAACCGCTGCTTTACTCTTGAGGCGCGGTGCCCCTATGTTTCTGGACAATGCGCGCTGTCATTTTGGTGATAACAATGCAGTCAAGAAGAAGAGAGGCTATGCGTTTTACTTTTACCACATATTTGTTGTTGTTGTTGTTGTACAGCTCGCTTAACACACAGTATTCAGTTATCGAAGGACCGCCCCATTTTTTCTTTTACCATATGTAGGACGAAAAACTAAAAAGAAACGCAGTCGGCAAGGAAGCTCAGCTATTAGCAAAGTTTTAATTTTTTTTTCACTGGCTGTACGTTCAGACTTCGAAACTTTCATTGGTTTCTAACGCTGCACAATCACTCAACTTTTCCCAAGAAATCGCAAGAGAAAACAAAAAACACAGATGAGCAAATAAATTCGAGTTCCCAGGATTCCCGGGTCATCGAGAATCTCCTCGCTCGTAATTACAAATGATGGTTTCAGATTTCAGCGACGCGCGGCACCGTCTCTCCAGATCCTTCAAGGAGACGGAGGAATGAGCAGACAAACATGGCGGCGCACCGAAAAGAGCGAGATAGAAACAAAGCACAAGGCTTGTCTTTCTGCCCTGTCTCTCTTTCCATCTCAGCTTACGACTTTTGCGGGCATTCGCGCGTGTTCATTCTTCACGCTGCTTTCTCGCCCACAAGCACAACCCAGCCAGATTCTGTGTGTATTGACGACAGAGGGCCTTGTTTACTTTCGGTGAGGGAAAAAGTCGTTATTGAGCCGTCGCCATGGGGAACAAGAAAAAAGAAAATGGCGTTAGCTGCTCACTCTCTGCCTCTTTGGTGTCGCCTGCTTTCTCAGTGTCGTCGTCTGTTCCTCAGTGTCTTTTGTTTCGTCTGGTCTTGTCTCGAATTTGTGTCCTCTCTGAGACTAAGCTAGAACCTCTTACTTCGACCGGGCCGTTGTGGGTAGTCTGTATCGTGTCTTCTTTTTTGCCTACAGGGGGGCAGTTACAGCAGCGTTCTTTCCTCGACTTCTTTTCTCTCTCTCTCTCTTTCTCCCTCTCTCTCTCTCTGCGTGCATTCTTTCCTTCGTTCGGTTGTTTTTGAGGACAGGCTGTGATCTTTGTCGCACCGACGAGGCCTTCTCCTATCACGTGTCTGCCGTGTTTGAGGAAAAACAGTAGGACATTATGTGCGCGCTTGTCGAAGATGCCACTGCGTCTTCACTAGCGATCAAGCTTGAAGCTTTTTGTTCCATCTTCCAGGCTCTCTTCACCGTTATTTGCCGCTCTTTTTTTTCTTCTTTTTTTTTCATGGGCACGTGGCAGACCTGCACAGCATTAAAACATTCGCCTGACCTACCGCTCAATGATCACTATTGTTCAAAACGTTTTCATCCTCTTCTTTTTTTTTTTTCTTTAGACTGGGCGAAACGCTATAAAAGAGAAGAGCCAGCAGATACGCGAATAGGATGTATTTTAGGTTAAGGGACGACTTTTGGAAAAAGAGAATTTGCCGTTAGGTCCGTTTCCTTTTCCCTTTTCTTTTTAGCGTCAGCGAGAGCTAAAACCACTTTCCTACAAAATTTTTGCACTATTCATGGACCGAACGTCAGGAGGGGGGGGTGGGGGAGGGGGGCTTGAAATAGACAATCAAATCAAAATTTCTTTTGTGCATATTGCACTGTGACCAGAAAGAATAAACGAATAAAAAAAAGTACATCCAAAGATGGTTTGGGAGCCCCGCGTTTCTCGACATTGACATTGCGCGCATGCGAAAAACAAAATAACAATCAAGCTTGATATGATAGGAAGAAAGGGAAAGGGGAAGGTGCCTAAGTAAGCGATTCATGATCTTTATTGACAGCCACTGCAATGAGAGTTCAACTGATGACAGGCGAAAAACAAACTAAAATCACGTCCGAATTCGAATGCTGCTCTTCTTCGCTCAGAATTTTGGCAGCGCCCAGGTCACATCGAAAATAGCAATGAGCAACTTTTCTTTCCGCGTGCGTGGCGGCGTCCTAAGTCTCCGTCGCCAGAATATTTTACAAAATGGGTTCCTTAACATGGCTGTCGCTTCGTGTACGCTCATGATCGAGCTCCGCGGGCATCCTCCTCCCCAGTTGCCCGCGCCGAGCATACGAACCAAGACGACAACCGTCCGATGACAGCATGGCTGCAGCAGGCCCACTGCTTTCAAGCATTAGGCGCGTCTGTGCTGGCGACTAGGGCGAACTCTGCGCTGAGCGCGCTTCTCGGTTTGTGTATCGGGTTCCTGCAGACTTCAACGCTCGCTCATCCCCGAAGAGGAGCCAACGGCTTTCATTTTCGCATTCGCCAGCTTGTCTTCGTGTTCTTTCTATTATTTTCGCGGCGTCATTTTTTCCCATTCCTCGTTCTTTCGTCGCTACTCTTCGTTCGACGGGGGGGAGGAGAAGGGCATCCAAGGCAACTAGGACTCGAGATATTTTTTTTTTATCTTCCTTGCTGCACTGTAGTGTGTCTGCGGTACCATGTTTCATTTAATAGGAGCTGGGCACGAAGAAGATATGATACACGGCTATCGTGTTTCCTTAGTGCCTGTCGAAAGAAGGGTGGGCCATTTGTCGTTAATGCTTTCTCGGAGCCTTGCCTGGGTGCGCGTATGAGAGGCGGCCTGAACGGAATGGCGGGAAAAGAAAAAAAGCCGCTTCTTGCAGCTCTCTTAACAATCCGCTGCTGCCTCTCGCGAACACAAGCTTTACAGCTCGTAACGACAGCTTAATGAGGGCTGCGAGTCTGACATGCGGGATCAACTTTTATTTCGCTATTTTAAGTGGGCGCTTTAAGAAGCAGTGTGGGATTTCTGCATGTAAATGTCCTGGTATCGTGGATGTTTTCTTCTTGCTGTCGTTACACACACAAAGAAGGGCGGCCTGGTGACTGCTACATTATGAGCTGGAGAAACGCGCAAAGCCATTGAAAGTGCTTAAACAAGCCACCGATCCATCGATATGGCGCGAATGAAAAATAACAAATTGTTTTGCCTTCGCTCCTGTTGATAAGATGAATGTTTACTTGTGGCTCTATGCCCCTTTCGGAAGACGTCCGTGGTATCATCAGCCTAGGAACTCTGTTTCTTGATAATGTAAACATATACTTAATACTAATAATGTTTTAATGTATTAACAACATTCGTTGGTGTAAATGTTCTCTCCGTTGTCCTGGAACTTGTGCGCAAATCGACTGTCTCTAAAAGAGATTTATTCTGCACTCCACTGAGCACAACCTCTGAGCGCTTTCTTTGCATCATATAAGCTACAACGCTTGCTGCCACGCCTGTCTAATCTTCATGCCTGCTTAAACAAGGATAGCACCAGCCAGTCCGCTCTCGTATCAGCGAGCCTTGTACACCGTAGCGTAAAGACGATATGAAGATGCTTGTCCTGTTCTTCTGACCTAATGCAGTGACCTGCGAAGAAACCGAAATGCAGGGAACAAAGAAAGCACAAGAACAAAAATTACGCATGCACGCCTACGCGCCCCTCTTCCCGCCTCATTATGATTACACAATGTGTGTTCTCGGAAGAAAGAGTGTTTGGCTTTGCTGAAGCGTTATTTCGTTATTCTTTTTTTGTGTGTTTTGCAGTTGGTGGAGGAAGAGAACTTCAACGTGGTTTGCGATGAAGACTGCCGGTTACGAAAAGTGAGTCTGAAACGTCAACTTTCGTGCACTTTCTCCGCACGCCAATCCCTACACCGCCCTCAAGCTATCTCGCTCATGTACGAACGCCCGGCCACACACCCTTTGTTAGCTTCTATAGGCAGCAGACCTGGTAGCACTAGGGGTGTTTGCGCACGAACTCGCAAGGCGAAGCAAAACACGTCACCGTGACATTGAACTCAACCACGCCTGTCTGCCCCGGTGTGGTCCACCGGCGAGATGTGCGCGCGTCTTTCTCGAGTCGGCAAACGCCTGGCCTGACGACCGACAGCCAACTTACCCGGCTCTTTACCTGTTCTTTCCTCGTCTTTATATGCTGTTCTTTTTTTTTTCGGCGTTTCGTTCCTAAAACTCGGCCTGTACTTTTCTGAGCGTAAGGCGTACACACCTATAGTCTACGCCTAGTGCTCAAATATCGTGCCCATGCAGTTTTGACGAGTCTTCTCCGTAGACGGCCTCGGCTTAACGGCGTGTCGGCAAACATCCTCCTGGTCTTCTCACTAGGCGTCGCGCGTTTGGCCTGAAGACTAGCGAAACAAAGAAAAAGAAGAATAAAAATTAATGCTGCCCCCCCCCCCCTTCCCTCCACGAGCTTTTGCAGAGAGGGCCTCATAGCGAGACAGCTTTCTCTTTGCCTGAACTGCTATGAATTTAGTTTTGTTGTTGTACATGGTTCCCTATCCAAAGAGAAGCCACTGCAAATGGCGCTCAACTCGCTGCACTTTGATTATGTTCATCGTAGTTGACCTGGCTTTGGTTGAAATAACCAAAATATCGAATAAAGCCAGTGTATCAGGCTTAAAATCAAACCACTTGAGTTCAATTAACATCATTCTGTCTAGTTTAGATGTGATTCATTCGAGATCTGCTCCATTAAGCTTCCCTTCCTATGTAACGATCACCCCACCTCGTCTCCGACAACCGCATATATACTGAGAGAGAGAGAGAGAGAGTCTTTTAATTCTTTTTGCGCTGAAACCCTCGCACTACTGTTACAAGAACAATATGTTCCCTATTTGATATTGATAAATCTCTCTCCGAATCAGAGGAATAACTCTGCCTGGGTGGCGCAGTGTTTAGGGCGCTCGAATTACTATGCCCAAGGATGCGGGATTGAATCCGGGCAGCAGCGGCCGCCTTCCGATGGCGGCGAAAGACAAGGCACCCGCGTGCTGTGTGATGTCAGTTGAACTTTAAAGAACCCCAGGTGGTCGAAATTTCCGGATCTCTCCACTACGGCGTCAATCATAGCCTGAGTCGCTTTCGGACATTAAACCCTATCAACCAAACCAAACCAAACCGACTGCTTATGCTGACGCATGCCACCTCATTTTTTGATAACCCCAAGGCTTGAAGATGAGCAGGGCGGGGCAGCAGAGATACTAATGCTGAAACGAATTGAAGAAAGGCGCCACGGACGCAGAAATATTGAAGGTTCCGTGAGCTTCACACAAAACAGAGATGTGCATGGAACTTCCACGAAAGGAAAGAAAACAAAATCATTCGTGCGTGTATACCACTCAGAGACGCAGTCTGACACAGCTGTCTGTGCTGCTTTAAACGCTACTGAGGTCGACAGCATTCATACGGGACAGAACATTTGCACACTCCCGTGAAAGGAAAGAAAAGCAAACCTAACTTGTAGATAATATACCGCGAGCTCACGATGACACATTTGAAACACAGTGAAATTCACGTGAAACAACATAGAGTGCCCTGGAGGTTGTATGCGGTATCGAGGGATATTTCATGGAGCACCACAATGAGCAGCATCTCGAGTGATAAAAATAAAAGAACGGAAGGTGGCTTGAGACGAAGAAAACAGCTTTATCTCTACGTCACCAGATTACGTAAAGCCATGCTACTTTACATTACCCTAGCAGGCCTCCTTGTAAACGAAAATTAAAAGAAAAGAGCAAATGTAAAAAGCGTTATCTTCGGAGCACGCATTCCGCACACACAGCAGAAGTCGTGACCCGTGCCCGCAGTCTTCATCGGTGGCTTCATTGTGCCTTACGAAACAGATTCAGGCTGCAACAGCAAGGGCGTCGGATCCGCCGAGCAGAGACAAAGAAGTTCTCGGCGCATACACTGCACGGAGATGAAAAGGAACGATTTCCCTTTTTCCGAGCTGGATGCTTGCCCAACGGCAGCAGCTTGCTTAAGCAGGGTTCCTTTGTGGGCTAAAAGAAACGGCCGCTGAACCGCGCAACCAAAGACAACGCCGAGTCTTCGTCGTTGCCGCCATCTCCCTGTGACGCCAATTGTTCGGCGCGCAGCGTCGACCCTAGCGTCGAGCAGCTCGTCACGCGCACACAGTATCATTATCAAGGCGAAGCGCGCTTTCATTTTCTCTCCATTTCTGCACACGAAGCAAAGTTCGCGCTTTCTCTGGGACGCTGGTCCCAATTGCGACGCAGCAGGGTGGCGGAATTTCAATATCCGGGAAAGAAAAAGATACATATATATAAGAAATGGCGCTAAGGTTTTCTTATAAAATGGACATAGAGTAGTCGAGGAGCAATTGCGTGATTACGAAAAACACTATTGCAATTAAAAAAAAAAAAAAAGGCTACGAAAAGTTCTGTCTCAAAATTTCGAATTCGCTCTTCACGGATGCGCTCCAGAAAACACTGCGAGCTACATGTATTTATTAGCTGACAGGACCAAACCAACGTTTTGATAATTGCTTGCTTGCATATCTCTCGTTACGGTGATTGAAGAGGGTTCTGCAATGTATATACCTATGGGCCTGGTGCGCTGCAGCTTTGGCCGAACATGTGGCGCCGTCTGGGAGGCGCCGCTGTAAAAGGCGGCTGTCTGGATCCGCAACCGTGGGTAGCGCCGACGCTGTGTTCCGATTTCTTTTTGGTTCCCCGTAAGAATAAAAAATAAACAGTGACTAAAACAAGGGCCTGTACTTACTTAGTCATTTCGAATCTCATATCGCACCCATTGCTTTACATTTCGGCTGCGCATTTCCCACTTTTCTTTTTTTTTTTTTGTACAGTACTTGACGCTAGGTTTCTTTCAAGCATGCACGAGCGATCGCTTGTTTGTATCGAGCGCGCAACACGCGAAAAATACACACAAAAAAAACGGGTCTTTTTTTTTCACTTCTGGACCCAACTCGAGCTCTAAAAGTTGTAACAACTACTAAAAGTTGTAACCAGCGCTGGCAGGTCTTCGGACACAGCCTGTGTTGTAGAGAGCGCGGAGCCTTCCTGCCCAACGGTAGCGTTTTTTTTTTTCTAACGACTTCCTAATGATAGTTTCCAGCTGTTCTCGGTGCTCGCTTTTGGGAAGCCTAGCCTGACGTAAAACACGACATGGAGAGCGAAGCACATTGCAGGAGTGCGCGCTTGCTGACTTCACACACGTTCATGGCTCCCCGCAAAGAGAAAACGTCCTTTTAAACTAACAGCTCGATCTGCTGTTGTGTTTATGGGTGTCATAATAGGTATAAAAAAAAAAAACCGTCGGGAGGCAATCGAAAATCAAGTTTTTTTTTTTGTTTTTTTTTTGCGGTTTCCTTGGAAATCATACGAGAGCGATGTCGTTAACAGTGGCACCCGGCCTTGCAGATGCAACTGGCATCCGTCATATTGCGTGGGTTTGCCATCAACTACATACAAAAAAAAAATGAATTACATATATGGTGAAAAGACGCCGAAAGGGCCGAATAAAACTTACCTCCAAGCTGACTTCGTAGAAGGCGGTTTTCATTTCGTTAGCGCATTTTCTGAAGATATCCGAGGGCCCTTCTGCACTGTGAAGTTCCCCGCGCACTCCACGCACGTGCTGGCTTCGTACAGTTTCTGACCGCGCACCAAGCACTTATTCTTAAATCAAGTCTCAACATCCCCCGAACAGCACGCGCTGTGGAGCTTGCTCAGCTATGGCTGTTTTTCCGCGCACTGAACCGTCACCACTTATTTCGACGCATCGAGTAGAAAATAAAAACTACGGTAGAACTGCCGAGCGCCGAAAAAGCACGTGCACGCAAGGCCCGACGCCTTAGGGTACATCTCCATATACAGCCTGCTCGTCCCGTTGATTTTTTTTTTTTTTTTTTTAAGAGCCTTTCTATTGACCAACGGAGCCCAGCTCTCGGCTGTCGCTTCTGGGGGGTCTAGCATGCCGCTTCCACATACACTGCCACCGAAGGGAAAAGCCAGTGCTGCGCATTGCACACTGGCTTAGTTTTTGTTTTATTTATGTCTTTACTTTCAAAGTGCCATATTGTTCGGGTTCCGAATTCCTACTTCAAAGGAAAAAAAAAAAAAAAAAAACGTAGAGCCGCCAGCAGAAGCGCTCGCGCGCCGACGATGCGCTGCGCCCAAAGCGCCGGCGGCCGTCTCCCAGACGGCATGAATGGGTAGCGGCTTTCTTCGCTTTGTTTTTGGTTTATTTTTCAACACGCACACATGGTACATGTGTCTGTTATGTACGCATGTGACACGAGGCAGGAAATGACCGACAAAAGTTGTCTTCTCACAAGGTTTCTGCCGAGAAGAGTACACTTCGCGTTCACTCCGCCGCCTCTCTTCGACGAGCAGACCACGGCCGGTCTCGAGGGAGAGCGCGCTTCTCTTCTCTTACGGCCTCTCCAATGGGGTCTGTTTCCACCGCCCGCCGCGCCTCGGTGGGGTCGCCACCGCCCCACTGCTGCTCCTCCGCCACAGCCGTTCACGCGCAAGGGAAACGCGCGCTCGCTTTTAGCTTCGCCAGCGTCAGTTGCAACCGGCAGGTCCTGACATTTCGCTCCTTATGGTTTATACAAAGGCCGTAATCAGCATCGAACATTATCGTGTACGAGGAATAAAATACAGTCAACAATCCACTCACGCGCGCGCGCGCCTTCGCCAGTGCGGCCTTGCACGGTCGAATGAAGCTTCGGGTACACTTCAACATTTTTTGTCCCTAAGTTTTGTACGAAAATAAATTTACCAGGCTATGCAATGTGCCTTTGAATGTTTTAAGCAGGTGTAGCGCGACCTGACGTGAGTGCATGGTTAACTGTTGGGTGGAGATTCTGTCAACCGCTACCATTTTCGTTTAGATCAAAAGAGGCACCGGCGAAAATTCATGGCGCGTCTCAGGTTCAGAGTAAAGAACAAAAATTTACTCATATAGTAAAAATGTCACTTGTCTAGTGGAGTGGGCTGTTCTAGTTTCGTTCAAAGCATATCAATCTGTCGAAAGACCGAAGATGTATCTGTATTCTCGCGACTACTTTTAATCAAGGAAATGTGCATAAACAGTTAAGCAGAATCGAAAAGAGCGGCAAACAATAAAAAAAATTGTCCTTCAAAGTTACACAGTGCACTACATATTCATCAATTCATCAAAATGCGACCTGCGTCTAGAAAATTCAGTCTCAAAATCTTCCTGTACGGCTTGTGCACATAAGGAGTTGGCCTCTCGGTGTTCTCTGTCACTTTCCTGGTATAATTAATTGAGAAGAAGAATTCTGAGAAATTTTTTAAATATCAAAGAAGCGGACCTAATAACATAGCTGTTGTCAATTCCTTTCGGGCAACTCAGTGTTGAATTCTCAAATGCTGACTGAATGAGGATCGTAAGTACTTCGAGAACATTTGTATGTAGTAGGTGCACGGCAGCTTTTTCGGAAAAAAAAAAAAAGCTTGTCCAATAGGGCAACAAGCTCTGATTTCGGATAATGCAGTCCACTAGAGTATTGTCCTCGTAGAAGAGTGTACCACATGGGGCTGCTTCTTTCTCTAGCTTCAAGAAGAATAGCGCAAGCATCACACCCGAAGTTGAATAACTAAACGGTATATCCAGCGACGTAAGGTAAATCGGAATATGTGACAAGGGGAAATGGGATGGTAGGAGATGCCATCACTTCCTTCAGTGCCTTGATTTTGTTCTCAGATTAAACGTCCGTCTTGACAATATAGTCATGTGCCGCTAGCTGTTACGGCCCTCCCATCTAGCATATGTCGTTCCCTTCCGCACATTAACCTTACTTTCCCGAAGAGAGCCTCAATGGGTCGCTATATAGGGCTTGAAATGAGTCTTCAGTGAGAGTTGCCTTCTTTAACGCTTTAGAAGTTTCTTGCATGCTTTCGATATAGCAGGTGATCTCATTTGTAAGTCACTGCATCGAGTCTCACCTTCATCATTTATTGGCCTCTTTTTACCACTTCAAGCACAAGTGGTGTCATTAATATCAATCTTTTATTGTTTTCACAATAAGCTTAATATCATGTAAAATTTTCATTAAAACAATGTTTATTTGCAAAATTAAAATAATGTTTATAATACGTACCACGCATTGGCTAATATATGAATTGTAATAACATTTAAAACTCAACCCTACAACGTTTACTTTGACTGTTATACTAATACTTTATATCATGCAAGCATTTTGCAATTTACATTACATTTTTATGAAATTATTTTCATGTTCTGTGCTACATGGATGGTTTAGCATCTAGCGCTAAAAGACGGTTTTGCTGTTGCAGACGAGTTGCTGTAATGTTAGCCTTGAAGAAGCTTCGATGTGATCACTGCTCATTCAGTTTTTTTTTTCGTTGCTATTTTTGTACAGGCTTGGGAAAAATTCGGACTAAAATGGACAAAAGTAGCTATCATGCCGCAATTTATGCCATGCTTGTCGAACGTTTGCAGGACGACAGTGTTTTTTATATCCGTTCACGTGTGTAGTACGTTGACGACATGCCGCTGCAGCATCTAACTTCTTTGTTCTTTCATTTCGGGGCTGCACTCACCATGAAACTCACGAGAGACAGCGCGAAACCAGGCAAAAGCCACCCGCCGCCGCTGAAACAGACGCGGAGTGAACAGTGAGCAGGTCGCGCCCCTTGCGGCGGTGGAGAGCGTAGCTCGAGGAGAAAAATTCGCATTGTTCACGCGGCGATTGAGAAGGCCGTAAGAAAGAGCGCGCGCTCTCCCTCGAGACCGGCCGTGAGCAGACATACCACATATGGGTGCGCCGGCGGGAGGTGGCGCTACTTATTCCGGAGCAGTGGCGCCTCCATACCAGCGCACTAGGCCCATAGCGAATCCAGCTTCGCGGAGCCTGTGAGTAGAGTGAGACACTATTACATGTAAGCTGCGCCTAGTAGAACATTCACGCGGCGCGAGTGGAATTACGAAAGCTGACAATAGCGAGGGCAACCAATAAGTGATAAAAAAGAATAGCGTTTTTAAGGCACCCTGTGCTTTTCGCTCACTGTCCCTTGTCGCGTTTCTTTTCTCTTCCTCCTCTTCCCGTCCTCCGGGCCCAATAAACCAGAGTGCTCTTCCTGCGAATAACCATCGCTGTCAAGTCAAATCTGTGTAGGCGGCATTAACGTTTCCATCATACACAAGTGCAGGAAAGGAGGAGGAGATTGCGAAGATGCTTTGTTTCTAAACCCTTCCGCCCAAAGTCCGCGCGCACGCAATCAAAGTGCTGGTGCAAATTAGGGTTAAGGTCGGAGCCGTCACTGAGGTCGCCGAGAAGCTAACATATAATACGGGGCTGTGGTTTGTGACGACCTTTCCCTTCCTCTTCCCGGTAGAGCAGCCGCCGATGACTCGCATTTAAATTACACGTGCTGCCGCCCGCAGGGCCGCCTTCGTCCGCACAGGCTTCGTGGAGAGAACTCGGGCCACGCTGGACGCGCTAATAGAACACTTCCTCATTAGTCGCAATTGCTTGCCAGGAACCCCCGCGGCCAAGCCCCGACGGTACCCTGCTCTGCACCCGCAGCGCCCTCTAAATGAACCGGGGCCGAAACAGCACCTCTCACTTTCACCTCCTTCTTTGTCTATGCTATATACTATCTCCCTCTCTCTTTACTCAACGCCTTCGCTTCACGCAACCTCCTCCGCCACCACTCTCGGCATTTGCTCTTTTTGCTTCTTTCTAATAAAAATAAATGACGTGCGCAGGTCAGCGTGTGTATCCACTGCTGCAGCGTTGGCAACAATGCGAGGTCCACGCCGACACTATTCTATTTCAATGCGAGTTCTTTTCTATCCTGCCCTTCGTTACTGTCTGAGGCTCTGCCACACCCTCGCCGGGTCCGTATCAGCCGGATGATCATCCGGGTAGTAACGAATTGAATTGTGACTGATATGAATTAGGATTTTGGGATAGAATGGAGTTAAAAGGAAGTGTTCTGTTAAACAGGACAATTGCGAGAATATGATGAGGCTGCATATATGGAGAACAACCTGGAGCTGTGGCATGAATGTGGAAGTCCCAAGGCGAGTCGTAGGCTTTGTGGGGAACCGTATTGGAGAGTTCAGTGTTAAACTATACCGCCTTGGGTTCTGTACTGTGTACTGACATTGCACATAAACATCTTCTCTTTTCGCCTCTATCGAAGTGTGGCTCTCACAGCCGCGCGAGATTCCATTCTGCGACCTTGAGAGCAGCGAGACGCTAAAGCCACTGAGACACTGCGGTGGGTAGGTGTAAAATTGGTGTATGAAGATAGCTGCAAGCGTCGTCCTGTGTATTTATTCATTTTGTGAACACGTCCTTTCAGCTTTTTTATTTTTTTTTTCACGTGCCATGCACCAACTGGCCCAACATGCCATGCTTCTTCAGGTAAAGACTCACATGTTCTACTCTTAAGAAGCTACCATGTGTCAGATGATTTCTTCCAATTTACTAAAAGGCATTCGTCGCGTTCCTTTAGGGTTGCGTGCCTTCTGTTACCTCCTCTGCAGATTGGAGCCTTTTTTGGTCGAGCACGGTTTCTGAGGAAAATGGGTTCACTCATAATGAAGAATATAGCTGAATCACGATCTTCTATTCTTTTGCCTTGCAGAGCAGTCGAGGCGTCGTCTCGCTGTGTATTTCTCTAAAGTATTTGAAAAGCTTTTAATGAACACGGTCTGAATTTTGCAGCAGTTCGTTTCGTGATTAATTCTTTTTCAATCTGGGCGCTGGTTAATTCCTTAGTTGCCGCAAAACCAGTCTCCAAATTGGTAGCTGTAGCAGTTGGTCCACTCTTCACTAGCTGTTTCTATGACTGCTGCAGGAGTACAGGAGGGGCGTTGTCGCCAAAAACACAGCTTCAAACTCGCATCGTTCGGACAAGCGCTCTGCAGCTGGCAAGCTCCGAGTGAATTAAGTCCACAACGCTGCAGTTAACGGTTTATGTTTGGTTGCTCCTCTCCTAATGCCGAAGCCAGTCAGGGACCAGAGCTAATCATACTGCACATTTAGTGGCATGCAAAAGTGTAAATGCCGCGTTCGCTCTTTTGCCATCGATCAACAGCGGGTACATTAACGATGTCCGTGACAACTGAAACGAAAAACCCCGAGAAGTCTAGACAAGGGATTCCCGCAGCTCACAGCTTTCGGGACGCTATTTCTGATGACAACAAGCGGCTGCCCTAGTCACGTCCACGCAGTTCCACAGCTAGTCTCATTATATATACTTGCGCTCCACTTTCGAACGCCCAAAGAGACAAGGGCGTGATGAACGCGCGAAACGGGAAATGAAGCGGCACGCTCTGGAGAAGCACCAGTCTTCATGGCCGCGGAGAAAGAACGAACGAGTCGTGGGATCGAGAAAGAGAAGGAAATAAAGATTAGAATAACAAGAATGAGGGTCGTTATCCGTGCGGTCAGGAACCTTTAAGAAGCAGAAGAGCGAGCCTGCCTGTCCGAGTCTCGTTTTTTTTTTAATTCATGGATGCGACGCGCGCCTTTTCGGCTTCTCTGCCGGAGCGGAGCGAGTGGGACGTGGTATGGCCACAGAACGCGGCTTCGCGACCCACCGTGAGAGACCCCCTAACTTGAAATTCGAGATCAGGTCCCCCCTGCGTCTTATAATCCGTCGTGGCGCTATCTGTGCGGCCAAGGCCCGGCCTTCGTGCGATATCACTGCCACTGGCAGAAAACAAGAAGACCCAGCGAGCGTATAAGATAAAGTGGTGGGCGCCTTCCTGCAACTAAGTTGTCTCGTGGCCGCTATAGTAGGGCAGCTCGGGTTGGAGGCTCGCTGCCTGGAACTGGTCAGTGAAAGAAATCGTGGAGGTGAGATCTTGAATGATGTGGCTACAGTCAACGGAAATATAAAGAGAGAAAACCATAGGATATGATTTGGGCTCCGTTTGGCGTTATTTTTTAAGAGATCAATTGAGATTACAGGGCTTTGATACACAACAGAGCTATAATCCACTGGTACAAAATAGAAGCACATGGGCTGGTCATTTCTTTTTCCTGCAAGAACACTTGGGACAAGCCGATTCAGCGTTTCTTTTCGGTACAAATCTATTCTGTCTTTCCAGCTACTTTTGTCCAGCATCAAAAGGCGCATTCGCTGTGATGAAATAAAAAAAAAAACACAAAGAACATGCCTTGCTGTCTACATACGACATGCTGAATTCATCAGCCGCCCCATATTTCTCCATATTTCACTTGCATGCAGATCAAGCCAGATCAGCTGCCACACATGCTTTCAGGCGCGGCTCCTTTATTCCTGATAAATGATGTGAACGTCGCGTAACACTTGGTAAAGTCTAACCATATGGAAAGAGAACAGGGCCTTTTATGACACCACCAGGGATAACGCACCGAGTCAACGTACAGGCACTTTCCTTAAGCACATGGATCTAAGACGATGGTTCCGCAATAGCTCGCGGCATCTCTCCATGCGTAGCATTTGAGTTGTTTACGGCATCAAACGAGCGCTATAGAAAAAGTGGTTGCACTTGTTCCCTCAGTGCCTTGTTTGTCTCGCTTCTGACTCAGCTACGTGCGTACGCGAAAATAGGGAATCCTGGACGTATGTGAATCCCGAAGGTGACTGCTCGTTTTATAATTAAGATCTTTAGTTCCAAACTAACAATAATAACCATTGAGACCCATCTATACATAGCGATATGCTTGCAAAGTAAAAGAACTCCCTCTTTTTGAATTATCATACTAGAGAAAATTGTCCGGACACGGGGGTCGAACCCGGGACCACTGCAAAACTCAGATCGTCCCAACCTCTTGCGTAACGTCTACAGAACCGACGTATAAAAAAAAAAGAAAAAAGAGAAAAAGCTTCTTGGTTTCGTACGTAGTAATTTCCGAAGTTTTTTTTCTTTAGTGATTTTTTTTTATATCCTCGGCGTGTTTCAAAGAACGCCTTGTCCTGCTCTAACACGATGGCTGCATCGTCAGCTATTATTGGAACTCCTGGTTTAGAGCGCACAAGAGCATCCTTTGTCAGCGGCCGCTTAGGGGACCTGCGATGCTCTACGCACGTGTGAAGACAAACTGGCTGTTTCGCACCCTTTCTGGATGCGACAAGGGGGTCGCTGCACCCTGTCGAAAACGGCAGGTGCGTCGCACCCTTCGCGCTATAGCGCTCAGTTTCATCGAGACGTCCCGTAACCGCCACTCGATGAGCGGTGCGTTTAATCTTCGACTCCGCCAGGTATAAATGACTGGCTTTGTTTCTTGATAACTTAACGCTCTGCGAAATCATGTCTCCAGTCGGGAGTTGATGTATTGCATTGACAGCGCCGCTGCGGCTTTCATCAGCGTTTTTCGTAATTTCTGCAGCCTATAGCTTGTCCCAGTTTAAAAATGTGTCTTTATCTTCTGCTTTCCTCTGGCTTCAAGCTACTGACAACAATATGGGGAAAGAAAATTACATATTTACATTCAATATATAACCTGCATGTATCGGTGAGAACCTTAAACTGCAATCAAGCAAAGGATCAAGCAGGTTTTCGGAAACGGTACTCTACTATCGATCATATCCATACCATCAATCAGGTGATAGAAAAATGCTCGGAATATAACCAGCCCTTATACATAGCATTCATTGATTAAGAAAAAGCATTTGACTCAGTAGAAACCTCAGCGGTGATTTGCGAAATCAGGGGGTAGACGAGCCGTACGTGAAAGTGCTGGAAGATATATATAGAGTGGCTGCACAGCAACCATAGTTTTGCATAAAGAAAATAATAAAATTCCCATAAAAAAGGTGTTAGGCAAGGAGACACGATCTCCCCAGTACTATTCACAGCTTGCTTAGAGGAAGTATTCAGAGGCTTGGAATGCGAGCAGTTATAGGATAAGGGTAGATGGAGAATACCTCAGTAATGTGCGATTTGCTGATGACACTGCATTGCTAAGTAACTCAGGAGGTGAACTGCAAAGAATGATTGGTGACTTAGACAGGGAAAGTAGAAAGGTAGGCTTGCAAATCAATATGCAGAAGACTAAGGTAACGTTCAACAGCCTCGGGAAGGAACAGCAGTTTACGTTAGGTAGCGAAGCACTGGAAGTAGTAGGCGAATATGTCTACTTAGGACAGGTAGTAACCGCAGATCCAGACCATGAAAAGGAAATACCAAGAAGAATAAGACTAGGATGGAGCGCATTTGGCAAGCACTCGCAGATTATGACTAGCAGCTTACCGGTATCGCTCAAGAGGAAAGTATACAACAGTTGCATCTTACCTGTACTCACCTATGGGGCTGAAACGTGGAGGCTAACCAAGAGGGTTCTACTTGAGTTGAGGACAACCCAGAGGGCTATGGAACGAAAAATGGATGGGGGTAACAGTAAGAGATAGGAAGCGTGCAGAGTGGGTCAGAGAAATAACTCTAGTTACTGACATTCTAGTGGAAATCAAGAAGAAGAAATAGGCATGGGCAGGACATGTAGTGCGAAGAGAGGATAACCGATGGTCGCTTAGGGTAGCAAACTGGTTTCCAAGGGAAGGAAAACGTAGCTGGAGGCGGCAGAAAATTAGGTGGGCGGATAAGGTTAAGAAGTTCGCAGGGGTCAAGTGGATGCAGCTAGCACAGAACCGGGTTAATTGCTTGATTGCAGTTTAAGGTTGTCCTGATTATATTAGCGATTACCTTAGTAAATACCTTATACGTAACAGACAGTAAGCTGATTGGTCTGTAATTTTTAAGGTCCTTAGAGTCCCCTTTATTATGAATGAGGATAATGTTTGCATTCTTCCTTGGTTCCGGTACTGTCAATGACACCAAGCACTGCGTATACAGGGTGGCCAGTTTTTCTAGCACGATATCCCCCCCCCCCCCCCGTCCTTTAGCAAATCTGTAGTTATCTGATCCTCTCCAGCTGATTTCCCCTGTTACGACCAAGCATCCGCAATTGCGCGCTCTATTGTTCGCCTGTGGGCATGGATAAGTTTTGTGAATATGTGGTGATGGTCCAATGGCTCTAAGTGAGCCTGTTTCCAGGAATCCTGTTTTGTAAGCATGTTTTGCTTTGTGGACAACCTGCAAATGCCAAATTGACCCTGTCAAGAGGACGTCTGGAAAAACACAAAGAAACGTCCCCCTGCGGGAAATAGCAGGAAGTGCTTTCTTTCTTTTGTTCACCCTTCCAGTCGAGAAGTGCTATCCTCCAGTGATGAATGCCTCCTATCCAAAGGAGACGACAGAGTGACATGTCCGCTGACGTGCAGGACAAGAAAGGAGCATGACTCATACGGCCATTAAGTGATTTCCCGGGAATGCAGGAAAGATTTGCAATTGTCGAAAAGGGACCATGTTGGGAGCCCTATGCGGCGCCACGTGCACTCGGGTTTCTGAGAAGTAAAACCCCTTGTCAGAACCAACCTGTGGTTTCTTTGCTGAAGAATAGAAATGTACCTCCTCTCCTCGCCGTTCCCAAGCTTTTCCCGCCAACAAGTGATCACGCCCAACGAATGAATGCCGGACCAGTCAGTGCTTCAGACCATCAGTGCAGTGATGTGTTCGATTGGATGCCGATACCTGAGGGGCGTGCCCTGGATTTGGTTGGTCAGCATCTTCAGAGAGGGGCTGGACATAGGGGGTTTTTAAGGACGCTGCAGAGCACGAAATGTCGCTCTGAGCCCTGGGTAAACGGCTCATCCAGTCGCTTCTCGCTATGAACTCTTAACGCTTGCCATTTTGCTGATGTACCCTTCTTTTTCATGTAAATAATCTTGTAAATAAGTTTCTCAAAGTGCCATTAAACCTGCTTGTACATATTTCACCAACGTCGAAGATTCAGTCCTTCTTCAACCCGGAGTCTCTGCACGCTACCAAGTGAAGGCCGGGTCGCCATAGCCCCAGCGTCACGACAACTGGGATCAGCGGTGGGATCTGAATCTGCAAGCACAACGACTGGTGACCAGCGTTGGGATCTGAATCTACAAGCCACAACATCTGGTGATTGGAGGTGGATCTGAAGCTACAAGCCACAACATCTGGTGATCGGAGGTGGCATCTCAAGCAACAAGCAGGCGCAACAATCGGCCAACAAGAGAGCAGCTCGGAACATCGATCGCATGTGTGGGTGAGTGCTTGGCTTTTCTTCTGATGTGGACCAGGTTCTAGAACAGGGTTAGATTTTAGAACTGGTAAAAAGTGTTGAAACGCCTTTAGGTTTGGTAGTTTGCACAGTTGTTTTGGAAGTAGCCGACACTCGGAGCGATCATGGACCTACAAAAGCTGCAGAAACCGGACCTGTTGCTATTGTGTGAGGAATTGGGAATTGATACAAGTGGTTTGGCACGAAAACCTTTGATTATAAAGGCAATCACAGATTTGGGAGCCGATGATGAGGAGCTCAGTGAAGCATGGAACCTCATCGGTCAAAAAAAGGAACAGCTCAGACAGCAGAATGAGAGAGAAGCAAAAAAGCGGGAGCTAGAAATTGAGCTCCGGAAATTAGAAGTAGAGTTGAGCAAGAGGTCGGGCAATTGTCCCCAGCTAGCGGTACCTCTTCTCAACAAGGAGGCAGATTTCAAGATGTCAAAGTACATGCAGCCATATGTGATATCAGGGGATATCGGTCTGTATCTGGGTAACTTTGAGCGAACTTGCGAAGAACTGTCCTTCCAGCGAGACACGTGGTCTCAGAGATTATTGACGGTTCTGCCCTGCGAGGCAGCGGAGGTTGTCGCGCGGCTAAACAAGGAGGACGCGGACAACTACGAGAAGGTCAAAGCTTGCCTTCTGATTTTCGGAGACAGAGATGTGCAGGCCTTAACACGTTCAAAGGCGCGAGAACTAGCTACACTGCTCATACCAGAAAATTCCACAGCGGAGGAAACGGCAGTTAAGACAGTGGTCGATGCGGAAGATAGCGGGTCAGAAAACTTTGAGAGCGAGGCATCTCAGATAAGTCAACTTGAAAGTGAGCTTGATGAGACGCGGAATGAGGACGTTCTTGAGAGTAACCTCTTGCCGCCAGTCTCTAGTAATCTCACGAGACTTCTAAGTGGAACCCGAGAGGACTTAGCTATAGAGAAAGCCAATGATCCCAAGAATAAGCTCGAAGTACAGTGGGAAGGACCTGCTAAAGTCGTTGCAGAGCTTTCTGACACTAACTACGCAGTGAAAATCCCCGATAGGCGTAAAGCAGTGCGCATTTATCATTGCAATCTTATGAAGCCTTATGTGCAGAGGGAAGCCGTGGTAAATCTAACGTTAAACCTTCCCGAGGAGATGGGGGACAACTTGATTTGCCTCAGCGGAAAAGGAAGCAACGCTCAGGAGCTTCTCAAAAAGACGGAGCAGAGAGGAGAACTAAAGAAATCCCAGCTGTCCGATCTGGGCGAGATAATAACAGAGTTTGAGGCCTGCTTCGTGGACAGGCCAGGCAGAACTGATTTGACTGAGCACGATATTGAGCTGACTTCAGACGTGCCAGTGCGATCAAGGTGCTACCGATTTTCTCCAAGGCAAAGAGAAATTCTGGATAGGGAAGTAACTCGCATGCTGGAATTGGGAGTAATAAAACCCTCGGAAAGCGATTATGCTTCGCCTATGATCTTAGTAGAAGCTCCAGGTAAAGACCCTAGGCCTGTGGTAGACTACCGAAAGCTAAATTCTCTCACCAGGGATCAAGTGTATCCTATTCCGAATATTGAGGAGAGAGTAGAACAGGTCAGTAGAGCGGCATATGTGACTACGCTGGACCTTACTCGAGGATACTGGCAAGTACCGCTCACTGAACGCGCCAGCAGATACGCGGCTTTCGTCACTCCGACGGGCAGCTACCAGCCAACAATGATGAGTTTCGGGCTCAAAAATGCTCCATTTTGTTTTTCCCGACTCATGGATAGGGTTTTAAAGGGGTGTGAAACATTCGCGGTGCCTTATTTAGACGACATTGCGGTTTTTTCCGACTCATGGGCGGACCATATGGTACATCTAAGAGCTGTACTGAGCCTTTTGCGTCAAGCTGGACTAACCGTAAAGGCCGAGAAATGTTGCCTGGCAAGGGCGACCGTGGACTACTTGGGTCACAATGTAGGTCAAGGTTTCAGGAAACCCAGCGAGATTAAGATTTCTGCGGTAGCAGACTACCCGCGGCCGAGCACGAAGACGGAAATTCGAGCATTCCTGGGTCTGACTGGGTACTACAATCACTACATCCCTAACTATTCAGCTTTGGCTAGCCCTCTGACCGACGCTCTCCGCAAGACAGAACCGACAAATGTAGTCTGGGACGAACAAAAGGAAGCCTCCTTCGTAAACCTGAAGGCTGTGCTGATTAGCCGTCCGGTATTGCGAGCTCCAGACTATGACCGAGAATTCACGGTCCAGTGTGATGCCAGTGATCGAGGGTTAGGTGCTGTTCTCTGCCAGAGAGATGACGACGGTAATGAGCACCCCGTGCTCTACTTGAGCAGAAAACTGAGTTCTAGAGAGAGGGCTTATTGCGCGTCAGAGAAAGAATGCGCTTGCATTGTATGGGCCATTCAAAAATTGCAGTGCTATCTTGGAGGGGCCAAATTCACCGTAGAGACGGACCATTGTCCCCTGGCTTGGCTGCAAACTGCGACATCGAAGAACAGTCGCCTTCTTAGGTGGAGCTTGATTTTACAGCAGTACAATTTTGAAATAAGATACAAAAAGGGGAAGTTAAATGGGAATGCGGACGCGCTTAGCCGCTCTTTCTAAGCGGTCCGAGATGTTCCTCACCATGTATCCAAATTGATAATCAGGTTTTTTTTTTTTTTTTCGTGCGCTTGTATATGTGTGACTATGTAAAGCAGCACGTTTGGTTTTCTAGGAATACGTGGGTCCTGAACGTCTTGAGAGTGGGCTTTTCTCGAACAACAATGGCAGTTTTCTTTTGACCTGGTCTCTTCAGACGGGAGCCGAGTGCTTGCTTCGACATGTGGTTGAGTTTCAGACAGCTCGAGCAATTTGGCCTACAACAATCAAGACAACGCGACAAGCAACAGCGAGCTTCAAGCGTTCACGTGCAGGCCATTAAGTCGTCTCTTCATGCAGCAGCTGGGACTGCTGCCCTCCGAGACTCTTCTGGCGGGGGAGGAGGCTGTTACGACCAAGCATCCGCAATTGCGCGCTCTATTGTTCGCCTGTGGGCATGGATAAGTTTTGTGAATATGTGGTGATGGTCCAATGGCTCTAAGTGAGCCTGTTTCCAGGAATCCTGTTTTGTAAGCATGTTTTGCTTTGTGGACAACCTGCAAATGCCAAATTGACCCTGTCAAGAGGACGTCTGGAAAAACACAAAGAAACGTCCCCCTGCGGGAAATAGCAGGAAGTGCTTTCTTTCTTTTGTTCACCCTTCCAGTCGAGAAGTGCTATCCTCCAGTGATGAATGCCTCCTATCCAAAGGAGACGACAGAGTGACATGTCCGCTGACGTGCAGGACAAGAAAGGAGCATGACTCATACGGCCATTAAGTGATTTCCCGGGAATGCAGGAAAGATTTGCAATTGTCGAAAAGGGACCATGTTGGGAGCCCTATGCGGCGCCACGTGCACTCGGGTTTCTGAGAAGTAAAACCCCTTGTCAGAACCAACCTGTGGTTTCTTTGCTGAAGAATAGAAATGTACCTCCTCTCCTCGCCGTTCCCAAGCTTTTCCCGCCAACAAGTGATCACGCCCAACGAATGAATGCCGGACCAGTCAGTGCTTCAGACCATCAGTGCAGTGATGTGTTCGATTGGATGCCGATACCTGAGGGGCGTGCCCTGGATTTGGTTGGTCAGCATCTTCAGAGAGGGGCTGGACATAGGGGGTTTTTAAGGACGCTGCAGAGCACGAAATGTCGCTCTGAGCCCTGGGTAAACGGCTCATCCAGTCGCTTCTCGCTATGAACTCTTAACGCTTGCCATTTTGCTGATGTACCCTTCTTTTTCATGTAAATAATCTTGTAAATAAGTTTCTCAAAGTGCCATTAAACCTGCTTGTACATATTTCACCAACGTCGAAGATTCAGTCCTTCTTCAACCCGGAGTCTCTGCACGCTACCAAGTGAAGGCCGGGTCGCCATAGCCCCAGCGTCACGACACCCCCTTTTCATAGTTTCTAATGCTTTCTTGACCTCGTCCTTCGTCACTGGTGGAACGTCTGACTGTTTTTCCCTACCGCCAATCTCATTACGGTCCTCACTACTTTGACTGCTGTAGAGATCTGTGTAGAACTCCTCGGCTACTTTGACTATCTTCTCCATATTCGTGATGACGTTGCCCGCCTTGTCCCTTATCGCATACATCTGGTTTTTGCCTATGCCCAATTACTTCTTTGCCGCTTCCTCCGTTCTTTACAGCATGCTCAATTTTCTCCATGTTATACTTCCTTATATCGGCCACCTTGCGCTTATTGATTAGCTTTGATATCTCGGCCAATTCAATCCGGTTTGTTGGATTGGAAGCTTTCATACTCTGGCGTTTCTTAATCAAATCTTTCGTCTCCTTAGCTTACCGGTATCCTCTCTAACTATCCACCCGCTTACTTCTACCGCCCACTCAGTAATGATAAATCTGAAATTATTGTTCCTTGCTTCTAGGGTAATGTCGCCATCCTCAGTTAGAGCTGAATACCTATTCTGTAGCGAGATCCTGAACTCTTCTGCCCTCCCCCTCACCGCTAATTCGTTGATGGGTTTCTTTCTTACTAATCTGCTGCGTTCCTTCTTTAGATCTGGGCTAATTCGGGACCTCACCATCCTGTGGTCACTGCATCGCACTTTTCCGATTACCTCTACATCTTGAATAATGGAGGGGGTTGAACACAGCAGGAAGTCAATTTCATTTTTAGTCTCCCCGTTAGGACTTTTCCATGTCCATTTCCGGTTCTTCCGTTTGCTGAAGAAGGTATTCATGATTCTTAAGTTTGGTATACGATGAAGTAAAAGCGCGGACTTTGACATGCAGCGTAACGTAACGCAACACGCTATTCTAAAACTCCCGAATGTTATTTCAAGGCTTGCCACATAGATAGCGTCTATTTATATTAGTTTCCTACCATATATGCATACACCGTGAGCATACGATGTGCAGACTATTCGGCACGGAGGAGCACGCTTAGCCGCACTCTCGTAATTGGTTGAAGAGGGCTCGCTTCCACACTGCAGAAAGGAAGGGATTATACAAAGTATAGAGAGCCTAATTTCAATGTGAGCTTGTATTTTCTCCCGATACAAAGAGCATGTGCAAAACGCGACAAAAGAAGAACCGAACTCGGTATCAAGCTTCCAAATGGAACCAGGTCGCTTGAGGAGCGGTGTGCGTGCGTTCACACTCGAAAGTTTGGAGCTCAGAAATGGAGCCGAACGCAGAGACCCACAGGAGAAGAGAGATCGAGCACCCCATATCGGCGTGGACTTCCAGCATAACGTCTATCCCTTTTCTATCGGTAGCTGCGCAATATAGGCCAGAAAGGAAACAACGACCAGCTAGCTCATCACCGCGAGTAAGCGTCCGCATTAGGTCGTACTTTGGACTTAAAGAGCTCTCGGTGATTAGGAATTGCTCTTCGTGGCTCTGTTTTTTTTTTTTTTTCTTCGGTTGTGTAGACAGAAGCCAGCAGTATGCCGCTCGTTTTTTTGAGCTCTCGGCATAAGTATTCACGTTTCCTTAAGCTCAGTGAAGCGAAAGCGTGCTGGAGTCAGCGGCCTTCGCTGAATTCCTGTCTCTCTGTATAGGCGCGGTTCCTTACTTAACCAGCGAGCTATAACCTCGTTCCAAGAAGGATTGGTTTCATTCGCCCTCGTCTTCTTTTCTTTTTTTCCCCGTCTTTCCTCAAGCTGCGTTCCAGCGACACGAGCGCGCGTCCTCCAAAAATAGGAATCGATCACTTCTAAGCGGCGATGCAAAACCACGATGACCGCTCCAGCAGTCCATGTATGGCGAAAGCGGTTACAATGCAGCCCAATCCGCGCGAGGTAATCTCCGAGTGCTTTTATTATCTTTATTATTATTTTCCACATCGTGCTTCTGTAGCACTGCCGTTGATATACCTTATATATAAAGCGGTGAATAGACCTCGTATAAGGAATGCCTGCTGGAACTGGAATGGAGAAGAAATGAGGATATCGTCTCCTCCGTGCGCGCAATGTTCTCTGGAGCCGCATCAGTGGCGGCCAGCCTTGCCACTTCGACGGTGGTCGCGCCGCGCAGAGTCGGCGGAGGCGGGGATCGTTCGCGGGTTTTGATGGATCGCGTGGGCACGCCGAAGACGAAGCGATGAACGATACGCGGCTACAAGGGAAGGAGGGAGAGGGGGAAACAGGAGTGGGAAGCAGGGGCCCATGAGAGGCGCGATGCGTCTTTAACTTCTTGGGTCGCCTCAGCATGCCCGGGTGGCGGGCCGCACTGTCGGCGCTTGAGACGTGGTGTTATATACATTTTTTTTTTATCTGCACAGTTGGCGGCGTGTTTTAGCTGCTGCTTGACAGAAGCTCGATACCGGCGCGTAGATTTACACTGAACTGGAGAGGACGTACTACAAGGGAAATGTTTCCAGGCCACGAGAAAAGCAAATTTGGCGTGCATTCTTTGGCGATCTCTTGATTTCGCTTGCTGATGTCGCAGCATGAGAGTTCGACTTTCAGGCCGTTAAGTGTAGTCTCCGGACACCGGATAACAACAGAGCTATTGGCTTCAATTCGCGATGATGCATCCTGAAAACTTCCTCATGTAAAACCATCAAGGCTATGCGCAAAAAAGGACAACGCAAAAAACACATCATATCAAAACACAAAAACATGTCAAAAACATTAAAAAAAAAAAACATGTCCCCATCAGCATATTTGCCAGAAACATACAGGTCATGAGGTTTGCTTCAGACCAAGCACGGAGTGTGGCTATTTTTACATTTGCAGCTTTCCAAATGTATCGAGTCAGTCCTAATATCATCGCTAGAGGAAAGCAAAATCATTTGGCATGAGTAATTTTGCCAAAAGATACCATTCCTATAAATTAAAATTAAAATTATGAGGGTACTAAACACACCACTGAGTCTGGTGACGAAGAATTATATAAAAGATACCTTAAGCGAACGAATGCCTTGAAATAGGTTGTCCTGACTTAGGTTGACAGGTACGTTTTAAATGTCGTTTTGTGCACCTGTTAGTGCACCTAGTTATCCGGTGCCGCATCTTTACGTCATGAGAAGCTGCCGTAAGTTTTCTTAGTCACTTTACTGCCATCGCAATCCTTTTTGGTTGCAAGCAACTTGCGAAACAACCGATCTCGTCATGTTCGCTGGGGCATCGACGATGACTGATTTGAAAACAAGTTACTCCTCTCGCTTCCAATCGTAGATGTCCGTCGCGTAATCTCAAGTTTTAACGGCTGAATGTTAGTTTTAGGCTTGAGAAATTCCGAGTCGAAATGCACTCTAGTTTGGAACAAACGGTGCCGTTCACAGGCTTTCTTCGAGGCTTATTTTGGACCATTAATAGGTTCGAAAACTTTCTTGCGGAAAGATAAATGGAACAAATTTCGAGTGTATGCTTTTTTATGAGAGGATGATTCCTGGTGGATTTTTGTTTTTACCTGAAATTTAAAATTTTTGTTGATAAGGTTCTTTACTAAAAAAATTGGTGTATCAGGTTCTTAAACTAATCGTCTCATCGTGATCTGCTTTTCCAAAGAGGTGTTCCCATCGTCATTGCTGAAACAGATACGTTATTCATTCTTGTAGCGTATTTGTGATATTAATTCAACAGAGGGAAAGCGGTCGGAAGGTTCCGACACCTCTCAGGCTCAAACACTAGTGCACGGCCGTTCCAGTACTGCTTCGATATCCTGCGAGGCGGCATCTTCTTGAAGAGGAAGCAGCTTGTTTCCGAGCCGTGTTCGTCGTTCGAACGCACGTGACGGAGATGGAAGGTCGCTGATGTGCTTTCCGCGAACGATGCGTCTCCCCCGAGTCCTCAATGTCTTCAGCGTGTCACACATGTAGCGGAAACAGCTACTGCGTGGAGCCGCGTACATCATAACGTGTTCAGGAGGCATCTTTGTAGACTTCGCACCTTGTTGGATATGTGCATTCCTATTGGTTGATATGCTGCAAAAATATGCAAATGAGAATATGCAATGAAGCTAAAAACGACAAACAGTTCCTGGTTATAATCTCAGGCAGATGGTAATACCACGACTGATTTTTGGCTGAGACAGCGATTTAGAGTTCAAAGCGGAATTATAAATTTAATCTTAAAAAAAATGCATACAATTTTTAAAGCGAGAATTCTAATGTCGTCCAAAAGTGTTGTTGCACAGTTATTGCTCTTCTGTCGAGTAGCCTTGTGCAGTTGGCTGCTATGAGGCCTGATTGGCTTCGCGACAGCAGCGCCATATTGCCGGACTTCCCATTGCTTTGGCAATGCCTTGCTGTGAAGCTGTAGACCAATCACAGCTCCTCCACGAGTGAGACAAGGTTTGGTCCGGGTTAGCGGCCTCTGTGTTAGTGTTCTCGCACTAATATCTGAGAGCTGCAAGAGAGCTGCAATGTACTTTCTGGAAGTTCTGTTCCGGTACAAAAAAAAAAAAAAAAAACTGCTTGCCCTAATCACCATAACCATTGTTAACCCACCCTGGCACCCACGTACACTTCAGGACAAAAGACCGCTCTCAGGTGTAGCCAGTTAACCTTGCCATGCGCCAAACGCAGCAACACTATACGCGCAAACTTCTGTGGGTTGCAATCGGGCTGCTGTATTATTCCTGTCTTCCTTGAATACTTTCGAAGCTTTCCCTGACTCAAAGCTACAAGTGCATCGAAAAACAAAATCATACAGGAAAAGCTAATGATATGATGCTGTAATGGTAAGACGTATAGTAGCCGCTTAAACGCAGCTTAGGCTAATATTTGGCTTCAGAGGCAGTTTCTTCACTGAAATCTTCGGAAGCTTTGCCGACTCTATATGCCGTTGCTGAGCGGTGGCCCTCTGACACGCAGCTGAATAGCCGGGAAAACGACACAACTCGCTCGCCGTGTTCGTTCTTGCCACAGCAGACACATTGAGCTTGGGTATACGATCAAGTGCTGACCGACCCTTCGCCTTCGCGTCGTCTGGTGCGCGGCACTGTCCTCGTGGACGAAAATTCGCATCCTGCTTCGCCGCCTCGGCTACCGGATGTCCCACTCGGGGGCTGGTCACAAATGAGAGAGCATTCGCAGAATCTCTCCTGTGTTTCGAAGCGTGCCGAAAGGGCAAAGTCCGCAAGAAATAAATGCCCCACGAATTTCAAAAGCTTGCGCCTTTTCCTATCGGCCCCAACCGTTGCCGAGCTTGTTGCTTGAGTCACCGTGTCACGCAATGCCTTCGTCCCTTCTCCTTTGACAGACGAGGACGGAGTTGAGGGAGCGCGGACCAGTCACAAACGCTACTGCAGCTCGAATGCAATTCATGGGAATGGAACACAATATACTTTTTCGGCCAATTGTTCAACGCCGCTCTGTTGATTGATAGATGAGGAAATAGTTCGAGGTATGTAAGGGGAAAGAAAATTCGCAAACTCCAATGTCGTCGGAATTCAAGCTACATACAAGAAAGAGGCTTACACCTGTCCGGCCACTTGCTCATGCCTGACATGCAATTACGCAAATTATTCAAGCGCAAAGAATTGAAACCTAAATAAATTTATAATTGAAGTTAATTGGCGTCGAGTAAATGCGGGGATCGTACATTCCCTATTGCCGCGAATGGCTGAAATTTACGGCAGTCCATATGCTGCTGCCGCACCCAATTCATGTTTCCGACATTTGAAAGCCACGATAGGTGTCTTTTTAATCATAATCAATTAGAATAATTTTTTCTAGGTTACTGGTTCAAATACGGCCGCATCGGCCGTACTTCACTGGCAGCGAGGTACAAAAATGCCTATGTGGTGTGCGATGCCAGCGAATGGTAAAGGATATCAGGTGGTCTAACTTAATCCCAAACTCAAGAACTCAAAATATAATATAGCTTATGCGTCTCTCGTTAACAATAAAGCTGAAAATTTTTATTCTGTGTTTAATTAGTCCAAGTTTTCTAGTTCGATTCAGTTCACGCTGTCTGTAAACAGTTACAACAAAATTATAACTTTTGCCTGTTTTG
Source organism: Amblyomma maculatum (assembly GCF_055883805.1). Classification (NCBI taxonomy): domain Eukaryota; kingdom Metazoa; phylum Arthropoda; class Arachnida; order Ixodida; family Ixodidae; genus Amblyomma; species Amblyomma maculatum. Next base: position 320,070,625 of record NC_139344.1, on the reverse strand, counting down.
TTATGTAACCACACGACTTTGTAAGGAAGGCGTCTCTTCTTTTTTTTTTTTTTTTTTTTTTTTTTTGTCCGATTCAAAATACGTTATTGTAGGGAATATGGTAAGTTGACGAGGCTGTAATCGGTGGCATTACCCCTGCGGCTATGAATGGCGCATCAGCTACGTGACCTAACAGTGCACGATCGCTACCTTCAATAATGACTCGCCTGCAGGACTATCCATCGTTGCCTTGCAAGTTCCGCAAAGCCCTGAAAAGACTTCCCTGCTCTTTATCTCCACTGACAATGGCGCTTGTTCGTACGGGTGTCTGTGAACATTGAAGCGTTTTTATAAAGCGTACTGTGACACTGGATTTCGCTTCTACAGAAGGACGAAGACTAAGAGAGCGGTTGAAGAAAGCGGATGACCTCAGAGGAGCGCATACCTCTGATGCGTCAAATATCGTTTTGTAGAGCCTTCGTCAGCCTTTGCACCCATCGATTTGGTGGTTATTATAGCACTATTACCAGTAAATTTTCCTCGTCACAGCCACGTCTCGGTCGCGTGATTCCTTATACAGTTTCAAGCAGGCCCCTTGCTTGCGTCACCTTCGTCTCACTTCCGTACGGTGGCGGCCCCTGTTGCTCCTTTACGTGTTTGGATAGCTTCGGAAAACACGGAACTGGGCATCTACCTGGCCAAGCTCTCGCAAATCTGTGCCCGTGCTCGCTGCATGCGTCGTTCTGAATGTGTGCCCATTTTTCCTTTTTATTTTTCCTTTTTTTCTGTATGTGTGGAGCAGTCGTTCGTCTATACCCAGCCGGGTGCAGAAGCATAAAAAGTAAATGAATGGGCAAAACAATCGAAAAAGGGACGCCGTCTGAATAGAGGAAATAGCGGCAGTCCAGCGGAGCGTGTCTGACGTCTCGCCCTCTGCCGCCATCTTTTTACCCCTTCCATAGCCTCCTTTCCAGCGGCCATGAGTCCGCTCCCCCCCCCCCCCCCCCCTTTCCCTTACCTTTCTTTTTCTTTTTTTTTTTTTTTTTGCGTTCCTAGAAAACGCACCTATCCTGCGCCGAGACCCGTTGCCGGTGGCCAAAACGCACTCTCCAATCTAGCGCTTCATGACGCACTAGGATAGAATTTATATTGTTTTTAATTTTCATCTATCTCTCCCTCTCTCTCCTCTTCTAACATAAAGCGATGAACGAGCGCTATTGTGAAAAGAACTGTGCGATGGTCTCGTTCCCGGTCGCGGTGATTCGCGTTCTGCAAAAAGACTGACCGACAACGACATGAAAGCGGCCTCACGCTCCATCTTCTGGTAGCCTTGCGACGAGTTTGGACACAAAAGCGATGGTTGAGGTAAGAGAAATTAGGCCCACCATTTATTTAGCAACGCAGCGACAATGCTGGAGCGGAGATGTGATTAGCGAACTAAGTGAGTGAACTTTGAGGCGCAAGATGTACCATGCTTCCACATCGTTCCTGGAACATAGCCACTTTTGTACTTGCTTTAATAATTGTGTACCTTTAGCTGCTTTATAACTGCTTAGGGAAAGAAATTACGAAATTTTACACAAAGCTCGATTCTCCGGCCATCGCTGTGGTCTATTTTCCATCGCACTGCCTCACTTGAGTGCTACTTGAGTGCTACTTGAGTGCTACTTGAGTGCCTTTCCGGATTTCACAAGTTCGAGCCGCTGCATCGACGTGGTAATGGCTCGTTCGGACTAATCTTGAACCGTACGATCAGAAAACTGAAGTGCTTTTGCAACATTCTTTCGACAGCACTGCTATGTGCCTTGACGCTATGCCAGTCATGCAACACCTTGTGACATGAACTTGCACCTCTACCTTTTGAGGGAAGACCTCATGAACACGCGCCAGTATTCTGTGAGGCTGATGGAAACGACCGGGGCGGGCTTTGACTTCATGGTGCCATGAAGACCGCGCAATTAACACTATGATTACTATTTCCTTCCCGCAGTGCTAGACCCCCGGCATTGTCCTCTTATCAAATGCTGTTCACCATGCAACTCTTCCGGCTATTCGAGACGAGAGAGTCAAGACAGAGGGATCATCGTAAATTTATGCGTCGGCGCCAGTGTACAAGAGCTCCGAAAAATTCAGCACGTGAAAAATTCGTGGTGGACGGAAGGAGACAAATATGGCCAGCGTTACTCCTACGTAGGTCAGACATGCCTTTCGCGGAATGACATCGCGATACAACTTCATCAACCGCTGAAACGAAAAAGATTTTCTCTTCGCCGCATAGCTCGCGAGGCCAGCCGGCACCTCTGTACTGGCGGCCAGCGAAGGGTCGCTCGTCGCGTGCTCATCTAGTTTTCGCTCCGCATTCGGGCCTGCTCTGCCGAGTCCTGGCGTGCGCCAGTGCTTCGAATCTCGGAACATACATGGCGTGACCGCGACACACAGCAGTTCACACAACGCGCACAGAAGCGCAGCATTCTGCCGCGTGCCGCGGCGCCGAAGTGTCTCTAGAAAAGTGATCCTCCGGCCTGACCCTGAGCTTGTGGGGCGCGCTAGTCAAAACAGGCAGCAGGGGAGGCTGATAGGCGGCTGGCACTATTTTTCTTTTCCCTGTCGCCGCGATGCCGGGCGAGGCGACGTCGCGACTCGACTGCAGGAGCGGTTTGGCGTTACCTCTGGTCGCACGACAGCTTTGCCCGTCGATTGGATATATCGCGATGATGCATGGCCTTTTTTTCGCCGCCTGATATAGCGTGACCCGGGACCTCTTCCAACCCGCGCATGCTGACTCGTCGGCGGCGGCTGTTGGCAACCCTACAGGCCAAAATCGGCGACGTTTCGTTGAATCACAGCTTCATGTACAGTGCAGATTAAAGAATTACATTACTCTAGCTGTGCTTACCTTGAAAGGAGATAATGGCGAATTCGGTGTTAGCGTTTCTATTGGGCACGAATACACACTCCGCTTTAAACTACTTCGTTTGGCAGAAACTTGTGCCGTCCACTCATGTTTATGAAGTTGGGCATTTTTTAACTGCAATACTGCACTTTTTTTTTTTCTGCTTTCTACGGTGAATATATTTTTGATCCAGGAAATCCATGAAGGTGATACTGAAAATGCAGATATTTAACTTTAGCGGATGTTTTCAAGGTTCAACGGAAGGCGCTACCTGGTGATGACGCGAGTTGCTTGTTCTATGTCTACTGGTTTTGCAAATAACCTGCCTATGTTTTCGTAACCTCTGATTTCAGTTGCCTGCGCTCAAAGCAGGTTGAGTGGTCAGTCGTGCGGGGTCACGCCCAGTCCAAAACACGACCCCCCCCCCCCCCCCTCCCATGTGAATTTGACGTCACATAACAGCTGCATGACGTCGCATTTAAACATGCAGCCTGCATCAGATTTCCTGAATTCAACTTTATGCACAGCGACAACGCACACCGTAAGCAGCAAAATACTTCGCTGGCCTCTGTAAAATCCACTCTGTCGTCTTCGACCTTTGACCTTGGATAAACAATGCAGGACACTTGCCTTGATCCCAGAGATCCGTCGTAAACGAGGTACAGAGGTGCCCTCACTCTTCCTCGCTATCTGTCCATCTACGCACTCGTCTTTATGTCCTACGCTTCTCAACTCCCTGCTCGAACCCTTCTTTCCTCGGATCCCTCAAACGGGCGAGAACCTCGCCAAACACTTGACGCCATTGCTCAATAAACTTTCAGCCCCTTAAAGGCGCGATACATTAATGACTTGTTATGGCTGTCTCCCTTTCAGGCGCAGCCCTGCCCCAAGGAGAGCCTCGCTGTGTTTATCACACTTTTTTTTTTCGCGCTCTTGAAACGGGCCTACGTATATATACGATTATCAGCGAGGCACCCCATACGCCGTCGCCTGTGTGTTGGTGCAGCACGCGCCGTCCGCTGATCGGGGACTTATGGGATGCCGCTGTTTGTGTTCTTTAGAAGGCGAAGAAGTTGTGGTATCCACCGCAGGGGGCGTTGACTTCTCGATGCTTTCTTATTCGATTATTACTGCCGGAAAACAGCAGTCGACGCAAAGTTTGTGTATATGGATTGATGTTCCTGGTCATGAAGGGTGCAGCGAGAGAGAAAACAAACTTCTCAGCCAATTCGTCAGATTTACGTTATAAGCGGAATTCCTTTAGCCAATACGAACACACGCGCACGCGCATGGGGCGGTGTTCTATTTGAGCGTTCTCTACGTGCGCGAGAGGCGATAGAAAATCTAGCGCCACGGGCGCATGTTTCTGCTTTTGTTTGCTGCTCCTTCGAGCACTTTCTGCGCCAGACAAGCGCTCATTCATACAAGAACAACGCTAGAGGGAAAAAGGAAAGAAAATTGTACGATGGTGCGCATAGTTCCAGTCATTCATTTCAGCTGATACTATGTCAACACTAAGCCTTTCGCACGGTGTAAGAACAAGTATTCTTACTCCGTGGCTTTTCGACAAGTGGCCTTTCGACATCGACACTTTCGAAAAGAGAAAAGAAAAGAACGAAAGCAGATGCCACCCGAACTTCAATTTTACCTAGTGCACCTTATCAGTTCTTCCGGAGCTAAAACGGGAACAACCTTTCCTGGCAGTGTTGGGTGACAAAGTGTTGTTTTATTTACGCTGCTGCCGCTGCGAGGCGCGACGCCCACTTCATTATACTGTCGGGCGCCGCACTGCACGCGTAGTGAATTGGTCCACAGTTATTTTGCCGGTAGATTCTGCGCGCAATGCATGGCGCTGCTACCAGATTCTCGAAATACTAATTACTCGGGGAGAGCTGCATTGTCCACCTTGTAAAAAAATCTAAAAAGAGTCGAGTTTAGAGCTATCCGTAGTGGAACTTTCTATATGATGAGGCCCATAACTACATATATTTTTCATATGGGTTGTATGAACAGCATATGTAATGTACGGAGGGGTTATGGGTTAAATGTACTACGCATATGGAAAATTATACGGACTCTGTAAGACCATGTGGAAATTATATGGAAACTATAGAGTTATATAGAAAACATGGGAATCCATATATTTTTCCGTATCAGATAGACTAAATATAGGCTAATATGAAAATTTGCGTGCTGCCTATTCATCAATAAAATCGTGTGGGGTATGGGTTAACGGAAAAAAATAAAGGTATCACTGAGCGATACGGGTTCGTAACATGCATAGCAGTGCGTGGAGTCATATGCCTGCTCGATCCTCTGGAAAAACGGCAGCTGAAAGAAATGTATAATAAACTAAATACATTATCCTTTTCTGTGAAGGCTAGTCGAACCTTTTGATCGTGATCAATTTAATAATACGTTGCTTGCCTTATATATTTTTTAAACTTTTTCTTTATTCAATGCATTTGCACCCGCTCAGCCGTTTAGAGGATTGTTTGTACACAGTTTAATTCTGTCAGGTAGCACGCTGTGCGCTTAATTGGATATATTAAAGTTGTTCGCCGCTTCCGTTGACACCGGTGTTGACGCAATCCGAATAATACGAGCTAACGACTGGTATAAGGGGAAGTTGGATGTGAATAAGTACTCCGCATTTTGTTTGCAAACGCCTCATCTGTGCCTTGACGAACGGTTATTTGGAAGCGTATGCCTTAAAACGCCTAAAAGTGCATATGGAGGCCAGCTTTGTTCTTAAAAACACCTCGCTTGTCTCATTTCTTTTATTCCTTTACATTCGCTCCACTGCTGTCGTGCAACACGGTGCTACAGAAGAAATCAGGTCGTTCACATAATGAGAGCAAGACAGCCTCTTACGTGTCGCCATACACAACTGAAAAAATAGGTCAAAGATGCCAACAATGGTTTTAAGATGCCAGTGCTGTCGCGGGCAATGTCTAAAAACCCCTTTCGGGTTGTACCGAGCAAGCAACACGTGACTGAGGTCTTTTTGCGCTCAAAACCTGCCCCCAGATGCAACGAACTGCACCAAATTAAACAGCTTCAAGCACTGCCCTTTGGCTCCTTGTTCTCTTTGCAGTGCCGAGATGGTTGTGACAAGTGGCGCTATCCACTATCCTGCGATAATGTTTGCGTAAGTAAATTTATGCTCATAAAATTATCATATATTATCGTTGTTTACACTTGTCACTTGACTTCAATTCCCTAACTTCTTTTTTCTTTTTTTCGCAAGCAGAATAAGACGGGACCATCCCATGGAAGGGTGAGTTATTCCTTATCCAAATGCACAAGCACGCGCGGTGTCTTTAATTGCGGTTCAACATACTTTTTTTTTTTCGATAAATTCAAGAAGTGCACAGTCCAACGCCAACTCTCATAATGTTAAGGCAAACGATGGATCCAAAGGAAAAAAGACGTTATTAAAAGCAACGTTTTTTCCATTATACTTGACGTGAAGTGGCGTCATGAAGTACACTTCACAAAGGTGCCTGGAAACAAGAACTTGATTATGGTGCTTGCTTATGTTCGAGTAAAATGCTTCGTCATGAAATAATGGACATAATAAGCGTGCTATTCGTTCCTTTGTTTTCTAATCCTTTCGCCCGTCCGCCACTTTTGCTGCTGGCCAGATAAAATCTTTTCTGGAGACAATGGACAAGGAAGTGCTGCACAAGGAGGCACAGACTTGCAACTAAATAGGCATGCGACAGTGGCGCAGCCTTTAACAAATTCTCTCGTATAGCCTGCACCCTCTCGGGTAAAGCGCCATTTCAAAGCAGGCATATTTCTTCCATGTGGAAGTTAGGTTCGGGCTGGTTTACAATCTCAAATCATCCTCTTGTATAAGGGCACTACATTTCAAGAGCAATACACCATCGTTCACTATTAATGGGACATCTGACGTGACGATATAGCTCACGAAGCAGTGGGCGCAGGAAAAGAGCGCGCTTCTCTGAAAAGAAAATGCGATTCAGAAGCGATTACAAAAGGCGTGCATTATGCGCCTGACTCCTGGACGGCATCGGTGTGTAACCTATGAGATTATTTTTATGCGCCTTTCTTCCAGGATCTTTTCTGCCTCATGGGATGCAACCTTGCTGTCACGGAGTACCTGCGACATATCAAAGGTGGCGTATATCTTCTTTATGTCTGTCCACAAGGCGCCTTTAATTTATTTCGTTTACTTTTTAGCTGGTTCACTTCCCTGTGTTCGGCGGTTAGTTACTCCTGCAAGCGTCACTACGGGCATTTTAATCAAAATTTCTTCAATACTGCAGCCACTTCAGAAATAAGCAGTCCAATTGCCAAATTATTGAATACCTGTACTTCTGCACAATATCGGCTATGTGGAGGCCGAGTGGGCCTCGAAACATTGGGTCAAAATAAAAAGTTTTTATTGGCGTTAACATTTCTCGACTTTCAGAATTTATAACTGCATACGTTCGATAAACTGCAGTAATCTGTTCATTTTCGTTTCCTCTCGTCGCAGAAACAGAGTTGCAGTAGGAACAAAATGCTTCTCCAGCCACTACCCTAAGCTTTTCTATTGACTCTTGAACAACAACAATAATCGAAGAACTATCTTGCTACGTTACATTTTAGTATTGTTACGTTTACACAATGTGCAGGCTGTAGAACAAAGTGAGCGGTGCTTAAGGAATAGAACATTTTTGAGAGTTGCCGAATTATTATTTTCCTAAAGGATCAGCGTAAAAACGCGACTTACTATATTGTTCTCTGTTGTGGTGTTGAGCTATATATGTTACATGTGACATGCACGAGCGCATGAAAAATACAGAAAAAAAAAAGAATATATATTATTTTGCAGATAACGGTGAGAACAATTAAGCAAGTCATTGCTCTTTAGAAAGCAGTCTTGACCAATTCAATCTTAACGGGCAGAATAGAGAAGGTGTATTTCCAGAAGGAGCAGTCGCAGACGTTGACTGAGGATAGGCAGTAGTGTGCAGGGGAGCGCTCTGTTGATGAAATGCGTGCCCCACCGGTTCTCGGAATGCGCAGCACAAATCGGCCAGCCACAGCCACCCTACCTGGTGGCCGACTCGCGCACCAACGACACGGTGACCATCCGCTGGAAGACCTCGCCGCTGGCGCCAAATGTCACCTACCTGGTACAATGGAAGTACGAGGCACTGCCCAGCGATTGGGAGTATTACCAGCCGGACCTGCCACTCGCCAAGAACGTCCTGCGCGTCCAGGGGCTTAGACCCTACACAAAGTACAGGGTGAGGAAGTAACACCCCGTCGACATGACATATTTCTGGGAGCTCGTCAAAAAGAAGAAATACCTGGCTGCATATGCCTAAAAACTTCACCTAAATAAAGACTTTAGGTGTCTTTAGAATGCCTACAATATATTTGTTAAGTGAACTTCGTTTTGAAAGTTAATGTCAAAGACATGTGTTTCTCTAAATATGTATTACACTATCATAATTATGCAGTCAATGTGGCCTGTTAAGCGTGCCAAACGCTGGCACCAACATGACCTGGCCAACCTTAGCTTGGCTATAAAACGCATCAACGCTTTGAAAGAATTTTAAGCGAGCAAAAAAGTGTGAGAACGCTGTTACGCAGTGCTTTCATCTGATAGTTTTAATTTTCTTGCAGTTCCGAGTGGCGTGGATCCTGTTGCCAAACCAGAGTCCCCTGTTCTCGCAGCCCAGCGTTGTGATATCTACACTGCCCTATGGAGGTAACGTACAAATCTTTTGTTACCTAAGCTATATAGTGTAGTGTAAAGCAACCTCACTTACTGTCTACTACACATTTGTACAGCTCGTTTGTTTGCAGAAAAATATAATATGAGCTTAGTATGTTGTCGAGAGAACGTGCCGGGTCAGAGCTTGGAGTTTGTTAACAGCCTTTGCTAAACCGTATTTGGAAAAAGTAACCAAGCTGCATGGTTTCCGATAAAGCGGCGAACTGTAGATAAGCCCTCCTCTGCCCCAGCAGAACAGCTAGAATTTGAGCTGCAGAGGAACGATATTTTTTTCCATCGTAGGGTACGAACTACATCAAGTGAAAACGTCGTTATACTTAAAACTCGGGGTGCAACGGTACCGATAGGAGCAAGCTAATAGGACGCTTTCGCACAGACAGTGTGGCTAAGCGTGTGAGTCAAATGAACAACTAGGATATTTTCTCAGCGAGCTTTGATCTTACATCTGCTTTTGTACTGCATATCTGTACAATTTCTTACTTCCACAGATCTGACCTCAACACACGAAAAGAGTTTATGCCAGCTTTACGCATCAGATATAAGCCGAAATTTAGAAATATTGAGGTATTTGAGGAATACGAACTGCCTACCCCTGCACTCGTATTGCTCGTTCAGCGCCGACAGAAACAAGCCACTTAATGCTTGTTGAGTTTAAGCGTGCGGAGAACGGCAAAGACATGAAACGGCCGCCGTGTATTATACTTCATTGCTTATTGACATTTCTTCCTGACCGCGTGCCCAGTTCCTTCCACCCCGCCAAAGATTACCAGCCTCACCACAGTCGGCCCAAGGAGCATTGCCGTCAGCTGGGACCCGCCACTGTTCCCTAACGGTCCCATCCTCTCCTACGCTCTCTACCTCGTGGAACACCCCGGTGGCTTCACCACGGTCAAGGTGCGCCCATCTGCGTTTTTTCATGCATCCTGCTTTCTGCGCGATTGGATTCAATATATTGTTATGCTAGATTATACTTCAGAAAGCAATGACTAGTGGGCAATCATATTTCATAAGTGTTAACTGGCCTCAGTGCATAAATGTAGAGAAGGAAGCCATAGAAAGCACTGCACTTAGTGCTGGACGCTTACTGGTATTCCTTCACACAAACAAAAAAAGCTATGCGACCTTCCTTTGCACATGTGAGTTTTTAGACATATGTGCAATGTGGTTGAGAGAGAGAGGAGAAAGCGCATATGAAGCTGGATGCAAATCGGCTATTTAAATATTGTTTAATTCACCTAGCCATGAAGTGACTACGCCTCACCTAATTTTATATATCGCAGAGGAAAAAAAAATTCTTTGAGTGTATACCCTGTGAGTGCTCATGAAGTTTACTAAAATCATCTTTCATATTTTTCTAGGATGTTTCGGACGTGTCCGGCGATCTCTACTTCATGTTCAGCGGCCTCCGGCCTGAGGCGCTGTACACAGTATCCGTGGCAACCAACAACAACCTCGGCATGGGACCGGCCGACAAGCGCAACATTACTATGCCGCCTCAAGGCGTCAGCAATAGTGAGCACAGTTAGTCTTGCGCTCTCATACTTCCTCAGAAGAGTGCACGCTGCTGTCGCTAACGAAACGACTACTAGTACAGGGGCTGTGTATTTCTTCGTTGGGACACAAGCACGCACTTAGAAACAAGCTAAAAGGCAAAAGACAAACACAAAAGGCGCGCGAAAGTGTACAGGATTGCTTTTCAGGAAATGGTCGCATGTTCTCGGATTCGCACTTCGGTCATGCGTTCGGATCGTATGCCCGGCTGCGGGGTAACGAGCACAAAGCTCGCCTCCCAAATTTCTATACTAGTCGAATACACCGCAAGTCTGCAGTTACCTTCACACATAATTCCTCCTTGGCAAAAAGTAGTTCTCTTTTAAAGCCTTTCTAGTTACTTAGGTTAAAACCTAAGCATCAGGCCAGATTAGGTCAATAATTTCATTTCATCTGTCTTATTTGGTATAGTCAGATTTCAAAAACGAATTTCGCTATTTCGCTTACCGTTCAGTGGAGTAATGCATACGCCGTGTATACACCATGGCCCCAATTGGAAACTGCTGTTCTTTTTTTTTTTTAGGTTTTATCATACTACAATTAAATGGGCACTCGCCACACTGGTCGCTAAACGGAGCGCCGTCATGGAAACAATCGTACAGAAGTCAAGAGATCGCTTGGTAACAAAAGGATTGCATTCAGGAAAAACATGCGGTGTAAATGAAAAGGTCGCTCTCCTGCCCTCCAATTAGCCTTATAAGCGCCAGCTGAGGCTACCATATCATCCGCAAACTTGCTTCAATTACTTGAAATTATTAACGGAGAAGTCCAAGGAAAGCATTTGCAGCTTAATGGGAACGTGGGTTATTGAGCCGTTGTTCCGCTCTTCTTTTAGGTCAGTTGAGAAATACGCGTTAGCTCAAATTATTTTTCACGTTGTCATGCCCTTGGATGAAACCTCTTTCGACTAATTTATGAGAGGAAAGCAAATTCAAGAGCAGCACTAAAAAGATAACTTATTAAAGGCTTTGTAGAAAAGCAATCCGCGCAGAGTTGCCTTGAGGTAAAAGCCGTTTTTTATACTCGTAACAGTGGTACTGAGAACGTTTTCATGTTCGTCTCCTGTTGCCAGTTTATACTACCATACTGTGCGTGCTGTATGATTAGGACTTGCATTTTGATTATGAAGTCTTCATTCAGAAATCATTCAGATGACACAGCTTTGCGTATATCTGAAAAAAAAAATGCTCAAGAAAAAGTTTCGAGTACCTGTGCTTCTCAGAGTAGCAAATTACGATGCATTCTTTTTTCCACATGGTAAACTGAAGCGAAATGTGGCCTTCACCTGCGCAGTGATACCTGTGCCAGAACCGTACCTGATAATCGCCACCAAATGGCAAGTGCTAAGACAAGGACTTAGCATCGTGGATGCCACTGCAGCAGAGTTTAACACGCCGTCTCATTCTGTGGAAATAACCGGTAAGAGCTTATCGAATGGAGATCAGTAGATGCGGCGGACATTGAAGCGCTAGTTTGAAGTGCTTGATTAAATTTGCTCAAAGGCAAGGCTTACAGTGCATACAGATAAGCAGACGCGTTTTATCGTTCTGCAAAACACTTCCAACTGACGCTGTATTTTCCGCCAGTGTCTGACAGCATACATATTCTGTAGAGGCTGAATTAAAGTTAAAAACAAATTATTTTTAAGATCACCTACAGTTTCATCGAATGAGTTCGTATCGGCATACATTTTCATCTCCAATATGAGCGCTACTCGTACTAATCATAAGTGGATCGCTTAAAACTTCAAATCATGGTGTGTATTCAGAAAATGCTCATTTTCGACACCATCGCTCTATCTCACCGCTCTTATTTCTGGCCGTGCTTTATGGTTTCCGCATGGTTCTTTCTCGCAGGCGTCGGCATGCACGTATCGCAGAATGTGCTCTTTGTGGCCGACACATCGGGCACCATCTACCACGTTGACCTTTCGGATAAATTTCGCTACAGCCCGATCATGCACAACGCTTCTAGTCACCCCAGTCTCCTCTCTGTCGACTGGCTCAACCAGCTGCTCTACGTTTTGGAAGATGGCCAGGTTAGTGTAAACCCAACTGTCCTTTCGCATACCGTAGAAGCGATAGCTGAAAATGCTAATGATGCCGAGGTGTCAGGCTACGTCAGAATTGGGCGCTACCTGTGCTTCTATATGATGAAATATTGCCCAATTTCGGGGTCGTTTATCCTGGCCTCCAACTGACTCCTTTTTTTTTTTATCTAGTGCCAAAGGCTTGCTCGGGTTCAGTTTAGGCCTATGAGAATAATTGATTGCAGGATAGCTCCTTTCCAGCCTGACATGAATGAAAAAAAAAATTAGGAGGAGGCTGAAGCTTCCCCTAAGAGTAGACGCTTTTTCATTCCACGAATTTTCGGAACTGAGGGACTGGCACAAAGCTTGGCAAATAATTGTTTTCAGCTGATTTGGTTTTGGGGGCAAGGAGGGTGCAGCACTTGTCTCACTCCTCAGTGGACACTTACACTTATAATCAACGGCATACAATTGAACGTATGTACATATGTAATCAGTTCGTCGCAAACTAGTCTCTATCGTGGCTATGGCTTCAGCTGAGGTTTGTTGCCGGACATCATTTCCTTCGTAGGCCACAACAATCCGTTTCTTTTCATTTTTGCTCTATATTACTGAAACTTTAACGAACATGCGCGAGTTTTGTACATGGGTGTGATGTGCATATATATATATATATATATATATATATATATATATATATATATATATATATATATATATATATATATATATATATATATATATAAAGGCGCATACTAGGTGCTTTAATAGCCGTTTTATTTTTCCTGCTTTTAGATAACCCGGTGCAACTTCTCCGGACAGGAATGCCGAACGGCCGTGTGGGGATTTGACAAAAAGCCAAGTGAAATGAAAGTTGATCCTTACAACGGGTGAGAAATATGACCCTAGATTTATTGTAATGAAAGGTTGCCGTACGCAATCGGCGTTATGCTGCGTTCCAGCATTCTGGCACGAGGGGTTCAGCTGCCGCTCGGGGTTTCGAAGTTGCCTGTAGATTCAAAATGCGTCTTGTGCTCAGGTGCACTTGCTGGTGAAACCAAAACCCATATTAACATTAAGCCTGGAGCTCTGAATTTCGGATCAAGGCAAGGAAATCTGGACAAGCGCTCCTAGTCTGTGCGAGCGAAAAAATGAAAAACAATTATGTCTCCACAGCGCGTAGCAAGAAAAATCCGTGTTTCCGCGTGCTATTTAGGATGAAGCTTTAGTTTTCTTTTTATTAAGTCTGCATAGGTGGAGTAGTGCGAAAACATTGCGAGTTACGTCACCTGGTGGATTCGCCCGTCACTACGCTAGCGGAACTTGGCCGCACTCTGCCAGATGACGTATGCTTATGGCGTATTTACCGAGTTCTAAAAAAGAACACAGCGCATCAGGCAAAAAGCATTCGAGTAGGCAGGCAAAGCGCTTTTTCTGTCGACTCGCCTGCCCTTTGTCCGATGCGCAATGTTTTTCAGATTGTCGCACCAACTAGCTGGACTCTTCATTCTATTGTATTTACATATGTTAATTGAACGAGCGGCGCAGAACGAACTTAATGAAAACGATGATGTTCACAGCACAGCGTTACACATTTAACTTGATGAAAACACATTGTTTCCAGCACTGCGCGAGAGTGTGCTGCAGTTTTACACGAGGCGTGATCGGCTTCGGCGATTTATGATGCTCCCGTGCATGGGCCAGGGAAGCTAATGTGTTCCTTGTGGAGTGTATTTTAAACCCAATCAGTCAACAGTGATATCTGCATGCTGTTATAGCGATGGTCGCGAAGTCGTTTTTTTTTTTTTTTTTTTTTTTTTAAAGAAGGGTTCTCAAGTTGTTTAGGGCTCTGTCTGCGTTGATATACAGTGCTTCATTGAAATATTACGTATTTTGGTAAGCGCTTGATAAATAAAAAATGCGAAATAAACAACTTCACTGTCCCAGTACAGCTTTTTATAGTGCCTTCTTTTGCATCTTATTTTGTGCCATAGCTAATGAAGTTAAAGGATTTATATACTCTTGGTTTCGCAAAAAAAAAAAAAAAGCAGTTAATCTTCATGCGGGTTCAATGGGTTAAGCAGCAGCCATGTAACCACCAAATCGCAATCAATTACTTGCTTCAGAAGCACTAACATCTTGCATAGTGTTAAGCCTGTGGAAGGGGTACTGCAGGCAAGTGCAAAAAGAGTATAAAAGCGGAAGCATTGAGCTAGCGTATTTTACATCTACAACATTCACTCTGCTTGATGAACGAACGCAAGTTGTATATTAGTTGCCACTCAAGCAAGCGTTTAGCGAAATAATTTGCCCGTCTTCGATGGGCAGCTACCTCTACTGGGTCCTGCAAAACGGCACTACGGGTGGCCTGTACCGCATCGACTTGGCTCGCATCCAGAAAGCTGCAGCGGCAAGACAGGAGGCGCAGCTGCTCGTTAAGGACACCGACCTAAAGACGTTCGTAGTGGACTACAAGAACTACCGGCTGCTGTTGCCCAAAGAATCGCAGAACACCGTAGTGTCCGTGTCGCTGTCAGCTGGCGACGAGACTGACGTGCGGAGAAACTCCCAGCGCCACCATTTCACAGACGTCCGCCACCTGGACTCACACCTGGGCATCCTGTATTGGACGACAGCCACGGAAGCCTTTGGCGAAGAGTACCACGCGACAGAGAACATGTATTACAACAACAAGTACACCATCGAAGGCCAGCAGCTGTCATACCTCGGAGTGTTCCACCCCCTCTCCCAACCTTTTCCTGGTGAGCCTTGAGGTTAATTTCTCTAAGTTGCGTGCTTATTTGCGTAGTCTTTGCGAATAGCCACATAATTGCTAAGTGGCATTTGACGTCTCTTGAGCGCGGTATAAAAGAGGAACAACCTGTTCGTCTTCCTGGCTATTGTCCTTGAAGACAATACTCACAAAACACACGTGGACTGTACGCCGGTGCTGCCGCCTGGAAACAGACTGCATGAACTTGATCTGTGCGAGGAGCTGCAAATGATGTGCCTTATTTTTGGTGGCAGCCTAATAAATGTCCTATGTGCTATCTAGTACAAGTAGGTAAGAGACAGGTAGAGGCAGGGGGTCTTTTAACTTGCGACATTGCTGTCGGAATAGGACACGATTTAAACAGGAATATTTATCTTTACATAGGCAGCGAAAGACAGCTCACCCGTGGGACACGATAACGCTTCATGTGTATTCTAACTCATGAATAACGAATCTTCGAAAATTAATGAAAAAAGAGACGTCAATGTTTACTCGTTGCGATTGAATAGTGTTGGAAATAAATCAAAACAAACAAGAAAATGGGCTTTTTTTACATGTCATCGCAGCATTCGTAACTATAGAGGCACGACCTGAGTTGCACTTGCTTTGCTGCATCTAAAGTGACTTTGAACAGATGCTGCTACAAAGAGGAGCTGAATGAATTGCATGAGTGTGATTCGCGTGTAAGGTTTGAACAATGTGAAACGAGAAATTACTATTGATCAGAAATTTGACGCTCTCTCTATCACAATGCCGCTCCAGACCGTCAGGACACGAGGTAAGTGCAAAAAAAAAAAAATCGTTTTTTTTTTTTTTTAACTTTCTCGCTTACACCAGTTAGCGGACTTTTGGAAGTCCGTTAACTTTCTTTCGTGTATTTATTCGTCACGGTAACTCAAGCGCGCAATTCAATTTATTAACACAAGTTTCTCTGCTCAGTTCCTGTCAACCCAGTTCAAGGAGTGCAAGCCATATTCAAAGAGGACCTAGCTAAGATTGCATGGGAAAAACCGCGGCTCCTCGGAGGTTTAGGTAAGTGCATCTAAAGGTCTGCATTTCTTCTCTCGCCATTATGATATGCAATTCTCAGTAGAATATAGCTAGTCGTGTGTGAAGATTAAGAAGTGTGAAAATCCGCGAATTTATTAGTAATTAAACTAATCTACGGTAATGAAAGTACTTTGCTAACACGCGATTGAATTACGGTGTCACATTACCATAATTAAATACAAGTTTCACGCAGAAATAACACAAAGTTTTGATTCCACCTTTTTCTTTTACGCTGAGTTAATTGTGCTTTTTTTTTTTCTTGTTAGCAGTAGCGCACTTTTTTGTACATAAATATTGTGAAAACTGTTACCGAGCAAAGCGTATGCATTCGATTAAAGTGCCCAGTCTTCAAGCTATATTTTGTACTATTTCTCAGCCATCTTTTACCACGTTAAAGATTTCTATTGAATTAGTTTCCGTTTGTTCTCTCTTTTTTGTCTTTGATTTACTCTTATTATTTGGTTGCGTGAAGCCGCCGAAATTCGGATAAATTAAACCCCGCGTCGATCGCAGGTGTTGGCGCCTGGCAGCATTGGCTGTACGAAGTGCGCGTGCAAGACCAATCGACGCAGGTGTATATCTACGCCATGAACATCAGCGAAACGACGATCACCGTGCACAACCTGCGTCCAGACACCGCCTACTCTGTGAAGGTGCGCGCCTACAGCCCTGGCGGCCGAGGTCCCTGGTCGGCGGATTTCGTGGGACGAACGCTCAGGAAGCGTGAGTGGACCCCGTCACATTCTCACCTAGACTGCAGAAGGTGTCTCAGTGCAGTAGTGAGACATCATCTTTATTTTTGTAGTGCACTGTGTGCTGACTGAATAGCAGCGGGCTGCTAAATTACCCTTACTTACTAGCTCCTGCCTGTATTGAATTTATGATATGTCTCGTCATGTGTCAAATCTGTGCTGATGTTTTGTTTCGTGGAAAAGTTCATAACACCACTGATTTCGCAGTGAAAGAAAAAGCTGACGTCGATCACAGAATGTGGCGTCTCCTTGTACAGAACCATAAGCAACCTTAACCCTTTGCTCGTCTGCGACCTGCGTGAACGGTGGAGGAGCTTAATTTTGCTGCATGTGTGATGGCATTTGACGTGGCTGGACTGCGCTGTGTAACGTTGTTTTCGTCAGATCACGTTTGAGTATCTCTTGTGTAGATATTACTGCTGTTTGTTTTGATGTGTTCTACGTTCTTGCTGTCTTTTATTCTGCTATATTAGCAAGAACGTTTTCCTTGTAGAACTTTCATCTCTCTACGCGGTTGTTTCCTCTATCATACCGTTTCAACAAATAAAGACCCTCTCCTACATTTTACTTCTAGTATAATTTAGAAAATGGCCTTACATTCGCATGCTACTGCCATTTCACTTCCCGCCTTCGTGTTACAATCACCAGATATGCTTCGCTGTTACTAGTGCCTTACTGAGTTAACGCTGTTCGTTTAGCAAACGTTCGCATTTCACCCCGAAACAGCTTCCAAGCAAGGCTTTCCCTACATGCTTTGGAGCGCCAGCGAAGCCCTGCTGAAATCTGACATAGTGGGGGACAGCGTGCAGCCTTTGATTCACTGGAGCAGTCTCAACGGAGCCTACATCACAGGTACAAAATGTTTTTCTTGCTTTCTCTTCTTGGTGGTTAACACTCGATATATATGGCTGCTGTCTTGAAAGCAAATCCCGATGGGAGAGCAATATTAACAATAAAGCAAATGCAGAATTGATTAATTTTGCCCCATGGCATTTTTAGCAGACTTGAGTCGTGTGTTTTGCCTGAAGGGATGACCAGTTTTGGCGACAAAGCGAGAGAAACGTCCAGCATCAAAACGAACAAAGTATAATAGAAGTTGCGCGCGAGCACTTGAACCAAACTTCAAGTTCACAGAATGTCGCCAAGCAGCAGTAGTGCTACGGCGTACAATATCCTGGTCCACATTGCTTGTGTGCAGTTGGAAAAGATTTACTTGAGCCGATAGACTTCTCAGTTCTCATTTTCGTACTTTGTGCTGGGTTGCTACCATTCTGGTTAACATGAAGTGCGCACACCACACTTTCAGATATCGCCTGGTATCAGAACCAGCTTTTCCTCAACACCAACACGTCCAGGGTCTACACCTACAACGTGTCGTCTCATTTCTCTCTGGAGAGGCTCCCGAACATCACCTACGCAGCAGCGGTGGCCGTCGACTGGTTGGCACCAAAGCTGTACTGGTCAAGCCCGCTGAGGCAAATGGTAAGCTCTGACAGGGACTCTGTGATACTGGGAAGTTACACCCTCTTTCATGTCGGGAGATGGGGACGTCTGCAGCTTTAATAGAGAGATTTAGCTTGCCAGAGACGTACTGACGTCGACGTATGCCGGTTTACATACCCCACCCACGCAGGCGCAGTGGCTGCGACTGCATTCACCCCCGTCAATGCTCGTGCGCAGGAGGGGTCCGGCAAACCCGTATACATCTACGCCAGTACGTCTCCAGCAAGCTAAATCTCTCTATTAAAAACAAAACGGCTTTTCGTGATGGTTGAACACTGTAACGCTGAAGTACATTCGGCTTACTTGTATCGCAGATATCCCGTTCCAACCTGGACGGAACGCAGCCCGAGTCGCTTCCTTTTTTAACGATGGCTCAAGAGATAGCCGTGGACTCGCTGGCCGGCTATCTCTACTGGGCTACCTCACACAGCGTAGAGTGCTCGCGACTCAACGGCGAGGACCGCCTGTCTATTTTTCAGACTGGCCTCTTCTCCGGAAAGCAAGGTGAGGGGTACCGTCTTCTGTCTTTACATTTAGTCATCTTTATTTTGTGCTAATTGATTGATGCCATCAATCAGTAGATGATTATTGACTACTATTGATTGATAGAGACGACGATTGGCTCAGAGCGAGCAAACTGAATAAGAACTAAGCCTTTGATCGTGCTGGTATCCGAGTGCATTTGTCGTTTAGAAAAAAGGGCAGTTTTGGACACACATTTTTATATTATTTTTGTTATGCTCGCTCTTTTTGGCATTGTTTTATCTACAGATTACAATTGAGAGTGTTGTCTCCGTTATACGATGTGGCTGACGATCGAGTACGTCTTGCATGTGCTCTGTTTTGAGTTCTTAGAATATAGATGCTTAATTCTCTTCGTCTATTATAAACAGCATGCACTATTTATAATAATAATAAGTTTATTCGGACATGAATCATGTACACAGAACATGCCCACGAGAAGCGGCAAAAGGAAGAAGCTTCTCTAGTGGAGCGGCAGCAGAGGTTGTAACAAGCAGCTTTGGCTATGAATGTTTCATGAGGACCGGGTGCATATTCCCTTCATTGACAATTCAATATAAACCTAGCATTTTATTTCGCAAACATTTTCACATCAGAGGTCATTCTCCTGGAGGCCCTTATGCCGGCGATCGGCAAGCTTGTTTTATGCAGTCATTCAGTCACTAGGCTTAAAGTCTGTAATACTGCGACGTCAGATATTTTATTATGATAATTTATTAATATGGGGACTATAATTATCATTATGAGCCTGGTGTAGCCAGCCGAAGTGACTTCGTCGCGGTCTTCATACAGACCGGGCGGGCGAACATTGATGTCGGCATTGCGCCGGTGTTCGGATGTCGTACTAATGTGAGTGCGCTCTCTTAATGGTACTATAAAAAGAGTTATGATTTATGTATTGTACTTCACACCGCATCTGAATTTTATCTGTAGAAAGCGGGTTTACTGAATGCGCGCAGACAACCAGCTCTGTAAAATTGTATGGAATGGACTAATTATGAACGCTTAATTGCTAATGTATAAATTACAACCAGTCGAAAAAACTACAGCACCGCGTCAAAAATACAACAAAATATTGTGTTGGTATGTCGTAACCTCGAACTTGTTTGTAGTTTTGTACTACTTTTTGTAGTTCAGTAGCTTTTTATCTGCAGTACATTTATTTAATGAATAGTTCTGTAGTAGTTTTATGTAGTAACTGCACAAATTTTGGACGGCGCTAAGAAATTTCCGCCTTCGCACTGTGTTCACTGTCAAAATCTGCTCAGAAACTGTTGTAATAGAAAAGTTTTGTAGTTTTTTTCGACCTCTTTAAAATTTGATGCATGTTAAAAACGTGCCGGGCCAGTTCATAGAATCCGTTTTGAATGCGAACGGAGCTAAAGGTTGTAGCAACGTCTCAGTTCAGTTCAGTTCAGTCGTTCAGTCGTGTCCGACTCTTCGTGACCCTATGGACCATATCACGCCACGCTTTCCGGTCTCTCACTATCTTCCTAACATCACATAGCTTCATCTGCAGCGCCTCGAGGATGCCATCTAACCATCGCGTTCGCTGCCTATCTCTTCTCCGGCGACCCTCAACCTTTCCCAACATCAAATCTTTCTCCAGCGACTCCTCTCTTCTCATCAGATGACCGAAGTAGCTGAGCTTTAACTTTAGAATTTGACCCTCCAATGAGCAGTCAGGGTTTATGGTCAACAATATCGACTGATATGATCTTCTGGCCGTCCAAGGAACTCTCAAGAGTCTCCGCCAGCACCACAATTCAAACGCGTCAATTCTTCGGCGGTCAGCCTTCTTCACAGTCCGACTCTCGCATCCATACATCACAGCTGGAAAGACCATAGCACGAGTTATACGGATCTTGGTTGGCAGACTAATGTCTCTGCTCTTTACTAGGCGGTCAAGGGTACCATTGCTCTCTTTCCCAGAAGCAGGCGTCTCCTAATTTCATGGCTGCAGTCTCCTTCCGGAGTAATCTTGGAGCCGAAGAAGAGAAAATCTGTCACAGTAGCAACGTCTCGTTAGAGAATAAATCGACTTCCTAATGAGCTGGTTCTATAGACAGCGAGTCTCTAGAGAGACTCTTTAAAATCATAATGATACCGTACATGCTCAAAAGAAACTGCATCCATTTTTTAGTGGGCGATGAAAAATGATGGTCGTGTTAATTTTTGTCGCATTCGCCTAATAAGGACTATATTTTTGTCATCTTTGTGCTTCTAAATGCAGCCATAATACAAGTACTGGTCACTCGTTGCATTTAATTTTGTTTTTGTGACTATGGAAGGTGTTCGCGTATATGTACTGTTCCTAGTATGTCATTTTACGTTGCACACATATCTAAATACTTGCCTAGCTCGCAGCTAATATTTATTGCATTGTATTTCAGTGATGGGACTAACGCTCGACGTCGGAAACAGAAAGGTGTACTGGATGGTTAGGAGCTTCGAGGGATCCAAGCTTTTTCAAGCGCCGATGAGAAAGGACGCCGAGGACGGCCACATTGCCGGCAAGATCGTCGGTCCCCTCACCGAAAGCGAAATGTAAGTCACTGGCTCTGTGAGTGAGGTAGCCAGTTGTCGAATAAGTGAATGAATAACAAGTGCACATCTCGAAATACCAGCCGTAAGATCAATTAATCAAAAACCTACAAATATTAACACCTGCCATTTCGGTTTCACCGATTATACAAAATTATGGTTTTTGTCTTACTGGTTTTAACTCTGAGCAATTGCTGATTTTTAAACGGTACCTACATTGTTGCTAGCATTTTCACAATTCACTGGATGAACCGGTTAATCATCATTTTTCCTGTGATGACGTCAGGTAAACTTGCAATTATTTTTACCAAACGGTGCAATTAAGTAAAGTGTTTTCTGTGGCTATTGGCCGGGTGCGTTGCAGTTTCATCTGCAGACGTGGCACCACCTGGGAGTTGCCGCGTGAAATGGTAAAAGTTTAACCGTGGCCTCAGCGATCAGTTATGGTGTGACGTTGCGCTTGATCGCAGATGCCACGGGTTTAATCCTACTTTAGGGGCCGTCTGGAAGTCGCCACGTCAAATTGCGGATGCTTAACCTTACTTCAACATGTTTTTAATAAGCGCTCGGCTACTGAAACCGAATACCTATGTTCGAACCCAACCGGTTCAAATTCGCTCCGATGTTCTTTTTTTCGTTTTGCGCGAAAGCATTGCAAGAGGTCACGGTCTGTCAATGGTCAGTCACAGGGTCCATCACTCTCTGTTGGCTGGTGAACTTGAAATACCTGTTGTGAATACTTGCGCTTTTGAGCTGATATAACAAGCTTAGTTTGAATTACCCGCACGGGGCCTCATGACTTAGCCGATTATAGTGACGGCACAAACAAGATCGGACTAGATTCAGGTTCGTGGTGGTGAGCGTATGAGTGCTCTCGTACAAATATCAGTTATTAACTCTCGACTGATATCTATCAAGCAATAAAAGTAAGGATTCGATAAAAAAAATGGAAACGCATTCTGAACACAACAATAAATCAAGAGGAAAGAAACGACGAGCAGGATGTTGTATACGGCAAGGAATCAGCTGGACAGCATATGTCTAAGCAGTGCTGCTTGTTGATGCTCACATCGCGACTCTTCTTCTCTTGGCTTTGACCATTCAGGAAAGGGCCAGTATGGTACTTCAGTGACCGACTCTACTGGATTCACCAGGAGAAGCAGGCCGTTATATCGAACATGATCGGCCAAAGCGTCGCCACGCTGAAAGGCCTGGGTCTCTTCGAGCTGAAGGCACTTGCCGTTGTGGACTCCTCTCTACAGCCATATCCAGGCAAGAAATTAGTTCATTGGACCCCGTTGTTCACGCAGGAAGACCGCACCAAAGTATACTTATGTAGCGCCAGCGGCAGAATCGTCTCATTTTTTTTTTTAATGACAACAATGAGAAAGGAGCAAAGAATCGAACGACCGAATAGCCGCGACAATGAGGCTGATTTGCTTTCGTTGCAGCACTTGTAGCTATACAGTAATATGAATTAATTTACTTCACTATAGAACGAACATTGGAGAAAAACAAACAGAAAATAATAGCCATATCCCAAAACTTCACAAAAATATCGCCACCATTTCGTACGACGTAAAATAAACTGGGAATTAGACTGTAGACGTTTTAGACCGATTCATTTTGGTTGCGTTTTTCTAGGGAAATGATACAACTAACCGTGTCCCCTTTTCTTTGCGATGACCTTTTGATTCGCTCCATCTCTTTCGTGCAAATATTCGCCATATTGTAGCGATGCCTCACTCAAGTAGCTCCCGCTTTCCTGCCTTTCTGTTTCTTTTCTGATTGCGTGGACAATTTTATTCCTCTTCCTGCTCTGCTGGAAGCCTTATCACAGATGAGTGACATCGCAAAACCTATTTGCCATAGATTACCCTAGACGGCGCAAAGTGTACCGGGGGGATTGTCCTGACTGGTAACATTGAGCAAAGTCGGCTGCACGCCAATACTTCTTTTTTCTCTAGCTGGGATGGACAAGGCAGTGGTGAACGTCGTCCCTTCCCAAATAATTCCGGAGGGAATCCAAGTGATTGGCACGTGGGAGAACTTCACCATCATCTGGCCGCTGGAGTCTGACGTCAACTACGGGAAAGTGTACTACGAGCTCAGGATCAAAGACGATCGGGAAGTGCACACCCAGGCAAGTTTCTCGTCTTTACTAACTAGAAAGCTTCCTTAATGGATTATTATACTGACAAAACTTGCAATTTGACATCTTTTTTAAGCACGGTTGTTTCACACAGATATTGTTCCTGGGTAAAAAGGAGTTTAATGACATCACTTCCGACGGCTGTGAGCTGTTTAATAAAGCAAGCCACGTACTCTTCAGGCATAATGAGCGTTCATTTTTTTTTTAATTTCAATGATGCGACTATTCACTAGAAGCTGACATAACAAGCACCTTTATAGTGTAAGGCTGGACAAAACGCGTTTCCTGTTAATGGAAACTGTCATTATAATATCTAGCTGAAATCACCTAAGCAACACATTCGGAACATAGACCAATCAGCGTGTTCGTTTAAGGTAGCAGACAGCGAGTTAGTAATGACTTATGAATTCAGCTATTGTCTGGCGCGATGCAATTTTTGCGTTCTCTAGAATCTGAAATAAATGACATTGAAAGCGTTACCAGACACCGTCCACGACTGTACAAGCTCAATGCTTTATGTCTGCTTAAAATAAGATGCACTGGAAAAATGTTTTAAATGGCTTTTTGTTTCCTGTATGGTTACATGTCCTGTGACGTAACATATTACGTTCGCTTACAACTGCTGATGAGCGGAATTTCGGAACATTGTACGTAATAAATGTCGTCTGCTTAGTCCCACTTACTCAAAACTTGGATGTTTAAATTCATAAGCCGAGTATTAGGACACAATACACAAGTGGGCGTAACCCTGCAGAATGACATCCATATAAATTCATAGGAATGCAGTGAATAATACAAAGCCATCAGGGTATTTTATGCACACGTCAGTTGAGAAGCCACAGCTTCTGTCAATTTTGTATTTTAAGGAAAAATGAAACAATGAATGAAGCTGGACTACAGAGTCTGATTCAATCTTAAGCGACCGCACATGCATATCATAAAAGGCAATATCTCTCTTTGCTCCTCTTCGACAAAAAGGAAGCATTGCAAAAAGCACGAATATATATTTTATTTGTCATCGCGGCGTGTGTGTACCATCATAATCTTTTATACCCACCCTTTCTGGTTCAGATGACAGAAGAAAACAGATTCGTGTATCCGGCTTCGAGTCTCTTGAGACCCTACACCCGACTGGAGATCGTAGTGAGGGCCTACACTTTCTGGGCGTCCTCGAGGCCGACAGCGACGGTGATCTACTCGCCAATGTCGGGTAATGGTTCACGCTCTTTGTAGTCAGGTTTATGGTCGGGTTCTTGGTGTTTTCCCATCATATGTGTATACAAGATTACTGTGCCTGAAGTCAGGAGAAACGGCAGTCAAAGGCGCAAGTTTCTATACGTCAAAAGTTAGTTATATTTCTTTTCTCGCTTCGAACCGCCGCGGTGGTGCAGTGGTTAGGGCGCTTGACTACTGTGACCGAAGGGTGTAGTGGCTGCAGCTTTTCGATGGAGGTGGAAAGCTAGGCGCCCATGGGCTCTGCAATGCCAGTGCACATGAAAGAACCCAAGGTCGTCGAAATTTCCGGAGTCTTACATTACGGCCTCTCTCATAACCTGAGTCGCTTTAGGACGTTACACCCCATAAACTAAACTTTTTCCTCTCCTACTTTACGTGTTAGATTCTGCTCTAATTCGAAAGCTATGCAAGTCAAATGTTCGCGAAATTTTTGAACCTAGAAGCAAACCATCGCTGTACAGGAAGGCCGGTTTAGCAAACAAACGTTTGCGCTGCCAGTACTTCAGGTAAACTTCACTGCAGAGCTTTACAGGCTGCATCTTGTTTGACAATAAAAATCAGCATTTTAAACGCGAAACCTATTGGAGTTATAATCAAGTAAGCGCATCATTTAGTCAGAAATATAGTATGATGGGATTCAAAGAAGGCAGTAAAATTAAAGTTCTCAGATGATTTAGCAGGCAGTCGTGAGCTCATCCTGGCTCGTTCGCCGCAGTACCCACGGAGCCCTTGCAGCCCCGCGTGTTCGTGAGCCACAAGACGTCACCTTTGCGCCAGCGCTCGGTGATCGAAGCCGAGTTCCGGTGGGCGCGTCCACAGCATCCGAACGGGGTGATCGAAAGTCACCGCGTCAACTGCTGGTTCTTCAAGGACGGCAGCATCAGCACGCTGTACAGCAACGTGCGTGTATCCGGGGACGCTCTGCACTACCGCATCACCGATCTGCTGCCCAACACAACCTACTACTTTCAGGTAGGAGATCTGGCGGTAAACACGTTCGACACGCTCTTCTCACATCATGCAAGGACGGCACTTACACATCCGATTATTTTTAGGGGAAACAATTGACCACGCTCTTCTGCGGCTCAAGCAGCGCTATCAGCGCGCGTATTGCTCAGCTGGCGAACTGCCACATTGTATGGACAATGTCGCACTGTACGATTACGATGTCCATGCTAGGCACCTACAGCTGGCACTGAAGGAGATGCGAAATCACTCTTACAGATGTTTCTTCTCTGAATAATCGACCTTGTAGTGCACGTGTCCGCAACCCTGGAGTCATTTCGGGTGCAGGTCAGCGCTGCCACCCGTGCTGGTGAGGGCCCCATGAGCGAGGTGGTGCATATGAGCACGGCCCGCGAGCACCCGGTGCCGCGGCTGCTGCTGGCCAAGGCAGA
This sequence comes from Amblyomma maculatum, assembly GCF_055883805.1. NCBI lineage: Eukaryota > Metazoa > Arthropoda > Arachnida > Ixodida > Ixodidae > Amblyomma > Amblyomma maculatum. Next base: position 320,044,486 of record NC_139344.1, on the reverse strand, counting down.
CGCCGTCCAGCTGAGCGACGTGGACCTGCACCAGGAGCGCCTGTTGTCCAGCAAGGCCAGTCGGCCCGTGGCGCTCGCTTACCTGGGCCAGGACAGGCGCGTCTTCTGGCTCGAAGAGAAGGGGCTCCTCATGACCTCGGCCCTCGATGGCTCCAACGTCAGCGTGGTGAGCGGATGCAACCTGTTTTTAAAGGGATATAGCTTTTAATTTGCGACGTACTGATAAACGGTGATCATGCTTGCTGTTCGTGGACATGAATTGAAAGGAATCTCTTACTCTTTTTTTTTTTTTTTAATGTGAGAACGTTCTTATCATTTCGAGTCCTTTGAAAAGAGCTGGAGTTTATGAGAAGATGAAACAAAATTGCTGCGCTTGAATGGAAATGGCGAAAGCCACTTCACAGGACTGTTTTCATTAACCACATCATTACTGTCATCGCTGCTATCATCATCTTCACTATCGCTAGTGATCGTTACTATTATTATTATTATCTACTAAATGATTCGTCATTGTCATCGCTACTATCATTATTATCCCTAACTTCATCGTCATTGCCATCGCTACTATGATCCTTATGTTAGACAAGAAGAATTACGATTTGTTCCCACTTGCTTGGCGTGGAGTGACGATCGTGCTTTTTTTTTTTCTGCACTAGTAGGCCTAGCATCGGCAAAGTTGTTTCCACGATAGAACATTTTGGTATCGTCTCTGGTGCTCAGATGAATCACTCAAAATGTTTTTGCCTTTGGTTTGGTTCGTGGGGCTCAACACCGCCCCAATATGCAGGAGTGGAATGGTCATGTGGGCCTTCAAAATATTTAGGTTTTCAACAGCATGCATTTAAATCAAGTGCACATAACTGGAGACAGAGGGTTCCGGTTGTTCAGCGTTATGGTCAGGCTTTTGTCCCCCATCAGCTTTCAATCGTCGGTTGAGTCCAGCCCTGCAACATGTTTCTGGCGGCAAAACTTTATGTGCTCGAGGTCGTCCATTGCGCAAGGCATTATATTCAGCGCTTTCATCGAGTATTCCCGACGTTTATCAGGTCATCAACCTATCCGACGTGCTAACCTCGTCAGGCCTGTTAGTACAGAGGGTTAAGCTTAGTACACTTTTATGAGAGCGGCCGTTGTCTGTCGCAATTGTTCCAATACGGTTATCAATTCTTGTAAATTAACGTTATGACTCTGCTCCGGAACTTAATGGTATATTCAAATTTTAGTGACAGCCCCTGTTTACTAGGATTTATGTGGAAGTTTATGCTTCGGTGCGGTTTATGACAGTCCAGTTTTCGACTGAGTACTCATTATTCTGCTTATTATAGAGAGAACTGATATCGATTCTCTTTCTTCCGCCATTGTATCGTTCTTCATACTTCGGTCTTAAGGGCAATGATGTGCTGAAGCGAGTGCGCAAAATGCTGATTGCTTCGTGCAGAAAAGCATTTTTCTTTAAATTACACACCGAAGCTCTTCCCGTGAACATATGGCTGCATAGACAAAAAAAAAAAAAACTTTTTCTGTATCTTTTATCAACTGCCGTCTGAGTCATGTGCCTGAAGCAATTAAACATTGTTTCATTAATCGCAAAAATGCAATTCTCTTATTGGACGTTCTGCAAAGAACTCTTAAAAAAGACTTTGTTCTAAATTTGTACAGTCTGCGATACCTTGTAGTTACTGAACCTGATAACCAACCCTAAGACCCCTATGCACCCCTATTAACACTGTGAACTTTTCGGACTCCATATCTTGTCGAAGACGCGCGTGTTGCATTGCAACGCCGAACCCAGCACTCATTTTAGCCGAATTTCGCTGCGACTAAAGAGCATTTATGAGAAGAATGACTCTCAACCAGACTGCATTCCACATTTGACACAGTGTTTATCTTTTCCGCCATTTCAATTGTATTTTCTGTTAAAATAGGATAGCCTTTTGTAAATAGTTTGAACTACACCCTTTCTGCACATAATTTCATGTAATAAATATCATGTGTAAAAGAAAGCTTGGCGAGAAGTAATGGTTTGAGCCCCCGGCTGGGATTGGAGAGATAGTGGTTCGATTTCCGATGATGACCGATTGTTTTCTTTTGGGTGCGAACGGCGTTTCCTGGTTTCTGTTGACACCTGCTGTTCAGGCCACGTATGAGGCAAAAAAGGCTTTCAACTAAAAAAAAGCCCTATAGCTATTTCTCTCACCGCCGAAGTTCTGTTTTGCCGCCTGTCGCATAGTCGCGGCGCGATGGGCCGACGGAAACCTAGTCAGCCTCCCGCTTACTCACCATGCCTAGGCCATGTAAGGTTAACAGGGCAAACGAGGACTGGCAGTGGACAGTGTGAACCTTCTAGTTAACAGGATTTGAGGCCCCGGCACGAGAACGGCGTGAGAAGCATCGAAGCATCAGTCAAAAACATATGCCAGGACATATGTGGTGCCATCACAACTTAGGATAATCCTCTGTAATGTTTTCATTCGCTATTCATTCGCGCTTTTAATTCAGAATACGTTTTTTTTTAAACCTAGATGCATAGCGTTCCCTCGGCGGGCACGAGCCTGGCCATCGACTGGGTGGGCCGCTATCTCTACTGGACAGAGACCAAGCACTCCACGCATCAGAGCTCCATCATTGTGATGGACCTCAACCAAAGGCACAACATCTACAGCGTCCTCAACAGCAGTGAACCAATCAACTCTGTCGAGGTGGACCCTTTCACAAGGCAAGTCGACTATGCGGTGTTTTCTTTTGGACAAAGTTTCTTCTTTGGAGCACATATAGGCTTTCCGAAGATGTCACAACTTGAGGCAAATAGCAGGGTTCGCTCAGCTTTTCTTGGTGCACGCTTTCAACACATAGAATCTAGGGCGATATTATACCCATATTTTTTTTTTTTTGTGTGATTTAAGTTCTACATTAGGCTGGAATGCATTGCGCAAGGAATCACCACGAAGGTTTCGACTACGCGAGGTACATGTGCTAGGAGCACTGTGCCCCTAGAATGTATGCGTACAAGCCGTGTAATGCATTAAAAACCACCTCTAGAAGAGATCCGGAGAGACGGCATAAGGCATTACTGTGGCTTCGGCAAGTAGCTGACGAATGAGTTCTGCTCACAGTTTTACGTTGCTCTTAGGTAGCTGGACTAACATAGGGCTTTCATCTGCGCGCTTTATGACAGCACGCTGATCTACACGGTGACGAATGAGCGCGGTTCGACAGCGCTCATGATGTGCAACACGGATGGCTCGAACTCGCGTCTCTTCTTCAAGCCGGCTAAGAGCTTCCAGCAGTACAAGGTCAGGACGCGCAGAGACCGGCACTACTGCACCTGTGACCCGCACTCGTCTGTGGGAGAAGCCGTCACCCTGGACCGGTCAATCAGGTGGGAACCTCGCGTGCTGTGGGTCGACGGGGACCACGGACACATCTGGTCTGCCGACATGGAAGGCTGCAACTGCACCATCATCGTAAATGCCACTGAGGTCAAGGATGTCGGTGAGTAGAGCGCGAAAGTTCGCCTGCTTTCAAACGGAGTATGAATTGAGTGAACGCCACGTGCGCTCAGGAAGGAGTCACGGTGCGCCGAAAGCAAGCGCTGGAGTACATACGTATAACCATTGTTTGATTCAAACGCTGAGAAACATCTGCATGCAGTTTTCTTACATTTTTAGTGGACTGGATTAGCACCGCTCATTAGAAGAATGCGTTATTGTTTGGACTAAAATCAGCCGAGACTTATTTGTTTATATGTCCTACCTTATTAATTTTTATATTATTATTTATATAATATAACTTAACCTTATTAACTTATTAAAGTTACTTTTCTTCCGTCGACTCCAAAACACGTATGTCTGCGATCTATATTCAGCTGCGCATCTTGTTGGCAAGAAGGACTCATGTGGTTTGCTTATTACGGACAATATATGTTGCCCTCCTACGCAACATGCTCCTTCCGGATGCTAATGGCTGCCTTTCTGAGATATTTCCCTGTCCCGCCTCGACAAGGTCACGTTATGCTGTGGCCGACTTATGAAGGCTGCGTTGGTGAACCGCTGCAAGTTTACGCTGTCGGCGCAAAGGATTGCCTTGCTACGACAATACACGCACCGCTTGCATTATAATCTTGATCTTTTGTCAGTCACGGCATATTCGTCAAAGTGCATTCGGTAGTGAGTCTTATGTTCTCGATTACCCGCTTACGCTTATGTATTATGCGGATATGCGTCCACGCGGGATATCCGCAAGCATTCTCTGCAAAAGCCTCTATCAGCGCAAAAGCCTTTTTCAATGCCACCGCGTTAATAAAGTGTCAAAAATAGGTGACTACTTTTTCGTCGTACGTTTCACTTCGTTTTTTACGTAGCATCGCCCGTGAAAACCAATGCTGTAGTTGTGCTGATTTTTCACTAGGTCTACCACCGACTTCGCTCACCGCTGACAAGTTTTTCATCTACTGGTCAAATTCGTCGACGGGGAAGATTTACAGTTACGACAAGTTCAAGTCGGCGGTCGTCCCCGATCCATTTCCCAATTCGCACGGCCAGCAGAAAAGACGGGTCCAGTCCGAAGCTGCCAGGGGAATCCGAGGCATACGGGCCATCGGCGACCACCTTCAACCTTATCCTGGTGCGTGTTTGTAACTGTCTTTTGTTATTTCCACAAGTCACTCGCCTCTCGAGCACGTATCTTGTTGGCGTAGATAGTTAATTTAGAATGTGAAAAACGCCGGTAGCCTAAATTGGCCTATCAGTGCTTGCTGATTTTATTTATCAGAAATGGGCTGTATATTCGTTTATTTCAACTTTTCAGTTTGAGTCGGCGATAGTACGTTGTGCACGTGTTAAGGCTGTTGGTTCTAGATTAACTTACCTGATCTGCTACAATGTCCTTGTATTTCATCCTTCTGGAAGCGTCACTGTAGATGCCTACGTCACAGGCAACTCTTTTCTTTCAGTGCATATAAATCCTGTACTATTAGTCAAGAGCTTTCATCACGCCAATCACCCACTCGCGGGAGTGGCCGTATACACAGTTGCTGTTTGTTTCCCATCGCAGACGCGGTGTGCTTGTCACCCCCGGACAATGTTACTGCGCCGACGCTTCTATCGGCTTCTTCAGACCAGCTGGTGATCAAGTTACCCGAGCCCGTGAGGCCCTCTGTCTGCCAGAAAGTTTCCATGGCGTCCATAAAGTACACGCTCTTCTACGGCGTTATTACTCCTGACAATGTTTGGCAATGCGCCGAATCACTCTATGGCTGTAGGACACTGGTAAGCTACTGGCGTGATAGGCGCCATTAAGTGAAACATTCGATAACCGTTTGTAGTAGGAAAAAGTGTAATTTATCGCATGCTAACCTGAAGGTAATCTGGCATCGCGTCAGGGTATAGTGTAGGATGTCAGTTAGTGTATGCGTTAGTGTGCGATGTTAGTGCGTGCGTAATAATATTCAGAGACTAAATAGTCAGGCGTGGAGGCTAACGAAAGCGGTTTGTGCTTAAGTTGAGGACAACGCAAAGGGGTATCGAACGGAAAATGATAGGTATAATGTGGAGATAGGAAGCGTGCAGTGTGTGTGTGAGAACAAACTCGAGTTAATGATATTCTAGTCAAAATAAAGAAGAAATGGGCATGGGCAGGACATGTAATACGAAGGCAGGATAACCGATGGTGGCTAAGGGTAACAAATTTGATTCCAAGGGAAGGTAGCCGGGAGTGGCAGAAAATTAGATTCACGGATGACGTTAAGATGTTTGCATGGTTGAAGTGGATGCAGTTATCGTAGGACTGGGTGGATTGGGGGAATATTGAAGAGGCCTTTGCCCTGCAGCGAATATAGTGCAGCTGATGATGACTAACTATAGTCATATAATGGTCGTTGCGTCCTCCTTAAAAGAAAGCTTTATCTACTTACAGGTGAATGCTAAAATTGAATCTCTCGAAAACTATTAGGCTTGTCTGAATGAAATTTATAGACATTAAGTGAACAGATTGAAGTCCGCTGATTAACATCAACAGTAAATTAAACTTAGGCCTATCTCTAATTTCTTGTAATAAATTTCAAAATAAACTGCTCGCAGGTTTAGAAAATTCTGCTCAACTCTGCACATCTGAAGAAAAAAAGCAATCAATAAAATGGCCCCAGTTACTTTGTTAATAGCAAATGACATTCATATCTTAGGCGCTAATTAATTTCTTCGCATTATATTAAACATACGAGTTTTGAAATACAGTAATTTCAACGCAGTCATAACCCACGTTCTACTTTCGCGTGCTGAATTGCCAATTACCATACGCCTCCCATACGTTCTTAACACTCTAAATTACCTCGCAAATAAAGCGGCATCGTTTACTCTTTTCTCCACGGTGCCAGGTGGAGATTAATTTCAAAGGGGTTGAGAACTGAAAGGCGATCATGACAGAGTATTAATACAATTATTACACGCTAAACAAAGCCGATCGCATAATTACTGTGTAATGACAGGAAAAAGACATCTCCATTTTTGTGGCGATTTTTCATGCTAAATATATACGTAATACCAGTTCATCTGAAAAAATGTGAACAGCGTTCTGTCTTTTCAACTAAAAGTCTAAAAAAGAATTCCTTCGTTTTGCTTCTGCAGGAGACGTACAATACCACGGTCATTCTCAAAGACCTTTTGCCGTTCACAAATTACACTGTCCGAGTGGCCATGAGCAACTTCTACAGCATTGGGATGTCCAGCCCTGGTCCAAACGCCGTGTTCCAGACGGCAGAAGGAGGTGAGGAGAGTGGCTCTTTCGTAAGCTTGTACACTTGTCCACTGTTCTGTTGGAGGCACGCTTGCATTAAGCCCTCACATTTGTTGAAATATCTTTGGCACTTTACGGCGGTCCTGGTTCACTTCTTCGATGTTTAACTGGAATGTGACGTGAAAATGAATCGTGACAACTCTGCCAGAAACCATAGTTCTCGCGATGTCGAGCCACGTATCGTGGTGTCCCTCGCAGTTCCCAGCGAGCCCATCTTGGTGCCCCCGGAGGCCCTGACTCCGACCCGCATTGCGGTTCAGTGGCGTCCTCCGGTGAAGCCCAATGGGCATCCACTGTCCTACGAGGTGCGCTGGTACCGAGACGGCAGTGTTCATAAGTGGCATTCGATGTCCTACCTATCGGGTCCGGCCACCGAAGACCGCCCTCTCAGCTACCGAATGTTACTCAAGGACATGGCTCCTGGAACCAAATACAACATCCTGGTGAGTGGGCACAGAAGATTATTTTCGTCAGGGAACGTTGATGGTCAGAAACTAACGATCAATGTTGTAATTAGTTTGGTACCGTGGCGTTCACTTTTTTATTATGTGTGTTTCTCATGTTGCAGATTGTTCTTATCAAAAGCCATTTATGTATAGGGTCGTCCACAATTAGCGTGAACACGCGAGCGTGTGGCTGCACTCTTCGGAGGGCTGCAACGTCTGACATGGCAGCTAGAATACTAAAGCATAGTAAGAAGGGCAAAAATGGATCTGAAGGTGATGCTTAGCATGATCTCTCTCTTGGCTTAATGCACAGCCGCGTACGACACAGTTAGTCTTTCGAAGAGCGCGGCCATGCGACCACGCGCTCACGTGTTCACCTTAAGAGTGGACGATATACAACATTGCATTTCGCGAAGACATGAAAGTATTACACACTATATGTAGCGGTAGTGTAACATAGACATAAGAATGTTTACGCTTTCCACCCCTGTGCTGCCATGGGAGAGTTCTTATGCGGGCATATAATTCGAAATCCTCCGGTTAATAATATGGACAACTGATAGTTAAGCATAGCGTTCTGTGTTGCGTATGCAGGTGAGAGCCTACTCTCGGAAAGGCGACATGCACAGCGACAGTGAGCTACGGTCCGTTACCACCTTCGATCTTCCTGCGAACCTGACCCTGGCTCGAGTAACCTCGCGAGAAATGGATCTCGCCTGGACAGCCCCGAGCAAACCGGTTATATTGAGCACCAGAGTCGAATATCTCAAGGTGAGTGCATAACCATGAACAGTGGACAAGGCTTACTTTTTGAACGAGAGCCCCAGACGATAGCGGACACTGACGTAGACAGTTCGCTCTTTTATAAGGAAGAAGGGCTTATCTATGCTGTGGCAACGGCGTCTTAAACTGCACCCAGGACCCGTGAAGACAGCTTATAGATGTCAGGCAGAGTAGTCGAGCGATCAAAAAAGAAGCTAAAGTAAAACGCTTAGAGTCCATTTCATTTCTGTGGTGAAGCACGTTGATTGCAAGATTCATCTATCCGCGCCTTAAAAAATATTACTCATGTATCGGGAAATCAATCATTTATACGACAGGAGAAACATTTCACGCGTGCTGCTCAAGTCTAGAGATCTAGACTTAGAAGGGGATCGAGAAAATGGCTTGAAATGAACATAGAATTGCGATAACATCAGTTAATTGTCTTGGCGAGCAGCAGCGATTAAAGAAAGGAAGCAGTAAAAAAGGATGACACACAGATCAGTAGTCATTCGTGCGCTGCTACGCCGCACGTATGAGTGAATTAAAAACAGCATGCCAACCTTTAGAATCCCCCCACCCAGTGAAAAGAAGTTATTCTTGCAATAACTTGCATTTTCAGGGTGCACAACTGACTTTACAGAGATCAAGAGCAGTTCAAATCTCCTCCTACCCCTTGTTCGGACTTCGTTCTTGTTCATCCTGCACCTTCTTACGCCCGCAGCCGAGCACCTCGGAGTGGCGCTACTTCACGAGCGAGGCGACGCAGGCGAACCGGACGTACATTTACCCGCTGCGCAAGCTGCGTCCCCGCACCCGCTACTCGCTGCGCATGGTGCTCACGTACCGTAGCTCGCTCAACGACAGCTTCCCGTGGCCCCCGGCAGGACACTTCTCCTTCCAGACGCTGCCCGACAGCCCCGGAAAGGCGACACCGCCTGAAGTGTCCCCTTCCGCGCTAGGGAGGGACCTCTTCCAGGTACGCTGGGACGAGGTGCCCCGCAACGGAGGGGAGCTGCTGCTCTACGAGCTCCAAGTCAGGTGAGCGCGAAAATCGGCTCAGGCGGTGACCACATCTGAGTTTACTTCATAAGAGAATAATGAAGGGATATAGAACAGCGCGGTGATGTAGTCCAGTCGCATAGACGATGATGTCGTCTTGGTCAAGAACATTTTGCTGTAGGCTTGCTATTTAGCCGTGTAGTGAAAAGCATTATAGCGCCCATCAAGCTCTGTCTTGAGGGCGAAGAGAGCGCCCTTCCTTATTCCTCGGAAGCTTTGAAGCAGCTTTGGTTTTCCACCAGTCTTTCATTCTGGTTCCATTGCACATCCTAACATCGAACCATGCGACCTGAAAACTTTTGCCGATTCTGCACATTACACAATGACATCTTATTAGTCGTGCACCTATGATGCAGATGACAGTCCTTTTGAGCAGCGGTTTTAGAGAGGGATAGTTGGAAAACTGTCTAGTAGAGTGGATCCGAACAATCGACAGTGACGATCGTAACGCGACTGCAGCGTTGCAGCCACGTTAGGATCTGCCCATGGCTCACCGCCACGCCTAGCTGCCGACTGTTTGGGCCTACTCTGCTCTGCGGCGAGCCCGCGCTCTTTCCCGACTGGCCTTGATGATGATGATGTCCTCAGTCAAAATGGCACATCCTATCCAGAAAAATTCCGTTTTTGCCAAACATCACTCTCGCGACGCTGAAACCACCTATCATCATTATCATCAGCAAAACATCACCTGCATGCTGAGGCGGAAAGGTCAAACAGGCATACACCTTTCTCAGTATGCCATAGAAAAGTAAAGTAGAAAAAAAAGGGGTGAGGAGACATTTCAACTCTGTATTTTAGAGTAGGACCGCGGCGGCTGCGTTTCGATAGAGGCGAAACTGAAATGTCCATGTGCCGTCTGAAGTCAGCGCACGTTAAAGATCCCCAGGTGGTCGAAATTACTCCAAAGCCCTCCACTACAGCTCCTCTTCTCTCTTTCCACTTTCACTCCCACCTTCCTTCCTTCTCTAACTGCGCGGTTCAGGTGTCCACGGAAACAAGTCTGACAGATACTGCGCCTTTTCCTTCATGTGAACCAATTATTATTATTAATGTTATTATTATTTTATGGTACGGCGAGACGGTGCTACGGTGCCCTAACAGTGCTAATGGCTCCCGTTTGCCGGCCCCCTAGCAGGAGATCTTCGTTTTCGTACATGGAATTTACAATTCACTTAATTAATAACCTTATAATTTGTGGCTCTACTAACCCGCACATACTCATTAAATACTGTCGTAAGCTGCAACATTGTATGAAAGGCCACCGCAGCTCCACTTTTACCAAGCTGTAAGAACGTGCCTGCGTGACCTACAGGAGTAGCCGCGGTTGGCCAACTCGGCCATGTCATGTGGCCTCGTGACGTCACACCACCCAACGACCGGTCAGCGCATGGCCATGTTGCGTGTCAAGTGCTGCCAGCTGCCTAAGCCCGTGATTCCTCGCTTATAATGTTTACGCTGAATTATTTGGACGCCTTTAACGCCTGCGCTTTGAAATGCACGAAGAACAAAACGGCTTCGGTATCAGACTGTTTCTATATAGTCGCTGAAAATTGAGGCTCCACATTATGCGGCAGGGAACCAGTATAGAATTCTGAAGCCTGACCTGCATGGAGCGTTGTTCTACCTGCCACTTCGCTCCACGTGTGAAAAAAGTTTCGGGACTTGCACTATCAATTGAGTTTATCGCGCCCACTTTTAGCACCCGTGTTGCAGCACGCTTGGCAGCACGTCAGTATGAATTTCGCAGGCAGAGCGAAGTAGTGGACAAACAACAAATGGGGGGCTTCACGCGGGGCCAGGCTTAACACGTCGTCTTCATCTACTGCTCTGGGTCCGAGTTCGCGTTGTTACCGAAACTTTCTCCCCGACCTCGAGTCATGCAATTGGTGGAAGCGCCGCAGCCAGAAGTGGTAGCCATTTCCGCTTCCGGCCTTTCCCCCAATCATATGACTCGAGGTAAGGGAGATAGCGAAAGTTTCTATCACGACGCAAATCGGAATGCGGACCCTGATCAGTCACTGCATCTTCGCTAAAAAGCATGTCGTAACCGGACGGAATCCCGTCGATACATAGTCAATGTATTTGCAGCGCGACTAAAACGTGCTTACATTGAGTGTATACATTCACAAAGAGATAGACTGGAGAACACCACGCAAGCTTGGCAAGATAAATACTACAAAAAATGCGTATATCCGATTAGTGAATTTAGGCTTCTATACTTTAACGTTGGATTCGGAACGATCGCACGAACAACTCTGTACAAAATAAAACACTGAATAAGGAGGTGGCTATTCTGTGCCTCCGATTCACTCCTCTGCGTGTATCGTTCATATCGTTCATGGGCGTCACGTGGTTAAAACGAAAAGAAAGGGGTATTTAGACATTCAAAGCACCTGCATAAAATTGCAACAGATTTTTCTTCTCAAGCTTGTACTGATGCCCCAATAACTTTAAATTTTCGCCTGTAGTGTCATGGAAAGTCTGCGCGTCAAGTATATGGAGAAGGTTTATAACAGTGAATTGTCACTCCGAATTAGAGACGCGCTGCCAAGTTGCACCAGGACCTGGACCTCACCTGTGCGTCCAGAAGTCTCGAAATCGGACGCCTTCAGCGACCGCTATTTATACCGCGTCGTGCGCTACGGTCGGAAATAGTCTGCATTGCGATCCGTCGAGCTTTCCCTGGAGCACCGTGACGGCCGACTAAGCCCGCCGCGAGGTCGCGAGATTTGAACGGAGACAAGAGCTATAACGGTGAGCAGACCGTCGCAGAGATCGAAATCAAAGGCACCCCGACGCTAAGCATTGTCAATGAACGTCAGCCTTGTTCTCAGAAAAGATGGAACAGTATTACATCAGTGCGCTTTGAAAGGAAAATCTGAAGAAAATGGAAGCACTGATACAAGGCGAAGCTTCGTAGAAGTCCTGAGCGCCTCAGTTTAACGCGAATCGAAGCTTGCGGCGTAGGTGCGTTCTTGCCTTGAATCACACTGATCGAATCTTGCTCTTCACGTTTAAAAAATCAAAAGCAGTAGCAAGAAAACACATAAAATTTGATCGTACACGTAGGTGTCTGAGCAGAACATGCGCGTGAAATTATTTAGTTCCCGCAAAATATATATTTGGTGGCGCTATCCGTAGGAGTACTTCCGATGAATATCGGGGAAAATCCGCAAGCGGCCGGTTCGTTGACTTCATTCCAACATGATGGAACAATGATGTACGTTTCGTTTGATTTTCGTGTACTTGGCACACTTCTGTAACAGATTTCGTGGAGCGGGCTCCAAGCCGTACAGCTTTCAGAAAACAACAGTCTCTTTTTATTTGCCACTAGCGAATCATGGAGGCATCTTGACGGCCGCAGCACAATAATGAGAACGCTTTCTCTGAGTTTTTCTTGACTCTAGTTCAAGAGCCGTCCTCTCAGTGCCTCCGTGCTGTGAACTATAACATGTGTAGATGCTCAAGCTAACGTTCAGGCAAGCTACAATATTAGATTCTTTCTTCCCCCATAATACTTGTCTACCTTATCACAAGCATATATTTATGTAAGTATTTCAGTTTAACAGCGTTAAGACTTGGCGGGTTGAACTGACTGAAAATAACCGCTAACTTGGTTCTTGTGCTGATGCTGTTAAGTTCCGGCAGCCATTAACGTGGAAGGCCAGTGCTGCTTGGGAAAGTATCAGAGTGCTCTGAAATCATTCTCTTTTATAAAGAGCAGTTTCTAATAAAGACGAGACATGCACTAAATATTCCGGTTCCACGCTATAGCTCCAGTTATAAACATAAGTTTTTGAAAAGTTCCATTCATAATCCATTCATAACTGGGGCTTACGTACAACCAGATTAAGAGTGTTGCCAAGACCAGAATACTAGCCATTATACGAGACAAGTATAAAGAACGATATTGTCACCTTCCAGGAGTGTGGACACGGTCGCCGAACAGCGGGAGGACGACGGCAGTGCGCCCACTGAGTCCGCCTGGGTCACCATGTACAACAGCAGCATCAACCATTGGCTGATTCGAGACCTGTCGCCTCAGCGCCAGTACGTGTTCCGGGTTAGGGCTCTTAACGAGTACGGCGAGGGAGAGTTCAGCGAACCCAGCGAGACTTTCACGCTGCCTGAGCCCGGAGGTGCGTAACAAACGTTATACACGCTGCTATGAATATTAACTTAGCACTTGTAGATTTAAATTGGAGTTTTTCTTGGTACTTCGCAAATATACTTTTTTGATGTGTGTGTTTCTTCCACATGAACGCTCTATATGCAGGTAACTGCATACATATATCGAGCAGGAACACAACATTTATGATGCGGTGAATGTGGCAGGCAAGAAAGAAAGAAGAAAATAGAACGTAACCATTTTCTTTCCACCATTTATACACTAAAAGAAGAGAATAAAACGGACGATTACTCTAAGGACAACATAAAAAAAATCCCTCATCCTCGTGCCCAATGTGCACTTTAATGATACTGACAAGACGCCCGTTTTTTTTTTTTTTTATTCGTCATGAGTTACGGGATTGAAACAAAATAATGCGGTTGGCTGTAATTCTCGTTGATTAATGTCCGATCCCATGTTTTCATCCCATTTCAGCAGTTATTGGTCTTGAGAGCAACTCCATAAGAAGGATCATTGTCCTTGCATTCCTGGGAATCCTGGTGTTCGCCAGTGTTCTTCTCATATCTTTTTACGTCGGTAAGATTCATTCAAAACCTCTGTTGCACAATGCTAAGCTGTAACGTAAGTTTACGCCAGACCTATTTTCCAGTGTACAAGAGGAGGCAGAAGGAAAAGAAAGTGCTCCAGGACAATATCCGTGACCTCCGACCGGACTTGGAACTGGCGACCTTGAGTGAATTGCCTCGCAATGGAAATTTCATCCAACAGAACAACGCTCTGTACGCCCTCGGGTAAGTGTTCGCAATTTCATCGCTAGCCATTTCTAAGTTACTTGTAAAAATGACAAAATGTCAGTCGCAGGCCTGGATGGATGGATGGATGAATGGATGGATGGAATATAGGAGCGTCCCCTTTGAAACGGGGTGGTAGCAGTAGCTATCATGCTCATTTTTCTCCATATATCTTAATTATTGATTTAGAATGGTTAACTAAACCATCATTCTATTTATTAAATTTTGCTTCTACATTACTAACATTATGTCACTTCTCTGCTTTTAAGCCACCAATCTTCCAGCCGTTTTTTGCTAGTTTTCACCGCCGGTTTATTCACCCGGCCACTGTTAACTCTAAACCCCAGAGCTTCAGGAACAGTGATTGCGCCTGCATCAACTTCCGGATGGATACCATTGCATTCGAGTATAATATGGTCAATTGTTTCACTGGAGTTTCCACATACAGCACATGCGTCATCTCCATTGTTAAACTTCCTTTTGTAGCTGCGTGTTCTAAGGCACCCTGATCTAGCTTCAAAAAGTAGGGCACTGCCTCTTGAGTTATGAAAGAAATGTTCCTTCCTGATCTGCATTTTCCACTTTCGGTATAATTTCACACTCTGTTTTTTTTTTCCATCGAATTTATCCAATTTTTACCTTCTGTGTTTTTCACCTGTTGCTTAATGCTCTTTATTTTTCCGTCCTTGTTACTAGCATACTTACTAGTATGCTAGTAACAATGGTACGGACAGCGACCTCTTTCGGCAAGTTATTTCGTTGCTATGAATAGTTTATTAATGCGAAAGCAATACTTCGCTATGTTCACAGATTTCTGTCCGCAGGCCGTGTCAGCAGGCCGCGTGCGCAGACCGCGTCCGCAAAATCGTGTCCGCAGCAGTTGCGAGTAAGTGAAACGTGGTAGAGGTTAATGAGTGGCGTCAATCGATAGAGGGTGACGTAATGTTGTGTCAGAAAAAATAATTAGGCCAGTAAGTTAATTATGTAAATAATTAGAGGCAAAACACGCAAAATCGTGTCCGCAGCAGTTGTGAGTAATTAAGTAGTCGTAGAGGTTAATGAGTGGTGTCAATCAACACAGGGTGACGTAATGTTATGTGCGAAAAAATAATTAGGCTAATAAGTTAATTAGGTAATTAATTAGAGGCGAAAAATGCGAAAGTAAAGGCGAAAATGGTCTCATTAGCCAATGGCTTAAAGCCCCATTTGAATGCATCAAATACTAAAATGTTGAATTAAATCAGTCAGTTAACGTGACATTAAGGATATGACGCCACACAATCTGAAGTCGAGCCAAAAGAAGGCACAGGAAGGGATTGGCGCGTAATTTGAAAGTACCAAAGACTAAAGTAGATAATTAAGGCAGTCAAATAAAATGATGTCAGTGATGTTACGTCACGCAACCGGAAGTAGATCCAAAAAAAATGGCATAGGAAGAGATTGGCGCGCAATTTGAAAGTACCGAACATAAAACGGGTAAACAGGAAATGAATTAATGTGATGACAAGGATGTGACGTCAAGCAACCGGAAGTAGAGACGAAAACGGACATAGGAAAGGATTGGTGCGCAATTTGAAGGTACGAAAGACTAAAATGGGTAAACAAGAAGTGAATTAAGCAACTAGAAGCAACCAACAGCAGAATCCATGCTTTTGAATTACTCCAATGTAGATTCTGCAGTGCTCTTTAATTTTTTTCTAGACATTACTCTCTCGATATGTTTGCGTCCTCTGGTAAGCATTTCGGCTGCACTGGTACTTGCTGCGGAAATGAATGAGAGCGTCAGTTCTTTCCAGCAAACAAAAGGTGGAAATATCGCCATTGTTGGCACGGGAATAAGTCTAATAGCGAATTTTTTGGCTTGTGTGCAGTGTTGACGACTTGAACTAAGCGTTGCGTTATAATAAAGATGTCGTAGGCGGCCGAAATATTACTGCGTCTTTTAATGAGACGTGTGAGCTAGTGCACATGCGCTTCAGTATTTCCCGGAAGCACAATATACTGTAATGTTATTTGGTTATGTGGAGCGTCTGAGTACTTTTATCAGTAGCCGGTATCTCTTCTTTAGCAAGAGGGTGTTGTGCAACATAAAAGCTGTTACGAATGTCTTTGAAGGCTGCAAAGCACCAAATGGTATACGTGAAAACAAAGTCATAAATGAAAACAAGGCTTTGGTTTTAGAGCGCAGCTCTTATGTTCGGCAGTTGGGCCATGCCGCTGTCGGCGCTGACGTAACCGATGGCAAGAGAGTCACGAGACAAAAATAATTTCTCAGAATACGAGAGAGAAGAACCACGAGGTCTGCGCCGCTCGCTCATTGGACACCCGAGACCGTCGGCCGTGCAGAGTGCGGGCCTCAGCGAGGCCGGCATCAACAAATGCCCTAAACACACTCTCCTCCTTCTATTGCTCCCGCTACCCCGCTTTCCCACCGCGTTCTCTTTTGCTTTGCGAAAAAAAAAAAAAAAAAAAAATCTGCCCTAAAATTTTGTATCAGGGAATGTCGTCCTCAGAATTTTTGGATCAATTTTTTTTTTTCTGCAGGGACTTGCCACTGGACGAAGAACTCGCCTCTGTTCCCCTTATCGATAGGGACCAGATAACACTCACGAATTTTTTGGGCAGCGGAGCGTTTGGCGAAGTTTATGAAGGCATAGCGCACAACCTCGGAGGTGAAGGGATGCAACCAACCAAAGTTGCGGTCAAGGTCAGTGCTGCGCACCATTGTTTACCGCGGGCTTGCTGGGAGCGAGTTCCGAAATAGCATGCACACTGAAAAAGAAAATCAAAAAATAAACTTTGCGTTTTTAACAAAAGGCTTTGCGTTTCACGTTTTTATCTCGCGCAGAATCTTCGTAAAGGCGCTACAGAGCAGGAGAAAGCGGAGTTCCTGAAGGAGGCCAAGCTGATGAGGTACGTCGAAAGTAATTTTATTATTCGTTTATTCACTTGCGATCTGGTCAGACGGAATTTTGGAGAGCGTTTCCTTTTTGTCTAGAAAAAATATTGAGCTCGCGTTTAATCGATAGCATCTAATATTTTTGTTTTGTTTTGCAGTAATTTCAAGCATGAACACATCCTTAGGCTGCTCGGAATCTCCCTGGATAACAGCCTGCACTTTATCATTCTTGAACTCATGGAAGGAGGCGACCTTCTGTCTTACCTGAGAAGCAATCGACCGGTTGTTGTAAGCCCCGTTAGTTCTTTTTTTCTTTTTTAATTAACGTAGTCCTTTGAATCTTTCTTCGCATGGACAGGAAACACGTGAGCAAAGTTCGTGCTCTAATTAAACTCATTTTTATGCTCATTAATATTTTCAAATGTAGTGAACGGGATTTAACAAACTGTGTTTCTACAGCGATAACTGTGGAGGCCACGTTTTCCGTTTCTGTGTCAGCGCTGTTAGCTGGTGTAACACACAAGGTGCCCACTGGTTTGACGTAACGAACGAGTGTCACTGATGCCAACCATGACGTGGAGGGGACACAGTGTCAATCATTGATTAGTCCGAACACGATGACGGGCGTAGTGGCGGGCTTTGGAAATTTCAGCCACCTGAGGATTCTGTAACGGGCACTGATGTCGCATATTGTATGGGCACCTTTTTTCCAACGAAAAGCGATCGCCGCGGCCGGGATTGAGCTCGCGTCCTTGAGATTAGCAGTCGAGCGCCCTGATCACTGATCCACCGTGGCGAATTTAATTCGTTCGTCGGGAATTGTGGTTACTTTCGCTTTCATGCGCTTTGCCTTCTTATTCGTTTGCAGGGCGAGAGGTCACCACTAACGCTGAATGACTTGCTGAGCATATGCGTGGATGTTGCCAAGGGCTGCAAGTACCTCGAGGACATGCACTTCGTGCACAGGTGACTATTCTTGCACTTTGCTTTGGTTTAGTGTTAAGTACGCTACTGCCCTTGCCAGTACTGGCGTGTCATAAGTTAGTTTAACGCTGCTTACTGGCGCAGCAGGAAGCAGATCGATACGAAGACGTCACGTGGGTAACGTTAATTAAACAATCCTGTGCGAAGCTTTTTTGAGGCCTGACCGCACTGTTGTTCTGCAGACGAATTTTTTTTTTTTTTTTTTTTTTTTGGGGGGGGGGGGGGGGGGGGAAGTTGGCTGGGAAGCCACGCTTTGGGAAAGGACCGAGTAAAATAATACAAAATATATGTGTGCATGAACAGATGAAAAAGGAACAGCTGGCAAGTGATGAGCCTGTTTGAACTTGACGCCTTTGAAAAAAAGCCATAACATTCGTACCACATGCCTGGTGCTGGCGTATGTAAAGTGAACTGGAATATTACAGTCAATGATTCTGCTTTCATGTCTATACGCATGCATACGTGGAACAGAATCCATTGCTTATTATGTTTCATCTGTATAAGAGTGAATTAGGCCTCGCATTAGTTCGGAACTTTCTGCGCCTGTTTTTCTCAACTCCCTATACTGACAAGCCCATCAATTGCGCTGCACGCTACTGACGTTCTCAAACGCTCAGGGGTGGCACAGTGACGTCATGCGCGCCAAACTCATTTAATTGACAGAAATTGCGCCAGCTTGCGACAAAAAGGCCAGGCGAATACGACACGATTTTTCGTTTTTTTTGTCCGGCATGTCACGGCTTCCAAATGTGTCAGAACACTGGAAATGGCTTGCGACAGCGATAGGTTTTCCATTCGCGCAGCCCTTATTGCGTATGTTTGATCAATGAGAGTATTGCGGGACTTACGGAACTTTTTTTGAGTGTCTGAACTCGCGGCTAGTCATTGAAGATTTCAAAAGGTGTTCACTAGCTGCAGCAGTTCACAACTGTCGCATCAGTTAACTGGCTCATCTATCGTGAAATCGACATGAGGGGCGATCCTCGCTAGGCAAGAAAGCGATGCATCGACGGCATTAAAAGCCAACGAGCGGCACCATCGGGTGAGATGTATTGCAGCGCGGCACGTCGTGGCGTCGAGCGGAATCAGCGAGTGTCGATGAATGGCGAAGAACTGCGAACGGTCCCAGCTCTGAGATAATATTCAAGAACTATACCATTCAGCGCCCGTCCTTGTCGTCTCGTCTTTGTCTACTTTTTTTTTTTTTGCGCTGATTTTTATGAAAAATATGTACCAACACGCCCAACTCGCCGCATATATCATGAGAGACACGGCACCTACGGAACACGTCTTCGGTACATCGCGACACAGGCAAGCCTCTTACCGTCTAACGACATTTGAAGGTGATCACGTTAGGGCTTAGCTGCCCCAAAGGTTCCTCTATATTCTTGGCCCTTCACTACGAAACGAAAGTCATAACCTTCAAATTGCCCAAGGCACTTCGCGATCGCTTTAATCCTACAAGCTTTTTACAAGTCCTGTCAATTCGACCGTCATTAATATGGAAAGAGGTCGCGCTCCAGATACACCTACATGTAAGTATGGCGTCAGTCGCTCGTTATTCCGGACGTGGGCGGGCTCGCACCAGTTAATTCGAACGGGCAGAGGGGAGAGGAGGGTTGCGCGGCCACTGACCGCTGGTGTATCCCTCCGGAACCTGAACTTAGGCACGACGATTTGAATCCCCTCTTCCAAAGTACAGCTCAGTGGCATAGTTTCGGTGTTTTTAACTTCACGCCATCCCACTGCAGCGATCAGGTGCGTGCATAGACCAATCGCTCCATTTAGAACGCTAATTAGGGCGTCACTGGTCTTATTTTAAGCATGATATATGCGTTTACTAGCTCCCGTTCTCGGCTACCTTGAGTTAACGTCGAACCAAAACCAAGTGTCAACATCCGGGCACCGATTTCCTGTCATCCGGGTACCAAATAAGATTTAACGAGATGAGTTCTCTCTCTATGTCCTGGTACAGTGCCAAATACAAACGCTATGCTGCCAAAGCGACTCGTAAAAATCACTTTCCACTTTCGTCTTAGTGTTCGTTGAGATTTCACTTAAACTGTGCATTTAAAATACGTAGAATGTGTAGTTGTAATCTCTAAAACCACCATGCCAAAGGCAGCTACATGGCACCATACACTTCATTATCATCCGGTGGCTGTCAGGGGCCTTAGAGAAAGGGCGGCTCCAGGGTTAGAGGGGCGCTGCGTGGAACAATGGCTTTCACGCCGTTCCCACGGATGGCGGCCCGATCCCACACGCTCACGCACGTAGGCAGCTGTTTAAATCGTGATCGGGCATTTCGAGTCAAGTCTGTCACTGTACTGCGACGTCAGCTCATGGCATTTCCCACCTTGGCAGGCGGATGTACACACACTCAGGAAGCACTCGAAAGCTCTGCTCGGGGGGTGGCTGCTTCCGGCCCTTCAGGGCTGGGAACCTATAGGTTCCCCTATAGACCTATAGGTATAGAATATAGGAAGAACCTATAAGGTATTCGCCCTTTGCGGCGGAGGCTCCTTGCCACCGGTGTATCAATAATCGTTGTGCAAGCCATCATTGCGCTCGCCACCGCTTCGGCGGCGGACGACGGCTGTTGCGACGTGAGCCTTTTTCATTCGTCCTCTTTTTCTTTTCACCTCTCAATTATCTACCCGCACGGGACAGCAGTGACGGATCAGCTAGATCCAGTTGCCACACAATTCTGCTTCTCATACATTATTGTCAGGCCTGCGCCACATCGTGGCTATCGCACACACTGGCATCGCACAGCACAAGGACGCCTATTCGTTTCGCCTGCATCGAAACGCAGCCGCCGGCATCATAATTCAATAAATAAATTGGTTTACAGGAAAGGAAAGACGCTGTATGTCACCTTTTTGTGCACATACTTAATCAGGTCAAGGCCATTTGAAGGTCACATTAGTGCCACGCAAAGGACATGTCTATCTAGTGTGGTGAAGTTTCGCTTCTACTGTAAATTGGTTTACAAGGAGTGAAGGCCGGCCTACGGAACAATTCGGCCACCTGGAGATGTTTAACGTGCACCGACATCGCACAGCACGCGAACGCCTCTTCGTTTCGCCCCCATCGAAACGCAACCGCTGGTGGTCAGGATCGAACCTGGGTATACTCCGGCATAGTAGTCGGGCATCTTAGCACTGCCCCACCGCGGCGGGGGCTATCAGAAGCGGGAGCGCGGCCCTACTTAGCGCAGTGAAGCTTTCGCTTCAAAAAGGAGGAGGTGCTGCCTCGTAAAATTTCGACCACTTGGGGACCTTTAAAGCCGAGTACCCTGGTTCAGTAGCCAAGCGTCTTAACCACTGAGCCAGTGCGGCGAGTCACTCAACAAACTGTCAGACATTTAGAGTGTCTGGCGGACTTGCTGCACCAGTGAGGTTTTAATACATAAATATACACATACATATATTGTGGAATGAAACGGCGGTGTCTTCACCTATGCTCCTACAAAATACAAAAAGACCTGGAAGGTAATTGGTGAAGAAGAAGAAAGTTTAAGAAGCTGCTACGACAGGTACAGTGCCCAAGACGTGGCCGCACAGAACACAGTTTGCTGAACTGAGGAAACCAGGATGGTTTATATTGCAGCACATACGCTTTCAAATTTCTACCAGCTAAATTTTGTGACTGCAATAATTGCTAACACATGTACAGGACTTTTAAACTAACCTGTCGTGGCAACCTATATTGCGAGAGAAAAGGAAAAAAAAATAACTGTGTGGGCTATTTGCTTGCGAAAAGAACGTAAATAAAAATTGGTCTACAAAAAAATGAGACGCAGTACCTGTCAAGGTGACCTGAAGGTCAAATTATAATAATTGGTTCACAGGCACGGTAAGGCGAAGTATCTGTCACACTTGTATCTGTGGGGGACGGAGAAGAGGGTGGCTGATCCTGGCCCTAATGGGGCTGGGACAGGTAGGTCACCGCCTCTTGCAGCGGGGGCTAGCCTGCCACCGAATGTTTATTTGTTGTAGCCCCGCCGGGGTGGTGCAGTGGTAAGATGCCCGACTACTGTGCTGGAGTACCCGGGTTCAAGCCCGACCTCGGCGGCTGCGTTGCGATGGAGGCGAAACGAAGAGGCATCCGTATGCTGTGCGATGTCAGCACACGTTAAAAGATCCCCAGATAGTCGAAATTACTCCGTAGCCCTCCACTAAGGTTCCTCTTTCTTTCCACTTTCACTCCCACCTTCCTCCCTTCCCTTACGGCGCGGTTGAGTTGTCCACAGAAAACAAGTGAGACAGTTACCGTGCCTTTCGCTTCCTATAAATTAATCAGTTTTTTTATTTATTTGTTGTAGGCCGTCATTGCACCCGCTACCGCTTCGGTCGCGGACGACGGCTGTTGCTGCGCGCATCTTTCTCTTCCTCTTCTTTTTCTTTCTTCTCTATTTCTTTCTTTCTTTCTTTCTTTCTTTCTTTCTTTCTTTCTTTCTTTCTTTTTTTCTTTCTTTCTTTCTTTCTTTCTTTCTTTCTTTCTTTCTTTCTTTCTTTCTTTCTTTGACAGGTCCTTGCATTTCTTTTCCTTCTTCCTACAGTCACAACTGCGTCCTTCTACTTCTCCTAGTACTCTAAAACTGCGCGCACAGTCCGTGCAGTTACTGTAAATGGGCATCATGCTGCGTTGCATTGCCAATAGCGTAACGGAGGCCTCTACAACTTTAATGAACATTTGACCGCCTGCTCTCAAGTTGCTCCAATATGCTGATATTGCTGCTCCAAAATGATCACATTTATGCTCTATAGCTGCCCCAGAACGCATGCATTCCTGCTCCATGAGCTGTTCCAAAACCTGTTTTGGCCTTCCAACCCCTGATCAAAATATTGTTACGAAAAGGCGCGGACAAAGTGTTTCCTTGCCCCGCGGAGGGGAAAGGCAGATAGATGACGACAAAGTGCACTGTTTCCGTGGTGCTGCTCCCTGCTATACCAGTTGCAGCCGTTTTGTAAACGCACTGTAAATAGACTGAGTCTTCACGTAACAATATTACAGGGTGCACTTAAATCCATTTACGTGCGAAAATGCCAAAGCATTGAGAATTCCGGGCCAAGTTCTATTATGAGCTCTTTATGCGTTTCGTTGCTTTTCCGACGTGTACAAGTTTGCTTTTTCCTGACTTTGCTTTTTAATCAGTGTTAATTTTTCTTTTCTTTTGCTTAGTGTACTGTTTTTGTATTTTTATTTTATTTTAGTCTTCGCGCTTTTACTATTTTGTTATATTATTTTTGTTTTTGTCTTCATTTATTTAATTTTACTTACGTATTGCTTTGCTTTTATTATCTGTCCTAGGTTTTTTATTTATCCTTTCCCTCAACGCCGGCCAGGGTCCTTACGCTATACAAAAAGGAATTATGGACATGCTTTCAGGAAGTCAGAATAGAGTACATGAAACATTCAAGTACTCTACTCCGACTTCCTGGGAACATGTCTGGCTAATTTCTGCAAAATCGGCCAGCCGGTAGTGGTTGTAAAATAAAGACAATAAAGACAAAAAAAAAAGCCATAGAGTAGTGCACTCGGCTAGGACACGAGAGGATGGTGGTTCGTGTCCTGGTGTGGACACGATTTTTTTCTGACAGCATGAAGCGGACACGCTCTTTCCATGCATCCTGTCCACAGCTCGTTGTGATACGGTTTGTTCGATGAGACACGCAAGTGGAGGAAAAGGCGGACGATAAATGCGAAACCTGCGGAGAAAGGGGTACTCTGGATCACATAATCTGGCAATGCCTTGATTCCCCTGGCGCCAAGGAAAACATAAACAGTAGAGAAGCCTGGGAACTGCTACTGCGGAGCGAGTCCCCCGCCAACCAGCAGCAAGCTATCCGCCTGGCGGCTGAAGCCGCGAAGAAACACTGTCACTTCGCCTGTCTTTAGTCGCGGAGGCCCCGGCCTCCGTCCCATAGGCCTGCGTGCCGGGGGCGGGGAGTAGGGGGCCTCCTACATCGGTGGAAAAATAAAGTTCATAACAACAACAACAACAACAACAAGGAATACTTGCGTATTAAAATCTCACCTCACTCGGCCGCAGGGATCTCGCTGCGAGGAACTGCCTCGTGTCGAGCACCGACCCAACCGAACGCGTTGTCAAGATCGGTGACTTCGGCCTGGCGAGAGACATCTACAAGCACGACTACTACCGCAAGGAGGGCGAGGGCCTGCTGCCCGTGCGCTGGATGCCACCGGAGTCGCTCGTCGACGGCGTCTTCACCAACCATTCGGATGTCTGGTCAGTCTCGGATACATATATGCACACAGCTACCTGTCCGCAAATGCTTGCTCTCGACGCTGAATTATGCTATTGTGGCTTTAGAAATTGGTCCTATACACTTCTCGCGCATCTTGTAAAGGAGCGCATCGTGGGTTTTTTTTCATGCAAATTAAGTGTTGGCAAAATGTGGCATGACTGCGACGTCCGCGCAGACATGTATATCTAATTGACGCGAACTCTTCTATGGTTCCTTCTTTTCGTTTCTCCTCTCTTATTGCTGAGGCATTGGTAGATAAATCGAAGGTATGACGGGAGCGCTAATGTAGGAGGAAAGCACCAAAAAAAAAAATATTGGAGTTAAAATGATGGTGTTTCGGCTTCGAACACAAAAACCTCGCTCACAATCATTGGGAACAAGCACCTCCAAGTTGGGAGCTTTTCGGAAAGGCAACGTCCTTTTCTCTTTGCTGGTAGGCGGTCAGTGTCTTCTTCCAAGACTCTGGTAGACGAGAAGCGCAGTTGCGCCCCTTGTATAGCTTTAGCTAGCAAGGTCAGGGCTGGTGCCGCAGAATGGAAATCTTTCCTTGCCCCGACCGCCGGCGGCTGCGTTTCGATGGAGGCGAAGCGAAGAGGCGTTCGTATGCTGTGCGATGTCAGTGCACGTTAAGATCCCCAGGTGTTCTAAATTACTCCGCAACCTTCCACTACGGCATCCCTTTCCTGTTTCCTCTTTCACTCCAACCTTCCTTCCTTCCCTTACGGAGCGGTTCAGGAGTCCACATAAAGTTTGACAGACACTGCGCCTTTCCTTTCCCGATGATGATGATGATGATAACAACTTCATTCTTCCACCAAATAAAGAGGCCCCCAATCCCCGCTCCCGGCATGCAGGCCTAAGGGACGGGAGCCGAGAGCTCCGCGATCAGAAGCAGGAAAAAAGGTCTTGGTTCTTCGCGGCTTCTTCCGTCAGGCGGATGGTTGGTTGCTGTGGGGCAGGGACCTCACTCCGCAGCAGGGCTTCCAAGGCCTCTCTACAATTTATATTTGCTTTAGCCCCTGGGAGCTAGCACATTCCCAGATTATATGGTCGAGGGTTCCTCTCTCCACACAGTGCTTGCATTTATCGTTTTCTCTATCGTGCATCTGGACATAATATGCCCAGACCGGGTTTACAAACTTCCCAGCTTGCAGGCGCCGCCATGCGACTGCCTCCCTATTGTTTAGACGTTTATCCGGTGGTTGCACCAGTCTCCTGCTTAACCTGTAATTTTCAAGAATCTCCGTATAATTTTGCAGACGCTCGTCCATGTTTCGGCAGTCGGGCGACTCCACAGTTACCCGAAGTGGAGAGCTCGGGTTAACTCGTGGGCCGCTTCGTTGGCAGGAACGGACGCGTGTGCACGGGTTCAAATTAGGCGAATTTTTCTGTTTAGTTGCCTACTGGCCAGAATCCCTGCCGCTGCCGGCGAGGCCCTACCCTTTCCAAAATTCCAAATGACCGTTTTGCTATCGCTTATTATGACATTGGCTTGCGTTCCGGCGCAAGCGAGCGCTATTTCAACTTCTTCAGCCGTTTCCGTGTTGCGGCTTCTAATGGTGGCGGCTGATACCGGGGCACCTCGGCCGTCGACCACAGAGGCGACCGCCGCCCCCGTTTCGCCACTTGCCGCGTCAACGTACGCAACCAACTTGCTGTTCCATCGAATCGAAGCGTCTGATTAGTGCTTCTGCTCTCTTCTCTGTGTTGAATATAGGACGCTTGCACGAAACGATGAGAGCGCCATTTTCCTGTACAGTGCAGCAGTCGACCGTGGAGCGGGCCGCGCAAAGTGTCAAAGCGATGGTCTACTGTGCGGTCGTGGGCTTCGCCAAAGCATACTAAAGCGCGAAAGGTAAAGTCCGGACAAAACGACTGGCGGGTTTTCAATATATCAAAGGTAAGAGTGCACAAATGCGACAAGATCAGGAGCGATCGCAACGTTGCAGACGAGAATGGCCTGCACGCGTCAACAGATGGCATTCACAGACGTCCGGACAAATACCAAGTGTGTGCACGTCATTTCGTGTCAGGATTGCAGTCATCGAAAAGTTTAGACGGCCGACCTGCAAAATGAACACGTGAAGCTAGAATGTTGAGTTCCTGCAGCAATCCGTGCCTCAATGTACAACATTCGAGGTGCACCCACTCTCGTCTGCGACGTTTAAATCGCTGGTCTTGTTGTCGCATTCGTGCAAGCGTACCTTTGGTATTTTGAAAAACCCATCTTGTCCGGACTTCACCTTTTGCACTTTAGTCTGCGTTTGGCTATTACAGCCCACGACCACACAGTAAACTATCGCTTTGGCGTTATTTGCGCGGCCCGCTCCACGGTCGACTGCTGCACTGTACAGGAAAATGGCGCTCTCAGCTTTTCGTGCATGCAAGCTCCCTATAGGACGCATGTTACAAGGGAGGGCGGGCAGGAAGGCGGGGGAGGGGGGGGGGGGGGTGATTGGATTTTCGCGGCAGTCCTGTGGGATGCTTGATTTTTCTCGTAATCCCCTATTTGTCTGCAGGCCTACCATTTCGAGTATAGTTCTGCCTGTGGTGTGGTCGTTCGACTTGATCTTTCCAGCTGCGAAACTCTGGCAGCCTCCGCTATTTCGTCCCAGCTATTGTGCACTCCCATAGAAAGGAGCTTCTGTGTGGATGTGGTAATTGGTAAGCCCAGGGCCTTCTTTATGTACCGTCGAATGAGAGAGTCTAATCTTTTCTTCTCCTCCGACCTGATATTTAAGAACGGCGTGGCATAGCTCACGCTACTTATTACGTAAGCTTGGGTTAGTTTAAGCAAGCTTATTTCCTTCAGGCCTCGTCCTTTCAACGCGATCCTTCTAAATATGCCAATTGCTTGCGTGGCCAATCACTCTAGCTTTTTGATTGCCCCGTCATTATATCCATTCTCCTAAATGAATAGTCCTAATATTCTGATTTGATCTACCTTTAGAACTGGTTTGCTTTCTACTTTAATGTCAAATTCCCAGCTGCGCTTGCTTTGGAGTGACTTTGGGTTATAAATGAATAATTCCGGCTTTTGCGCCGAGCATGATAGACCTCTACTGGCAGCGTAGTCTACGACAGTGTCCGCCGCCACCTGCAGCCGCTCCTCAATGCTCGCATCACTACCCTGGTTAATCCAGAGATTGATGTCATCCGCATAAATACTGAAATTTAGCCCCTTTATGCTCCTCGGAGGTTCTGGAAGATCCCTCATCGCCACGTTGAAAAGGAACGGGGAGAGAACCGAGCCCTGCGGCGTCCCCCTGCTCCCTAACTTCACTGTGGGGGACTAAATGCCTTGAAACTTCATACAGGCAGTTCTGTTTGACAACAAGCCCTTGATGTACTCGTATGTTCGTGCACCTACTCCGATTTCTTGAAGACCGCGGAGGATCGCTTCGTGTTTAATATTATCAAAAGCCTTTGTCAAGTCCAGGCCGAGAATCACTTTGGGGTCTCTTGAACGCGAGTCGATTACGTCGTATTTGAGTCGGAGCATCACGTCCTGCGTGCACAAACCCAGTCGGAAGCCGAACATCTCGTGCGGCCACAGGTCGTGTTTCTCCATAAAGCGCGTCAGTCGTGTCTGGACTACATGCACCATCAATTCCTCATGCATGAGGTTAGAGAAATAGGTCTTAGATTATCTAGTTTCGGGGGTTTGCCCGGCTTTGAGATTAGAATTACGTTTGTCGACTTCCACTGCTGACAACCAACTATTAGGACCACATCCACTTCCGGTTGGCATGTCGTAGCATCTGCTCTACTGGACGTTGACATTAGTCGTATAACTAATCTCGACGTCTTATAAATTTACTTTCACATTTTTATCTCTAATAAATGAACTTGTCATCCTAAGGTCATAATTTTTTTTTCTGCAGCATCCTCATATCAACTCTATCGATCACGACCATTCGTTTTATGCTAACTCTTATGAGAATAACACAATGACTGCGGACACGTTCTGTACAAACGACCTTGCCACATACCGCATTAATAAAGCAGCAGTTAATGCTCGTATATACACATTTTACATGAATGTATTATTTCTTGGCACGTGATGATGATTATGATTTTTTTTTCTTGTAGGGCATTCGGAGTCCTTCTGTGGGAGGTAATGACCATGGGTCAGCAGCCTTACCCTGCTAGAAATAACCTCGAAGTCCTTCACTACGTTCGAGAAGGTGGACGTCTCGACAACCCTGATAACTGCCCCGATGACCTGTAAGCCTTTTGAATGTACCGCGCATCGGTGACACTAAGCGCTAGATATGAACCCAAATTAAGATACATAAACTGTCCGTCAATTAACACTATGCAAATATTTGTTTTTGTTTTTTTCAGCCATGACCTTATGCTTAGATGCTGGTCTTATAACCCGGAAGGCAGACCCGACTTCGCGTTTTGCTTGGAGACCTTAGAGTTTCTACGAGAAAAATACCAGGCTCTTGCAAGCATCGGTTCGGCTGTTCATAACCATAACTACCTAGGACAGCCCTTTACAGGTAAGCGTTAGTCACTGCATTTATGCCAGTAATAAATAACGCACCTTTATTATTAAGCAATCGTGTTTATTGATCACTGGTCGCACTGCCTTGGAGACGTTTTTTTTTTTTTTTTCATATTTTTGCGTTTGGTTGCTTGCTAGAAAAAAAAGGCATTAAGCTCACGAATGACATAATTGTTGGTTGAGCTCCAAGCACCACGAAAGCCTCAGGTGTAACGATCTTGCTCTGTAGCAGACACACAAATAGGAAGCTTGACGTTGTCTTCACGTCCAGAGCGATAAACGACTTTCTTTGCTTTCAACTCGTGTTGCACAGTCACTCAACGCTATTTCTGATAAAATAGGCACCCTCGGCAAATAGTCCTCGATTTGGCGCACTGCCGTGTAAGTTACCAGAATGCAAAAAGATTCAAGATATGCTGTGAAGAAAAGTCCGCCTATTTACGTGCAGTTTTCGGGCGCTTGCACTGGTACGCGACGGGAGTGGAAAGGCATGATCTCACCATTGTCATTGTTCGGTGCCACTCACGTGATGCAACGTACTGCGATACGTGAGGCGCCCGTTGCTTTAAAAGCAGGCTGGGCAGAACTCTTATCTGATTATAATTATGAGCAAAACTTTATTGTCTGGCTATTTCTAGGCATGCTAACATTTAAACAAAATGCTGTTATGGCTGAGAAAAATCAGTCCGGATTTCTTGCGTCAGAGCTGTTTGCCGCCAGGCCGCTTAGCGTAGCCTCCATGGTCCGCGCTAAAACATTTGGTGTCGACTTCCGCACTCTATTTGCGAAATCGTCTGGGGATAGCGACACCGGCATTTTATTTCCTGGTCTTGGCTAACTTATAAAAGCTCTGCTTTCGGTGAGGGTACCGTCTCTGTCGTTACAAAGCCATAGCCTATTGATAAAGCTCGGCAACAGTTAGCCCTCAACGTCATTTTAATGTAATTACCAACTACCAAGTGAAATACATACCATATGAGGTACTCTAACTCGGCAAAGTATAATAGCCAATAGCCCCGTTATTGGTACCTTACAGCTACTTTAATATGTTTTAAGCTTTTAAAACATTCACTTTCAAACAGCATGTAAGGTTCGCCTGTCCGTGGACCGGTTCGGCACGAATAGCGCAATTAAGCGTGAATTGGATCGCGTGGTTTCCCGCTACCCATCTCCGTACGCTTAGTTTTCACTCACTCCAGACAATGCCTGCATCACGGTTTTTTTTTTTTTTTTTTTCACAGAGAATGAACTGCGCTGTGGTGACCAGCATGATGTTCTACGTAGTTGCATTGAAATGATTAAAGTGGTTGGCTGGCTGTGTTCACGTGCCTTTCCAGTAACTACAAACGGCCTCAATTCCTCCTAGCTTTGTTTAAGACACCACGTGACTGAGTGGTCCGTGAAATTCTCCAATTGTTTTTTCAAAAGGCTGGCCTTGCACTTTGTCGTCTCTCGACACAGGCACCTAAGGAACGAGTTTCGAGCACTTGCTGTCGGACTAGTTGACTTGATTTGAGAAAAAAAAAAAAGGCAATCAATACAAAATATACAAAAACAGTGAACCACAGTTAACTGCATAAGCTCTGGTTTCTTCGATGTCCTTGTATAACTCTCGTTCTTTCTGCGTCTTATATTTCTTTGATCATTCTCAACGGCCCCAACCTGTACTTACAAGCTGGCGGAAAAAAAAAAACGAAAAATCGAACTAGAACTGACTATGCTGCGTCTATGCTTTCGAGAAAAGAAAAGGCGGACAGAAATTCTAGGCTTTTACCGTTGCTCAGCTACTCGGTCTGGAACTATATACATTGCAACGTTGACTAGGAGAAGATATTTTATGTGTCTGAAGCGACTGAATGATTGTCCGCTGTACGGAAAGCATTTGCGCGCTTGACGAGTAACGACAAAAAGCAACGTGAGCATCGAGTTTTCTTAACATGTCTACTAGTCAATGCCCAATATGACATCCTAAACATGTATTCAGTATTAATTATTAATTACTTCTCTTATATCTGCAACTGCTATCCGGTCTTTACAATATTTGGTTACGAAAGGTCAATAATGCAATGGTACTCCTAATATGATTCTACATAGGTTTCAGTTATAACAGAAACTTTTCGAAAAGTTCCGCCTAAGTTTCATCAATAAATTGAACCTTCGGGGAATAAAATTAAGAGCGATATGTAGCTCTAGTACTGGTAATCTGTTCTTTATGACTTTGCGTTGGTATCTGGAGTTCAATACGCGTAGCTCTCTGCTTTCGTATTTAGACAACGAAACTACGTACCCATGTAGATGCGATTCAACTGGAGGATTTCTAGATATTTTTTTTTTTGCCTTCGCGATCATTACTTGTCTTTTGTTTTTTCATGAGCTTCTTTCTCCTTAGTAAACATGTTCGTGTGTGTGTCTTCTGCCACCTTTGTAGGTGGCATTGACAATTTGGGTTACCAGGGCGAGCGTTACCCACCACCGGTCAGGTCACCGCAACCAGGTAGTTCGCCGCTTCGCTTCAATCCCCGCACTGCACTGTGCTGCACTCACGGCACGCACACCACGCGCATGCGATTCCCACACCCCGGCAAGATGCCGATGCCAATGCGGCTGCTGCTTCTTTGCACACTGCACCACTGCACTATACTGTCTCTGTGCATGTCTTCTCCCTTTCGCACCCGTTCTGGCTGTCTATGTGTCCGGGGGATGATTTAAGTGTAAATGTTTACGTAGGCCCCTAAACGTTCATTAAGAGTGTAGATATACCGAGGTTATGAATATAAAGGTGTAAAAATTCTTCAATGTAAATATGTGCTGCATTCAAAAGCTTCACTTGGCCACTGAGTCTTTCTTAGTGCCTATTGGCAAAAGCCGTTATTGCTGGTCAGTTTTTTTTTTATTTTTTTTTGTTTCAAGGACGGACGCGCATAGACATAAGAATAAACGCTGCTGCATGAAATGGTTGATGTGTAAGCTATTTCAGCTGTGACCGTGCATAGTACGGGGGCGTAAATTAATAAGACCTGCTATTTGGTATATATAATGTGCACAGAGACCAAATAGCAAGTCTTACTAATTTACGCGCACGTCCTATGCACGGTCACAGCTGATATATATATATATATATATATATATATATATATATATATATATATATATATATATATATATATATATATATTTGTTTATTTATTTATTTATTTTATTGTCAGGAGTGTGACAGGACAAAAATAATCCCGAAGAAACGCATGCGTGCATGACTGTTACAAAATATGGCATGCATATTGTGACTGATGGTGATGTGCTTATTACTGATCCTTTGGTGTTTTATCTTTCTTTTCGCAAACGCTCAATTGCTTCAGCTGGCTTTAGGTGGTGGATTTAGGTGGTGGAGGTAATAAAGTAGTGCCTTTTACAAGCATCGCATTGCGGGTGTGTGTTCCCCAATTTTGATCATATGAACAGTTGCGGAATTATATTCAAGGCTTGTACCTGCTAGTACTGTCACCGACGGAATCACCTCGCCGGGGTGGTGCAGTGGTTACGGCGCTCGGCTACTGTTCCCAAGGACGCGGGATCGAATCCCAGCCTCGGCGGCCGTTTTTCGATGGAGGCGAAAAGCAAGGCGCCCGTGTGCTGTGCGATGTCAGTGCACGTTAAAAAACCCCAGGTGGTCGAAATTTCCGGAGTCCTCCACTACGGCCTCTCTCATAGCCTGAGTCGCTTTGGGACGTTAACCCCCACAAACCAAACCAAACCGAAACATCCTCAATAACAGAGCCGTCTCCTCAACCATGAAAGCCACAAGAATGGGCAACAATAACTATATTGCTATACATTTCGAGATCTATGTAAGCATAGCTAGTGTGGATTATATGAACTAATTGCTGCTTTTTTGGAGAACAAGATCCTATCCAGAGCTTCATAGATATACGGAACGAACTCTTAAACGCTCATTTGTGCTAACTTGAGGGCTTAAATTTTTCGCGGTTACAGGTTAGTTTTGTCGATTGTCCATAAAAAAGCCGTTGTTTCCAACGAAAATGATAGGCATTTAAGACAAATTAAATTTGTTGGTTTTGAGTTCTGTTGATTGTTCCTTTCGGTATTTAAACGTATCAGCTTTTAGTAAATGCACCTATTGACTTACCCACTCGGGGGCAACTTTCTGTGGATATACAGCGAAAGGTGCGAAACGCATTAGCTGATTCTGCAGCAGACTACGGCCCCTCCGTAAATTTCTCGAATCTTCTTCTGAAATATTATGCAGTTACAGAATTAATAACGTTATTATTGATCTAGAGTCTGATTTAATACTAGCCAAAGCAGCATGAATATAACAAGACACCGTGCGCACACCAATGGCTGCGCTGCCTGTCAACAATAGTGCCAATCGTAGGCAGGTCGCGCATGCCGCGTCTCGACGCCGCCAGCGCACTGAAAGCGGCAACCCATGTGGGCTATTGAGTGGGCGCAAATTTACTTTGACATGGGCATTCAGTTACTGAAGAAGCACACAACAGCTTATTTGGCTTTTAGAAAAATATTAGTTCAACGTTAGGACAGAACTGAAACGGAAACCGTGACTCAGACATGCCCGAACAACTTGTAGTAATATTGTAAGGAAAGCTATATTCCCCGTTGCATTGGCTCCATAACCGCAGGTTGAGCTTTCTCTTATTATAGGAATGTAGGAATAACCAACTAAATTTGAGGAATATATCCTGAGAAGCAAACTGCAGCAATGCTCAGAGATTTTTAGCTACTGCTTTGCTACTACATGAATTGAAGCGCAGATGGACGCGACAGGTCCTAGAAAGAGGATGGTTAGCCATCAATCGGGAAAGCTATCTTCCTCCTCCCCTCACTCAATTCTGGGTGAATATTCTTTTCTGAGTATGCGCTATCTGCTGTAAGGCCAACAACGACAAGTCTGGTCGATTCCAAAGAAATGTCACATTTTCATTCACACCTTCTGGTGAGCACACATGCACTATTTCTGCGCGAAGCAAACTGGGAACACCATAGCGTAGCACATATGTCAGCTTATGCGTCGTTCTTCAGCTGCTTTTACCCCCCCTGTCCCCTTCTTCCATATCTCGGACGTTTCTCGGACGTTTCCGACTACAGATGGAGCCATGATGACGGCTCAACTACACAACGCACGATGTTCAATCAAGCGCCTCTTGAAACGCATTGCGCATGCATTCGCATCAAACAGCATGTCATGTTCATTCGCGTTGCTTTATTTCTCAGGTCCCAGCAAAGTTCTGAGCACCCCTGAGCAGAACTCGCTGCTCCTGGGTCAAGAGTCAGATTGCTTGAGCATTTCCAGTGATCCAGCGACAACGCAGGTGAGCTTTATGGTTACCCACTGTAGTGGAATCAGCTGAAAGTTCTTTCTTATTCTGAATAAACGGTACTGGCAGAGTCTTTGCTTGTTGTCCACACGTACTGTGTTTTCATTATTTCTGAATAATGTAGATTCTCCTTTTTAACGTAGATTATAGACGAGGCTGGAAAAGTCAGGGTAACCAATGCTAGCAGGAGCAAGGGCGGTGTTAGTGCCTTTGAGCCTGTGGCCGGTGCCGAATTTAGGACAAGTCATCATGTCGAAAAGTCGGCACGAATCTCAGGCACCGTCTTGTTTACGTCTAGTTCCTTTCTTAAGATTCTCGCTGGAGGGTTGCGCATGTCTTTTTTTTTTCTTCAGTATTCTTCTACACGCAATCTATGGTGTTGAAGGTAGTCTGTCTCCATGCAGTTACCGCTGCTCCAGCACGGCCGGTATAGCGTATCTCCGTTGACGCCCGACACGACGCGGTACCTGCAGCTTCTGTGTGACAGCGAGCCGGCAGTGGACGCTGACGGCTACGAGGTGCCGCTCCCGCTCCCACCGGCTCACGTCCAGCCGCGACTGTACTCCGATGGTGTCGCCGGTGTCCCCGACACGTCGTCCTCGTTGACGCCAGCGATGGCAAGGTTGAGGGTCTCCGCCCCTGTTGCGGCCACTCGCTCGCGGTTGAAGGCGCCGCCCTACGTCCACTCGTTTCCGAATGTATCACCGCCGGCAGTGCCAAGAACTAATGTTAACAAAGAGCAGAGCAGGAGCAGGGAGTCTCTCTTGGACGCCGACGACCACGTTCGGAGCGACGGCAGGGATGGCAACAACGAATGTGGGCGTCGATCACCCACCGTCACCTCGGCGCTCCTCAAGTCGCCCAAGAGCAGCTGTTCCGAAACAGACTCAGTGGAGGCAGCGTATGACCCCATCGAGACCCTGAAGGAGATCTTCGCCAGAGGTGGGGCTCGGAGAGAGGCGGCGGGCCAGGGTTGGTCACTATCCACGTCGTCCACGGCACCTTGCACGCCTTGCACGACAAGCGGCGACGACTCCGCACCCGCGAGTCATCGAAACAGCGGCAGTGGGATCTCTTCCCTATCGAACACGTCAGCGATGGAGCTCGATTATATGCCCAAGTCGTCGTGGTGCTAAGGTCTTCCTCCAAGGCGAACTGTTTGAACGCTACACTGCACGAACTTGAACCGTCAAGCTCAACGCAGTGAATAAGCTTCGAAAGCGTCTATGCGCGTGACTGTCTTCGTATAGTGTTCCGACCATGGTGCTTCCGCTGGCCATGTTGGGCGGCACTGGTAGAAGCTACATTTCTCTTCTTTCCTTTGACACCTGCTTCTTAATTGCCGAAGCGATTCAAGAGCCGCTTGGACAACAGTGATGGTCGCCACAGTTGCACAACAATGCGTTACGCGTGGCAGCTCTGGGACGTGTGGAACTCGATTTTTTTTAGCAAGAATGCGTGATCTATTGTGTTGCGCGGACCAATTGTGCTGTTTTGTGAGAACGTTGTTCATCTGAGGATTTGATTTTTTGTTGTTGTTGTTGTGCTGTGGTTCCTACAACGACTCTTGTGGAACGGTGAGCATGCAGAACAGTGTTCTCACCGCAGCGAAAGACAAAATACAGTGAATGACCGCGATCTGCACTAAGAGAAAGTTTTGCCACAAAAGAATGCCAGCACAATTGTAGTGAAAGCCTGCAGAAGAGCTTTCGCCAAATTTATGATCGGCAAAAAGCAAAGCTGCCGTACGTAGCACTTTCACTCTATTCTCTGCCTACCTCTGTGCGGGGCACTCCTCCTGTTTCGGTCACAGTTTCACACGTTGATTTATGCTGTCATGCCAAAGTTACAATATTGCATATATGAAACCTATGGTGCTCCTTCAACACTTGAGATTCTTTACTTCTGTGTACAGTAAGTCTATTTAAAAGTTTCGCGTTCATGCGTTTCGAACACACACACACACACACACACACACACACACACACACACACACACACACACACACACACACACACACACACACACACACACACACACACACACACACACACACACACACACACACACACACACACACACACACACACACACACACACACACACACACACACACACACACACACACACACACACACACACACACACACACACGCACGCACGCGCACGCACACGCACACGCACATCTCGTTCCTTATGTGTAATACAAAATACCTCGCGGCCTTAGTAGAAGATAGTGTAAGCTACATTATTTTTTTTTTCGCGTTGTTGTACAGTGCTATGGGTTTTGTGGACGTGTTTCTGAAAGTACGTGAGTCGGGCAACTTACGTTATGTTTGTAAATAACATAGATAACAAAAATAAGCACCAATGCCTGAAATCAAACTAAGAATTTGAGAGAATAAATTTACGCGTGTGTGTGTGTATATACATATATGAATGCATATAAATATTTCTACAGATGCCTTTTAGCTGCGTAGAAACTTGCCCCTCGCTCTCTTGGAGCTGTTAAGTGTCGGCACAATTAATACAACTTATTAATAAGGTTTAAGTCTATTGAATAAATTAGATTAATCGACGATGCATGCCACTTTTCAAGCTTATAAAAGTTCTAAATTGCTCAGACAAACAAGCCTGAAATATGCAACTATTTAGTTTGTATGTCTCAGTTCCTAAATTAAAGACGTGCCTGAAACTTTCGACTACTGTATTTTTGCGTCTCTTCTGCGATAAAGAGGAAGTGACGCTACATTTATTTTATGCACACTTTTGGCCATGAAAAATATGAAAGAAAGAAGGGGTCGTAGAAATGTTTCTTAGGGTCAATCAATCATATCTGCAAGATTTACCTTGCGAAAAACGACATGCTGTTGTGTCCTTGGAGTACGGCCAGTAGCTCACGTCACCCGTTTCCTGATCGAGAGGCTTGCTCGGGCACAACAGTGCCCACTCACTTTGAAACAGTTGGTCATCTTCGGGCTGACGTGTAAACTGTGGTCATGTTTGTAAGCTATTAAAAATCAGCGCACAGCCAACAAGAACACTCTATGCCAGCTACGTTTGCCCCTGAACAAGTAAGAAGAAAGGTAAGAGATTGTTTCACTCTGCCAGCCAACGTAGCATCTTGCAAAAGCCTCCAAATCTCGACTGTCTATGCACATTTAAAGGGGTCATGCCACGATCATCCAATATACTGCGGCTTTGTAGTCTGGTAGATAATCCTGGGCCTTATTATTCTATTTCCGGAATTTGAGCGCCCTAGACGCGTTATTTATTTCGAAATAAGTGGCTGAAGTTAACACCGTGAAGCTCCTTTCACCGACAGCGATAGCCATCCTGAGACGTTTGGTGACGTCACAGAGCGACGCCGTCTGCTGCTGTGCCAGCGCCGATAAGCTGCCGATACGCTACTGCACTGTATTCGCTCTAGCTAACATGACTCCCAATAAGTGTGCTCAGTATGACAATATGTTTCTGAAAACAGAACACAGGCTGTAGTGAAGCTCGATTTAGTTCATGCACAGTCATCCAAATTCGGCGCCACAGCCTCCATCGTCCGATGGCAGCACTGTCCCCATCGCCGTAAACACCACCGCTCCGGCAGTGCCTTCCGCGCAACGTCCGCGGCAGTGATACGGCGGATCCCTTACGCCAATGTCAGAAGAGCATGCTAAAATTTGTTTTTCTCGTAATAATAACAAGCCCTCGAAAAATAATTTCAAAAATGATTGCTTCTTGTGAAATGTCAACCCATACGGTGGGAGTTGCTCACAGTCGGTGCGGTTCCCGCACTCTAACTCCGCTGCTAAGGCGTCGCAGAAAATAACCATTGCCTTTACTACGAAACAGTGGGGTTGAGGGTAAAAGAGTTTCATAACCGTGTGATCCCTTTACTAAAACGCCTCGCTGATCTATTACAAAGTGCCGTCTGCTGTGTACTTCCGTAACGCAAACGGCAGCACGTAAACAGTATATGCTAAAGGTACTTAATAGTCTCTAGGCTAGACAATATCGGCAACTGTAGCAGGCAGTTCTGCACGTCCTTGAAACGTCATGTGATAAGAGAATAAGTAAATATTCTTCTTACACACAGGTTACTATTACCCGCTCTAAATTGCAAGCATTGTGTTTTTTTATCTGGATTGACTCAACCCTCAGTGTTCGCGGTGTAAAAGTGTCACAAAATATATAATTTTGTCAATACAATTTTTTTGATAACTGAGATAATTCTTTGAGACGATTTATTAAGATACATTCACCAAACGGATGCCGCTACCTGCCGGTTCCTAAACATCCTTCCGGGAGAGAAGAATAGGCTACTTCAAGAGGCGCTTTTAATGTAACTAAGGTCCTTCGCTTGCATGCTCGATTTTTTTTTTTCTGAATTCATGAGTAAATAACATCCACCATTTAATGTCCCAAAAGGTCCATATCAGTATACTGAGGACCAGTAGGTTGACGTCACGAAGACCAGGAAACGAAGCATGGTTATGAAATTTGTGCAAAAAAAATCAGACCAAAGAGGACCTACTTTGAAACTTTCAGTAAAATGCTCGAAGTTGGGGGAAAAAAAAACGAAATAACCAGTCATTTTCAAACGGTGAAGTAAATTTTCTACCGTTCAAAGTTGAGCTAGTTGGTCAGACGGTATAATGCACCACGCAGCAGAGTAGGCGACGACACACAGGAGAGGCACACAATACACACATACACATAAACAAGGACAATGCTGCACTGACAACTGATTAAATCTAACACAAACATCCCCTTCCTTCTCCACTTCTGAGGACACACACACCCCTTCTTTGATGGTCCTCCCAATGATCTAAAAATCTTTCTCTTTCATTGACAGGAGAACAGAAGGCATGCTAACGCAGTCTTCACCAGCTAAAGATATCTCCCAAGCTTCCAAAATCTCTCTGGTTAATCTGTCCTTGTTCTTCCTCAACACTGCCACTTTATTAAGTTCTGTTGAAGACATTCCTTTTTCACAAAGAGTGCAGTCCTTGCAGTGTATCGCAAGGTTAGTCCCAGACCTATCCAATATCGTAGAGGCATGTCCTCTAGTCCTATCATTTATGCATCTTCCGGTCTGGCCAATATAATTCTTGCCACAGGACAAAGGGATGCGATAAACAATCCCTTGGATGCACTCAGAGTGTCTTGTTCGATGCGCTGTTCTGCATCTCGATCGATTGTAATTCCCATTTACACGCGCACACATACTTCTAGCCTTGTTGGAAGCCGTAGGAATTATACGAACGCCGTACTTCTTCCCAATCTTCACCATGTTGTGGATGAAGCCATGGATATAGGGCACCAAAAAGCTCTTCTTCCTCGTTAGCAGATGTCCATTCTCTATCCTTTGTTTCTTATTCTGTGTCAACAACCAGTTGTCAGCAACGTTACTAGGATCTAGTAACGTTGGTTGTCAGTGCAGCATTGTCCTTGTTTATGTGTATGCGTTTATTGTGTGCCTCTCATGTGATTCGACGCCTTCTCTGCTGCGTGGTGCATCATGAAGTAAATTTCACTAACTATTACTGGGCAAAACTCGGCTAGAGGCTGAACATTCCGAACTTTGTTATTATTGCACTAATAAAAAGCTAAAAAAAGTACCTACCGTTGTCTTAGAAATATTTGTGTAAGTCTGGATATTTTTTCTGCCACTCTCAACGATCTACGGTTATATTTGGTTTTTCTGCTAAATATGCGGCAGTTATACCTTCCGGTTTTCCCAATGTAATAACTGCCGTTAACACCGAGAAGTGTTCACGAAGTACGTTTTATTCTTTCTTCGTGACAAATAATTCGACACAATCTTTCACTAAAATGTTTGCGTGTGCGTGTGTAAAGGGGAAACAAAAGATGGTTAGAGAAAAGGCAAAAGCAGAGGTCTAGAATGCGCATTTATTAGCAGGAAAAAAAAAAGAAAACAGATCTACGACGGTAAACCGCCACAAAAAAATAGTTAACGAGAAAACTTTGAGTCAAATAAGTTTCATAGGTATAACATAGTACAATCAACGAGCATGGAACAAAAAAATCAGCTGCAAGAGCAGTCCCACTATACACACGCAGAAATTAAACAAAAGAGACCTAGCACAGGATGAGTGAAGCCTGGGCAATCTCACACAGAGTGCGGAGCCGGTGACAGAAAGGCGCTGAAAAAAAAAAGAAAAGAAAAGATAGCACAAGATAGCCCCTTTACAGAATGCGAGAACCTCGGGCATTTCCAAATGCGGCAAACTGTTTAGTGCTGGTGGCGCTTGGGGAAATTCTTCCTAGCGCCTTTCAAGCCTGTTACAATGTCCGCTACGCGCAAATACTTGCGCACATGAAACCAACTAAAGAAAGTCAGGTCGTCGAGGTTGGTACGGCCAGTGTTCCTTTCTTCGCACACAACGCTTTCTCTGATCACACCGGCGGTTCGCAAAAAGACGTCCATGTCGTCCCTCTCGCGAAGCCTTTGCTTGATCATGTCCTCAACTTTTGTTTCACTGTACGATGTCATTTCTTTAACTTCGCAGACGAGGCTGGGGTACAAGCCCAGCAGTTCGAGAGCTTCAGCGCAGCTTTTACTGGAACTGTGGCCAATTACGAAACATTCGGAACAGGGTCGCGCAGTTGCGGGCTACAACCTGCTGAATACGTTCCAGGTGTGCTGAGGCTGCGATTAGGCGGAAGGTTTTCACCGAAACGGTGGCACGGCTGTTGTGAATAGGTTGGGAGAGTGCAGACAGGAATACCGGCGAGGGGTTCTGATTCTGCAGGCAATACTTGAGCTTTCGGATTCTGTTGCTGGAGCAGATGACTTGGGCGAGCATAGGTGCCGTTCGGCTGCTGCGGCACCAACGCTCAATGGTGAGAGCCGTTATGCTCGCGTTTTTCCACAGTCCGTCGAGCAACACAAGTGTGTCTGTACGTTTGGCGAAAAAGTTCATTGTAATATCTGTCAGTGATCTTGTGTCCCTCATATACTGAGCGAGAAGTGCAGCGTGCTCAGCTTTGATGAAATATTTGACTTGAACTGTCAAGGTAGATAGGCTATCGAACAGGAGCAGATGAGTGAAATAGCCTTCCGCTTCATGATCGGGTGTTTCTTCGCAGACCCGTAGATTGAAATCTTTAACTCGCCCCAACTTCGCTATCGCCTCCCATTCGGGTTCGCTTGTGTCAAGGTAGCTGACATCCAATTGGGAACCATTGAAGTTTTCTTTGTAGAGGCGACAGATGTCGATGTGGCTGGAACTGTCCGCGTACTCGAAACGCATGCTCAGACGCTTGTTGTTATACTGTTTTAAAAAACCACGCTGGTCTTGCGTTGTGAAATAATGCAAGGGCAATTTCATAGTCTTCATTGACTTCACATTGAGGGCTAGGTGGATGAATGGCTGCATAGCCCCAATGAACTCCGCCGTACGAATCCTTTTCCAATTCCGTACTGGTTGGCTCTGTGAAAACTAGTCTGCAATTACAGAGTATCAGCTCCTCAACCTTCCCGGCACTGGAGAGAGAGTTTGCAAGAGTCCAAGCCTCACCGGTGTCGACGACAAATCTAGTCAGATGTAAAGATTTCAACGCCCCTGCGGCTGAGCTCAGGGTGGGCTTCTCAAGGGAAGCGATCAGGTGCAAACGCTTGAGTGCTCGCTTTTCCTGGAGAGCGTGCAAGAAAATAGTGCAGTCTTCAGCTTCCAACCAGCTCACGTCGATGGTCAGGTCGCTGATGCTCATCGAGGTCCTCAGCGCATGCGCAATCCCTGCCATGCATGCTGGCGTGCCTACAAATCGCTCGATCATTAGTCGATCCAACTTTTCTTTCGTCGTAATCACTTCAGCCAAGGCGGTCATATCCGTGCTTTTGGAGACGCTTAGGACATTGCAAGCAACCTCCTCGAGACGGGGCAGGAAGTGCAGCGCGTCCAGTAGCTGCGCGCAACTTGTCGGGTTTGGGTGCTGCTCGCACAGCTTCACTTTTTTTAGGTGGCGACATTTGGACACAGCCTTGCAGAAAACGGTAAAGAGCGGCTGGCGCTCAAAGATGCCCCACCTTTCTACTCGCAGCACAGATATACAGCGGTGACTTACTAGCACCCAGTGCAAAAGTAGCACTGAACGAATGATGCGGCATTCACGATCCCTGTCTTGTCGCTCGTGGTCGCAGAAGACTGCGAGTTGGCTCGGCTCGTTTTTCACCCTGAGCTGTACACATATGTGGCTCAAAATGCGATTATACGGTTCCAGCTGGTTCGGCAACTGGCAGCTGTACGGGCCGTCAGTGCACTGCACCTTCAGGTCAGCGCCAGTGCTGGCCAGCGTCGCATTCAGATCCTGGAGCCAAGCGTACACTCTCTTGACACACTGGAACACATCCGGGAGCTGCGATACCACACAGGTCGCATGCCAAATATACTTTAAGGATAATTTACTTTTGCGTTTTTCAGTCGCATACCCCACACAACCAACAATGTCCATAGGATCTTCACAAAAGGTCTCAATATCAAACGTCATTTTTGTACACCCATGAGATGTCCATGCGTCCATTATTAAAAGATCATCTTTTAGTGGATATCCTCATGACCTTACCTTTGTGTGCTCGTGAAGATATCACACAATGTACACAACTCCGATGTTATAATGTGACTTTCAGTGGACATGCATACTTCAGCAGATTTTTACTTTAAATTTTGATTCGGACTAATGAAACATCTGTTTTGCTGGCACATCTAGATTGTGTTTCTAGCAGTTCGCCGCAGTTTCAGGCAGCGCGCACTAGCCAAATGTGAATGTTACCGCGCCGGCCTACTAAACTTTTTTTTTCATTAGCTACCGAATTCCGCTGGTAGACTTGATTGACATATTCAGATTGTCGAATACATGAATATATATGCTATTGCAAAAATGTCACAAGGTGCGAAATTCAAATTGCCGTAAGAAATTAAATAATCGAAATATCCAGTAATTTAATTGCATTTTAATGCAGTTTATTTTTCGCGCCGTGGTGTTGGGTCGTGTTTGCGTAGCGTACTGCGCGTGAGCACGTGCCCGTGAATCGAGCTTCCTGGAATTTTGACCGATTTGACGTGGTTTATTGTCTCCGGGCTATGGGAGAAAAACGTGGGGGTAGCTCGTTGTGCGGGCCGGATAGAG
Source organism: Amblyomma maculatum (assembly GCF_055883805.1). NCBI lineage: Eukaryota > Metazoa > Arthropoda > Arachnida > Ixodida > Ixodidae > Amblyomma > Amblyomma maculatum. The sequence continues at coordinate 320,001,332 of NC_139344.1, read as the reverse complement.
GTAAGTGGAAAGGCAGACAGCGTCTTCAAGCAAAGCCCCTCAATTTCATCTTCAAGACCCTGTTGTCCCTTCTCTGCGTCCACTGCACAGCCCCCCCCCCCCCCCCCCCCCCCCCTCCCACGGCCGCTAGATGGAAGCGCACTGGGTGCGGCCTGCTGCGTCGCGCCGCCGTCAATGGGCAAGCGCGTCCTTGGGGAGTTTACAGTTGCGCCCGCTATTTCTGCTGAGGGCGCCACTTTTCGGGGACAGGTCGTCGCCGGGGTCACCGGCTCTGAACGCGCGGTTTGCTTTCTTTCTGGACGCGTTCGCCTCGCGTCTGCGTGGTAAACGCAAACTTTTTTGTGTGCGCGTGTGCAAACATGTTAACATTGAGACTGGATGCGTTTGTTTTTTAAGGCGAAAGCCGTTTTCGGCTCATGGAGCGAAAATCTATGCGCAGAAGCTGTGCCTGTTATCCGTGCGTCGCATCTGTGCACTGGTGTGCCAGTCGCAAAAGCGGACGTGCTAGGAGGGAGATTAAGAATGAAAATGATTGATGGTGATAGGTAATCAATAAAAGACATAGATAGAGGTAAAGACTAATGTTAATGACTAATAATGACTAAAATGACTTGTAATGACCAGTATATCAAACTACGACATGTCATGACCGCAATTGATTACAAATGAGTAAGAGTGCTTAGCGATGTGTGGTAATGGCTATAATAGCTAGGCATGACTCATCAATACTGTTAATGACTACAAAATGACCAATATGTGAAACGACGACATGTAATGACCACTGCTGACTCTAAATGAGTAACCTGCTTAGTTATGAGTGATAAGGGCTACAATGACTACACAGACAGACTCATCATGACTGAGAAACGACCCATATATCAAACGACGACTTGAAATGACGAACTGTGGCAAACGCTGAGAGACAAATGATAGGAGAAGTGTTGGCTTGCACCGTCCTCCGCTTAAAAGACATCTAAGAGACCCTCTACTTTATCTGCTGAGCTCGCTTCAGGCAAAGACAGCAGCGAGGAGTGGAAATGCACTCGCTTCCTCTGAAATGAAAGCGGCGCTGAGGTTAAAACGTCCAGATGCTGAAGCATAATGCCGTATCAGCTGCCATTGAATTTGCTACAAGGGACTGCAGATTGGACTTGTTGGTGATTAATTATAAGTTAACCGTGCAAACAATGTGACGGGAACACAGGAGAAGAAGACGGCACAACCGCGCTAGTTGTGTCGTCCTCTTTCCCTGTGTTCCCGTGACGTTGTTTAACCTATTTAGTTACCATGGAGCTGGCAAGTGAACTAGGATTTTTAACGATGTATTGTTAAGCAGATGAACACGATGAGGTAGCACCAGAAGCTTTTCTCGCAGGTTATGTTGCGAGAACATACCAGAAAATGCTACGAAGGTTTTTTAGAGCGCAGCTCTTTGGCGTCCGTTCCTGGGTTTCGCGTCGGCGTCGGCCTCGTAACCAGCTCCGCCCCCCTTTAATCCCCCCAGCGCTAGCAGCGACCGACTGATACCGCTGGATGCCGCTGACGCCGCTAGAGAGTCAAGATAACGTGACTGCATAGAACACCGTCGCCGCCATGCAGAAAGAGGAGGGGAGGGTCCCCCCCCCCCCCTGTTCCTGTGTGGCGGATAGGGTGCTCTTCAGTTGCCGACGCGCCGGTTATTTCACGTAGGCCCCGGCACGTCGACGAATACGTGACCACCTTCCCACGGCTAGACCTGGTTCTTGGCGCTGCGGAAGCGAGGGTATCATATTGTTTGCGTCGGCATCGGCGGCGTTGTCCCTGAAACCAACTCCGCAGCTGAGGTTGACTCACTATCGGCGTCAGCAGCATCAGTCAGTCGCTGCTATCTCTTCCCTCCTCCCTTTATCGCGTTGTCCGCTTGCTGCGCGCGCTTCTGCCCCCATCGTTTGCCGCTGGGTGTACACGCCGCCCCCCTCCCCCCTCTTCCTGCGAGTCTCCGGTTGTCAAAGCGCCGGCTCGAACTTAATTCCTTTCTTCACTCCTCCTCCAATGCAACCCCTGTGCGGTGGCAATCAGAGAGCCAGATCGGTGGCGGCGGATCTGTATATGTGCACCGCCCGAGCCGAAATTGCTGCTGCCGTTCGCCACTGCGAAATTATCTGCCAGTTCTTTCTGAGCCATGAGCGAGACGACCGGTGGAAGTCCGCCGCCGCCGCCGCCGCCGCCGCTGCCGCTGCCGCTGCCGCTGCCGCTGCCGCTGCCGCTGCCTGCTGCTGCTGCTGCTGCTGCTGCTGCTGCTGCTGCTGCTGCTGCTGCTGCTGCTGCTGCTGCTGCTGCTGCTGCTGCTGCTGCTGCTGCTGCTGCTGCTGCTGCTGCTGCTGCTGCTGCTGCTGCTGCTGCTGCTGCTGCTGCTGCTGCTGCTGCTGCTGCTGCTGCTGCTGCTGCTGCTGCTGCTGCTGCTGCTGCTGCTGCTGCTGCTGCTGCTGCTGCTGCTGCTGCTGCTGCTGCTGCTGCTGCTGCTGCTGCTGCTGCTGCTGCTGCTGCTGCTGCTGCTGCTGCTGCTGCTGCTGCTGCTGCTGCTGCTGCTGCTGCTGCTGCTGCTGCTGCTGCTGCTGCTGCTGCTGCTGCTGCTGCTGCTGCTGCTGCTGCTGCTGCTGCTGCTGCTGCTGCTGCTGCTGCTGCTGCTGCTGCTGCTGCTGCTGCTGCTGCTGCTGCTGCTGCTGCTGCTGCTGCTGCTGCTGCTGCTGCTGCTGCTGCTGCTGCTGCTGCTGCTGCTGCTGCTGCTGCTGCTGCTGCTGCTGCTGCTGCTGCTGCTGCTGCTGCTGCTGCTGCTGCTGCTGCTGCTGCTGCTGCTGCTGCTGCTGCTGCTGCTGCTGCTGCTGCTGCTGCTGCTGCTGCTGCTGCTGCTGCTGCTGCTGCTGCTGCTGCTGCTGCTGCTGCTGCTGCTGCTGCTGCTGCTGCTGCTGCTGCTGCTGCTGCTGCTGCTGCTGCTGCTGCTGCTGCTGCTGCTGCTGCTGCTGCTGCTGCTGCTGCTGCTGCTGCTGCTGCTGCTGCTGCTGCTGCTGCTGCTGCTGCTGCTGCTGCTGCTGCTGCTGCTGCTGCTGCTGCTGCTGCTGCTGCTGCTGCTGCTGCTGCTGCTGCTGCTGCTGCTGCTGCTGCTGCTGCTGCTGCTGCTGCTGCTGCTGCTGCTGCTGCTGCTGCTGCTGCTGCTGCTGCTGCTGCTGCTGCTGCTGCTGCTGCTGCTGCTGCTGCTGCTGCTGCTGCTGCTGCTGCTGCTGCTGCTGCTGCTGCTGCTGCTGCTGCTGCTGCTGCTGCTGCTGCTGCTGCTGCTGCTGCTGCTGCTGCTGCTGCTGCTGCTGCTGCTGCTGCTGCTGCTGCTGCTGCTGCTGCTGCTGCTGCTGCTGCTGCTGCTGCTGCTGCTGCTGCTGCTGCTGCTGCTGCTGCTGCTGCTGCTGCTGCTGCTGCTGCTGCTGCTGCTGCTGCTGCTGCTGCTGCTGCTGCTGCTGCTGCTGCTGCTGCTGCTGCTGCTGCTGCTGCTGCTGCTGCTGCTGCTGCTGCTGCTGCTGCTGCTGCTGCTGCTGCTGCTGCTGCTGCTGCTGCTGCTGCTGCTGCTGCTGCTGCTGCTGCTGCTGCTGCTGCTGCTGCTGCTGCTGCTGCTGCTGCTGCTGCTGCTGCTGCTGCTGCTGCTGCTGCTGCTGCTGCTGCTGCTGCTGCTGCTGCTGCTGCTGCTGCTGCTGCTGCTGCTGCTGCTGCTGCTGCTGCTGCTGCTGCTGCTGCTGCTGCTGCTGCTGCTGCTGCTGCTGCTGCTGCTGCTGCTGCTGCTGCTGCTGCTGCTGCTGCTGCTGCTGCTGCTGCTGCTGCTGCTGCTGCTGCTGCTGCTGCTGGTGGTGGTGGTGGTGGTGGTGGTGGTGGTGGTGGTGGTGGTGGTGGTGGTGGTGGTGGTGGTGGTGGTGGTGGTGGTGGTGGTGGTGGTGGTGGTGGTGGTGGTGGTGGTGGTGGTAGCTGCCTACTTCGCCCCTACGGCACTCACGAAAGACGTCGTGCACTTCCTGCAACTCGCATTAACCGTCCATCGATCCACACCGATGTTAGTAGTGGGGGACTTTAATGTTGACATAAAGACACAGGAATTTCTTCACACTTATGCGGGAGAACATCCCGTTCCTCTCGCTCGTAACACGTCCCACGGCTGTGACAACCTCGCGAGGCACTTGTATAGATCTCGTCTTTGAGAATCCAGCATTGGTGTACCAAGTCGAACATATATCAGTCTATTTCTCCGACCACAAAGCTTCCTTCATGACTGTCAATAACTGTTAGTGGAGTCTTTGTTAAAGGAATACGTGTGAAAAATAAAAAAAATTATGTGATAGCGCATACATGTGTTGCTCGATTTCTCTGCCTCAATATATCGAAAAGGTGAAACAGCTTATTTTCTGCGCTCAAATTTCGCATTAGGAAGTAACGTAATCATCGGTAATTTTTTTTATATAAGCATGTAATTTGTTCTAAATTTTGCCGCGCTAGTCTGAGTGGCCTTGCAAGTAAAGGAGCCTGTGCATACATTTGTTTATACTGTTGATACTGTTTGAGTCGATGCAATAAAATTAAAAGCCACGTTCCACAGAAAATCCGGCGCCTGCTCTGTCGGCGGAAAATCGGAAAAAAACCTCTCTGGTAAGAGGCACTTTAGTTGGTGATATGGACAGACACCTTTGGCGCAATGAGAACACATGACATGTTCAATGTGGCAGGAGCTGCCAAACCAGAGAGAGTCATTAAGCTGTAAAGGTGAAATGGGAATTATTGAAAGCGGGACCATTAGATCCCAAGTCAGGCACACTATACTCCTATAGGGCACGTTCGTACGGCTTCGGTAAAGAGGGGCTTTATATAGCTATGTTTAGAGTGCTATATCATATAATGCGGTGGCTTAAGGCTGCATTCTAATGATATGCGACAGAGGCAGCAATTACGGGATACGGTGAATAAGCAGGTAGCAAAGTGCATGCACTCTAACGAGGCTCCTCAAGGAGACTTAAAAACCCCAAGTTTTTTTTTTTTTATCACTACCAGGTTGTTGCTTAATTTACGCGATATTTGGTAATGGGTTTGAGGCGACATGTCAGTCGAGCAAGAGCCTGTTGCAGGAAATATGAGTCAACTGGACCAGTTACAGGTTAATGAAAAGCAAGGACAATGGAGGCTTGATGTGTCGCGCAAAGGAAGTAATCAAGCTTAGCCAGATTACGAGCACCTTCATTAACAGGATGATGAAGTCTGAAGAGGTCCGGCGAAGTAGGAAGCTGTGTAAACTTTTGGTTTAATCATTGTTTTCTCACTGTACACAGTACCTGCAGCTAACCTATAAAAACAATGGTCGTGCCCATGCTAAGGCGCTATACAAGATATCGTTAAGTTGCTGCCCCCACTGATAGCGAACTGGGCTGGAAATGTCAACTCAACAGTGGAGCGATGTTTATGGCTATGGCATAAACCTTTCTCAAGAAAGGTTTTCCGTCTGCGGTTGGTAATTTTCTTCTTTTTTTGTGTGTGTGGCCATTAAATAAGCGTACTCGGCTGCTCGCTGAATCTCGGCTGCAGTTGCGCTCTGACGCGTGAACATTCTTGTGACCACAGCTAAGAGTTTCACAACAGCAACAATCGATGCGCGTTCTTCCATTGAAAATTACGAACCAGCAAAATTGTATGGGTTTGCGAGCCGCCAATAAAAATAGTAATAAAAACTTTCGGCGCATATACGTAGCACCTTGAGGCAGACTGGCTCTATCAAGTGCGCTTACTTTGTCCGGTCATGCAAAATGCGGGAAGCCATGACGGATAGCGTTCTGGCGTACAAAGTTTAAGGTCTCCAACTGAGTCGAAGATCCCAGGTTATCATCTAGATTTAACCTAATAAACATCTTCATATTTCCACCGTAAAATTTGTCACAAAGGTTTGTTACATGTCGCATTTTCACAGAGGTTGCTCATAGTAGGACATTTTTTTATTGGATAGCGCTGGCAGCTTAGAACAGGTTGACATCAATTTGTGTATAAAAGCTGTATGCAGGAATGAGTAAATGGTATGAAAATGACACACGGAATTCGCTACATAGTTAATTAGTGGTTATGCATTAGGCTACCATGGCAGCTGAACAGCTTCGAATTGTTCACAGCCGGGTCACATTTTAATGTGACGCACAACTGGATCCGAATGCAATATCACGGTAATGCGAGCTCTCCAATCGAGTGGCCTTGAGCCACCGTCACTATACGTTTTTCGGGGTACACTCCAGCATACATCCTTGCCGAGCAAGCGCTAAGTGCTGACATGGTCACACTAGACATAACAGTATAGTATACTAATTCTTGTTGCCAAATTGTGTGAAGCGGAGCTCTTATATCCTTAAAATAAAAGGCTTCTACCACGCCGACGCCTCCCTCAAAGCGCAGCCAGGCCCAGCTCTCCGCGCGTGGCTGTCCCCGAACGGTGGCGCCGCGGCGGTGGCGACTGGAAGTAGGCGCCTCCCGCCGGTTTCGGGCGACGTAGCAAGCCGCACCTAGTGCGCTTCCATCGAGCGGCCGTGCCACTGCACTGTCTATGATACGCTGAAACGTCTCTGGCAATAAATGACGCCAGGTAAGAGGCCGTGCGCTGTATGAGCAGGGAGTGAATGCCATCGGGGTCAGGGCTCTGATATGGTCGGATGTGGGAGCAAGTGTCAATGATGTCATCAGGAGTTATGTGCACCAATAACGAATGCACATACGATTAGAAACGATGGCAGGTTGGATTCAGAAGAGGAGTGAACTATCGACATAGAAGAAAAGTGGTTATCAATATCCTCTGGCTCTGAGATGCGACCAGAACAATACGTAGTTTCTCCATTAATCTGGATGGATCGGCACTGCGATTGCCTTCGATTCGGTTCCTTTGCTGCGCGAGCAGCAATTATGCTTTCCACAAACGTCCAATGAGCGAGTCCGTCTTTTTTTTTTTTTTTTTTTTTTTTTTCAAAGCACGCTGGTGTTCTCTGGGAGCAAGAAGGTCGGCCGGCAATCGAGATTTTCATGCACACCGGAACAGCCGTTCCATCTGCATGCTTGCATGAGATTATGATGTCACTCGTGATCCAGGGGTAACGCAGCTGTTTGCGTCGACCTCGTTTCGGTGGTGCGGTGTCAGAGGCAAGGGCGAGAAGCAGCGAAGTGTATGTACTTACATCATACTCGATATGAGCAAGTGTGACAGGTACTGCGCCTTTCCCTTTCTGTGAACCAATTAGATTAGATTAGATTATATACTTGATATGTCTAACTCGGAAAACCCAGTTTCAGTTTCCCAGCCGGTTCATGTATCCAGTATATTGCACGATATCAGCCGTTCGTGCGGCCACGAACGGATAGAGATGCCAGCGTGTCTAGTGGAATTATGGTCAGAGCAAGCCAGACTACTGACAACATTGTATTCATGGACTCGTGCAGGGTTGGAGATGAACAGATCCAAATAAGGAGAACCATTGCGCGACAAGCATGTGGGGTCAGTGCAAAGCAGTTTCAGGCACGCGGTGTGCATTATTTCTAGGAGTCATTTCGATGTGGCATCACAAGGAATATGTATGATTGGGTCACTCCAGTCGATGTGAGCGTTGAAATCGCCAAATATGTAAACATCCAAAAACGAGTTCCGCACGAAGGTGAAGCCTTCAATCGTGGAGCGCAGCGTTCGATCGTGGGCAGGAGGACGCGCAGTACACACAGGCCACCTGTTTCCTGTTCTTCCATTTAAAAATAGCCCCCCCCCCCCCCCCCTCACACACACCATCCCGAGTAGCAGCTGACGATGTTAAATAAAATAAAACAATGGATATCTGAGGCGCGTGTTCCTTTTAATCCCACATCACACCGGCGGCCGCTCAATGCAATCTTCATTGAGCGGCCGTGTCACACCCATCCCGACCCGGTTGAAGCTGAAGCACTGCAGGAGTCCATGATGTAAAGTGACTTTACCATGATGGAATGAGACACTTGCCGCGCTTTTCCTAGCCTTTTTGAAAGGCTGTTTTCATTTCCACTGTTTCTCACGTCTATTTCATTGTCTGTTTCCATGAGCCAAATCGAGCCGAGCCTTCCTTGTGCCGTTAGCCGTTAGATCGGTAGTTCTGGCCAATGCAATGCTCTAGCTCGGTCAGCCGAGTTTTGATTTTGCCTGCTTTTCGTAGGTTTGAATTTCCAACTAAGAACCTTCTGAAAATTTAAGACTGGTGTAGTTAAGCTGCAGCTTTCATGCCTCATATGAACTGAAGGAAAAGCAGAACATTGCAATGGAGGACGGCGACGGTCCGGACATTATTGAAATACCGCAAGGAAAACCTGCGTGCTCTGGCGAAGACGTCCCTGTGTTCGAAGTTCACGACAGTGACTCGGAGGGCTCCTGCAGCGCTTATGATCCCTCGGTCATCGCTGACGATTCTTGCATAATATGTGACGATTCCTCTGTCCTCGAGATAGACGACTCTGTGAGTAACAACGTCTGTCGCACGACTGGCTATTTTTTTGACATCATAGGCCCTTTTTTGGTAGTTGGGCAATACTATGGCACAAACTCTCATACACCTGTCTGGAACTCTTGAGCATCGTACTATCACCGTCACACGACGTCAGTCGTATTTTATTTCTAATGCATCTAAAATGTATTCCAGGCCCTCCAAGCAGTGACGATTGTCACAATGGACAACCACAGCGCGCCGTTCGAACGCTCTAGACACTTATGTGGACGTCTATGCTCACACTTGTTGCAGCGTTTTGCGTCGCTGCATTCGTCGCGCTCTTAGCTTGCAGACTTTGTGGAGGGAGGTGGTGAAGGGTGGCTGTTCCTGGTCCTACGGGGCTGGGACTGGTACCTAGCCTGCCACCGAATGTTTATCTGTTGTAGGCTGTCATTGCACCCACCAACGCTTAGGTGGTGGACGACGGCTGTTGCGGCCCGCTTCTTTATCTCCCTTTTCTTTTTCTTTCTTCTCTACTCTCTTCTATCTGCACGAGGCAGCGGAGGTGGCTCAACTACAGAGCCAGTAGCAGGCCCGTGCATTCTCTTTTCCTTCTTACAGCCACAACAACAACAACAACAATATGTGTCTCTTTAACCCTCAGCCCCATGGTGGGGCTGCAAGCATGCAAGCGTAACGACAAAAAACGACAAGAAAAATGACCTACATTTTGAATGTATGCTCATGCATACATTAAAAATGCAAAATTATAGTGCTAACTTGGGGTAATTGGTTCATTGGTTTTATAAAGTACGAAATACAGGAATGAATTCAGATCAGTGAATGCACTGCTGGTGATTTACTGAATTTTTCATTGACAAAGAGTGCTGTATGTATGTAAAGTCGTGCCTCATTAGTATGGACACTTTGGTTTCTGCACAAACTGTCTATAAAGCAAATCGTCCATAATAAAGAATCGGAGTTCTTTTGAAGAAAAACACACACACAAAAAAACGCTTAGGTTATGGTTTGTTTTAGAGCATAATGGTAGGCCAGCGAAGCTTGCATTAGGAGCTACAAGAACATTATCCGAGTCACTGTTTTGCTTCGAATGCAATGCAATTGAAAGTATTGTGATGCAGTTGCATATCGTTCCTGATGGCATTTCATTAATAAATTACTCGACTTCTACTTTTCATCTCCCGTGAACCCCTGCTACGTATCAGCATTTAGTCGGCTGAAAGTTGCTGAATCCAACTATCTACAAGGTGCAAGCTGCTGTCAGAGTTTTGTTCAAGTGAATACATGCAATACAAAAAATCGTAACGTGCATCGACTGTATAACTTCTGTAACCACAAGTGAAAAGGGTAATCAATCGATCATTGGCACTATATTCATGTGGTGCCTGTCAGCAAAATCTAGAAGAGAAATTATTTTTGAAGCAGTGTAACGATTTGGTTTTTATGACTGTCCATATTAACGCGACAAACATACATGGACCCTAATGTTGTTTGTGCATTTTCTTCTTGTCCATTGTCTGGACAGCGAGTTTCCATATTAACGAGACATAAATGCATGAAAAAAGTTTGGTCCCCAGAAAAACTGTCCTAATTTGAGCCGTTCATATTAACGGGGTCATATTGACGAGGCACGGCTTTATGTCCAATATTCATATCACATGCCTGGCTTTGTTTGCTCAACGCATGCTTGGCCTTGAAAGAAGCGTGCGTATCACTTGTAGGCCTTCCTTGTGCAGTAGCCATAGATTGTGAGCTGGCACAGTTAGCACTTCTTACTACACTGTGGGTACTGCTAGAGCAGTAAGATTTTGTCAGGGATATGTCCACAGCCACGAAATTTACAGCAAAATGCCAGGCAACTATGTTAAATTTGGGCCCAAAGAAGCCAGTTTTCTGTACATGCTGAGTGATGCAACATTCATATTTATGCACAAGCATTTACTGTATAGAAAGGAATCTTGTTAGTTTAAATATTTTATCCAAATTTCTGATTTCTTTTGATTGATGTCTGGTGTTGCCAACATCAAAGGAAAGAACCCCAGGTGGTCGAAATTTCCAGAGTCCTCCACTACGGCATCTCTCATAGCCTGAGTCGCTTTGGGACGTTAAACTGCACAAACCAAAACCAAACTTAAACAGGCTTCCCATAGTTCTAACAAAGTTTTGTTCCGTTTGAGTTGTGAGTTGATTGTTCAGTCATGCGTATACAACTGTGCAATAAAGGGATGTCTTATGGGAGGCGTTCCTTGCTGTTTTTTATATCTCACTTGAATGCCCCACCGGCTGGGTACGTAATCTTTGGCTCGTCTGCAGAAGCATCTAGTGTTTTTTGAGGTGAAAAAAGCATGCAAGTACCTGTTCTTCAGCTGGTCATTATAGTCATATGGAAAACACCATGTAAACAATATACAGACTTGATTACACGAGTGCTCGAATGGTGTGTTGTGGAACAAAACACGCAGGTGTTGCGTCTTCTGTGTTGCTTCCTCTTGTTGCTGTTCCTTGTGCTGTTTCACCATGTAATACTAGCAGGGTTCTCCCAGAAAATTTTGATAGGTGGACATTTACTGACCAGGGGTAGTCATAGGAGAGTGGTTGTGCGAACCAAATACTGACATAATGAAAACACAGCAGTTGTCTGCAGGGAAAAAAGCAGCAGCACAAAGGGCTGCACAGCTTTATTTTTTGTGCCTTCTTGCAGTACATTGCGTGACTCCAAATAATTTATTGGCTTTATGTCTCAAAACCATTTATTGGCTTTGTCTATGCATCAGTACCCTGCTAGCGCTAATATGTACAACGTTTATATTGGCCTTGTCCGAATGTAGGATGTTCAGCGGCATTGCACTGTGGTGAAATGGGGAACGTTTTGAAAACATAATACTTCAGACAAGCAGCTGCTGTAGTAGTGGTAATATTGACAAAAAGGAAAATGCAGCTTTTCAGAAATATAAACAGTCATGAACGCAAGTAAAATAAGAAAGTGAGCAGCCGCAGTGGCCACTTAGTCAACACAGTAAAATCTTGTTACTTTTGTCTAGATGAAAAATGTTCGAATAATGCGAAAATTCCGCTTATCAAATCCTAAAAAATTATTGCATGACAGCGTACTCTAATAGCGGAGGAAGTATGTGGATGCTAGAGAGAAAAATATGAGTAGGCATAAGAACGACGTTACTTCATCCCGAAGTAAATCTAGAAGACCAGTGACATTGCAGAGCCGAAAATGGCATGATTGGTCATACCACATTCAGTGAAAGCTGTTGGTGGTGAGTGGGTGATTGAAGAGGTGGGTGGTTTGGTTTAGAGGTGAGTGGCAAAACCATTGCTGTCCACCGTGGGGAAAGCGCTAGGCACCAACTAGCCTGTCATCTTGACCTCGCTAATGGAGGATTACTGCTGCTTTATTAAAAGTGGAGGCTTACCAACTAGCCTGTCATCTTGACCTCGCTAATGGAGGATTACTGCTGCTTTATTAAAAGTGGAGGCTTTTGCCTGTGCATTTCAATATCTGTGCAGCTGTAATGGAGCACAAGTAATACCGGCGAAAGTCAGTGCTTGCAAGAATGTTGCTGTATTTCAGTCACACAGCACTTCTTGTGTGTTCTAGACAAAAGTGTTTAGAGTGTATTGCATGCTTAGTGTAGTGTTCTAATGTGCTATCACTAGAGCTTTCACTCAGTCATTTAGCCATTGTGCAATATCTAAAGCCTGCTTGAGCTGAAATAAAATAAAATAAAATCCTTTGTGGTTGTGAGTGGGTTTCGAACCCAGGGTGGCTTGAGCAGATCGGCCTCGCTGGCTACTGATTGCACTACTACGTTGTCACTGCAGCCGAACATCTTGCGTGCCTACTGCAGGTCTCTCACAGTGTTCCTTGCATGTCGTCACCTTCTTCAACTTCTACTCATGGCCAGCATATCTGAAATACACCGCTATCACATTAAGTGGCCCCAATATTTTATAGTGCAGTACCGCTGATGTTCCCAACCCCCAATTTCACTGATCTTTGTCTGAATACTTCTTGACCTTGAAAACTGAGCCTCTGCCAAAATCAAAACCTAAGGAAAACTAGACATGCTAGCATACCTAATTCACATCCTCCCTAAACGTGCTAAATCATGATTTTTTTTTTTTTTGCGCTGAATATCATATCAAATTTTAAAATTATGCCTTGCAATTGAACACTTTACAGCAGTTTATCTCTCTCTTCCTGTGTGTGTGCATGTTTGGGTGAGAGAGACAATGTGTATGTGTCAAAGCTGAGATGAAATTAGACTTTTTTTCTGGCCTCTTTATGTAGAAAACTTATGGATAGCTGTTGAAACACGTTAGCTTAGGGTTGCAAAAAGCAATCACTGCTTTTCTGCTCTCTGTCTGTACTTTCTAGCTGATCTCCTTCAGTGAGGGAGACTGTGTATGTGTCAACACTGAGATGATATTAGACTTTTTTTTTCTGGCCTCTTTGTGTTGAAAACTTATGCATAGCTGTTGCAACATGTCAGTTTAGGGTTGCAAAAAGCGACCACTGTTTTTCTGCTCTGTGTCTGTACTTTCTAGCTAATCTACTGCTCTCTAGCTCTCTCCTGCCATCATTGCCATGCCTCTCTCTCTCTCTCTCTCTCTCTCTCTCTCTCTCTCTCTCTCTTGATAATTTATTATCATATGCTTCTTTCATGTGAAGGGTGCCAATAGCCTTTGCTGGATGATTTGGTGCCTTCCAAACTAATCAAAATGCTCTGCTGTTCTTGGTAGTGCTAAAAACAGGGCAAATCATTTTGAAGCAAGCTGCAACCTTCATCAACTTTGTTCGGAAGCAACAGCTGTGGCGGGCTGTTAGTGCTCGTGTAGTATGAATCGGTTTAAGGATTGTTTGCTGGCAGTTTTGTAGCTATGAAAAGTAATATGTCATGCCATAGGTGAATTAAATTTTGTGAGAGCTCAAGATTGATGGTTCTTACTAAAAATCAGTTACAGAAATGTGCACTGTCACATAAACTTGTACATGCAAGTGGTATATATTAATGGAAGATGCATAGAGAGATTCTCTCTGTTGTTGATGCATAGTGTTTTTCATTAACTGGTATGAAATATTGCAAAAAGAATGATATCTTTAATGACTCTATAACAATTTTGTGTAGCATTTAATTGTGATTAAGGGTCCTCTTGTTTGAGTGAAGCAGTATCGTAATTTCTTTGGAATTTCGACACGAAGGGAAATCACAAAATATAACTTAATAAGAAATGGTTTAGAACGCTTCAATTAGTAGTGTTGCCGCTTTTTGCTTCTGCATCTTACCGCATCAGTGAGGTGTGCAGCATGTGGTTTATTAATAGTGTACATTGCTGGGCCCATTTGGTGAATTCACATAGTAAAGAAAACTTTATGAAACTTTATGCAAAACAAGATGGGACCCTAGGAAGAAGCACACACATGAGCGCTCGTGTGTATATTTCTTCTCAGTGTCCCATCTTGTTTTGCACAGTTTTTTTTTTTTTTTTTTTTTTTTTTTTTTTTTCACGAGGTTTATGCTTCTTGCTGCTGTGCTCCATCCAAGAGGAGGTGTTTTAGAACAGAGGAAGGGCATGCCAGTTCAGGACATACATTAAGGCAGTGAGTGGGGACAGAAATACAAGAGCACAGATGTTTTACACTACACTTATTAATTTGTTCTCTTGTCTTCGCATTCCATGTGTTGCATTTCCAGTGCCCTACATAAGAGGATGATGATTTGCAACTTTATTGATGCATGGCCTCTATTCTTTTTGCTCAGTGACTTGTTAGGCAGGGAATTCCAGATATTAGGAGACTTCTGTTTTGTGTACCTCCCAGTCAGTGAAGCAAATGCCACATTCTGTTTTGCAGGATTTAATTGGCTGGCCGAAAACCACACACGTGTTGTGTGATGTCAGTGCACATTAAGAGCCCCATGTGGCTGCAACTAATTGGGGGCTCTCTACTGAAGCATCTCTCATAGCCCACACGCAGCTTTGCAGCATTAAACCACATGCATCCCAAAATTTTGTTTACATGTAGTTTATAGAGGAACGCATGCATGTTTTGCCTATGCACCAAAAGGTGTTCTGTTCCTTGCTTTTTGCTTTCATGTGCAGGAATCGGACTGTGCTGCAGAGGACCAGGAGACAAGATGTCTGTCAGGAATTGTGACGTCCATGTAAGTTGATTTTTCCACGTGAAATAAGGTATAGAACATGTGCTCCGGTATTGACATTAAAAAGGATATGCATGTCATGTATAGGGTATAAAGGTCATGCTGATAGACTGGAGGGCCCGCGAGCATTCGAACCACTCAGCAGGTTACTTGCTCCTGTCGCCATTTTCTGTATTGCCTGTGTTGTCTTGTCTGTTGCATATTACATCCATTATTACATGCATATTACATGCATATTACATGCATTAAGTTATTGCATAGCATGCTACACGGATAACTTCTTGTCCATGCCAGCTGATAGCACGAATGGCACTGCATTGAAAAGTAAGACCTTTCCTTTTGTCATAACAGGAGGCGTGTAAGTCTGCCATCTTCGGTCCCCACAGAAGGGCCCATCCATGAACCTCAGCAGCGACAGGAAATGATGACACTGGTCTCTTGGAATATTGATGGACTTAACAAGAACTATCTACATCATCGAATTGCTGCTGTGTGCAGCTTAACATTGAGGTACCTTATTTATGCTTTATTGTATTGACTTCATCATACAGGCTTCATGACCTGTTCGATATTCATAATTTGAGCAGCTCCTCAAATGATCATGCACCACCCTTCAAGTATGGTGGTTTAATGCTTTCACTGAGCATGGTTTGCCACCCTGAATGCCTAAGCTAAGTTGCAGGGTCTTGTGTGGTGCACAATGTTCACCAGTGGAGCACAAAGTAAGCTCTTCCTTGATTAACATGTTAAATTGGGCGTGTTGGTGCATATCTTGAACAAATATATGGCAGCGCGAAAAGACATGGATGAGACGAGACGACAAGTAGTTCAACGCCGTCCTTGTCGTCTCATCTTGTCCTTGTCTTTTTGCGCTGCCATATATTTTTTAAAGCTCTTTCTTGCTTCTTGCAGAGCACTCTGCCATTGCATTTTTGCTATCACGGAACTGCTGGGGCGTGGAACAATCATTTGCACCTACAACACCTCATCATCAGTGCGACTGCTAGTTGCATTGATGATGGGGTGTGGCAACCCTTTACCATTGGTGGTACGGCCTGTTCCATTGGCAGAAATTAGCTGCAGCACTGCTGGAGCTGAAAGAGCGCCATGTGTGCTTCCTGCATGCTGTGTGCGTGGTTGTTGACATGGAGGGGTGAAGTGCTGGTTTGCCAAGCCACTGCTGTGAAGGTGTGAGGTGCAGTATAATACTAATACTGTGCATTTTTTTTTTTTTTGTACAGCTGTGTCATGTATCACAATGATGGTGAAAGGATGATTTGCCTTGCAGTGGCTCTGCTATGCCTCTGCTTGGCAGATGCACTCACAGCATGAAGTTTTTGATATTTCAAGTGCTGCATCAGACTTTTGCCAAAGGATGAGCCTTGCTGCCTTGGCACAAGGTTTTTGCATTGCGGTGAAGCAGACTTTACGAGTTTGGCCTATAGTCACTGGACAGGGCTATGTTAGTGGGGGGTGTGACTGCCTAAGCAGATTCGTCGAGGTGAATTTCACAGGCTATATTTTTCATTTTTTCATTGTGTCAACCCCAGACTTCCTTATTGCCTTCCTGTGTCTGTGGCTGGTGCATTTTGAGGCATCTTTTTCAAAATCTTGATTCAGTACAGTGCAGTCGGGCAGCTGCATGCAGAGGGACTTTGCAGATCCACTTTGCTTTCACCTTCACACTGTTCACTGCACATGATAATGCCAGTGATGCTGTGCCCTGTGAAAAGTACAAGCTTCAGCATTCGTGGCTTGGTTTAAATTTTATTTTTTCTAAGGTACATTGGTTGTTGCTACAGTGGGTAAATCTCTCAGCCTATTACTACATTATATTGTGACAGTTATTGGGACAGTATTGTGACACTCAGTATGTGACAGTTTGGTGGAGGTGCGGGGTAGCCCAAGACGGATCCCTCTGACATTCGACGCAGCTGCCAACTTGCTGGTTTACCACCGCTGCTCTTGAATATGGCCCGAGAAGGCAATGCTCAGCAAACACCACCAACGGTGAACAATTGGCAGCAGCATCGAGAGTCCCTTACGTTCACTTGGAAATCTGACGAAGATATCGATGAGTGGCTCACACATTATGAGCGGGTAAGCCGGTACAATGAATGGATGGGACCCCTGTGAAACTAGCTAATGTTGAATTCTTTCTAGAAGCCACTGCACTAATCTGATTCGACAACCATGAAGACACACTGACTAGCTGGGACCGTTTTGTGGAAGGAATAAAGAAGTGCTTCGGTGATGGAGCTTCAAAGAAGAAATGCGCAAAGGAAACATTGCTCCAGCGAGCCCAAGTACCTGGTGAGACTTGTACTACGTAAATTTTGAAGCGTTGCAAAGTGGTGAACCCACGAATGTCTGACATTTGCTGAAAGGCATCGCTGAAAATGTATATACATTCCTGATAAGCAAAGATCATTTGAACTCAACCGCTGACGTGATCAGGCACTGCCGCACTTTTGAAACCCTTAAGCTTCGTCGTATCACCTTTAAATCTGGCTGACTGGCCAACGTCACTTCCATGGCAAGTGTAGATGTTGGTGCTCCTGAGTCAATGGCTGACTTAATACGCCAGATCGTCCAAGAAGAACTGCTTCGAAGCCAGGGTTCTCTCTTCCAAGGTGAAGACCAATATGGAAGGTTGCACACTGCAGCCAGAGCCAGTGACCCCATCTGCTCCTTGGACTTCACCGGTGGTGCCTGCCACCTGTGTGCTACAGCTGTGGAGTGACCAGACATATCTCTCGCTACTGCCATCGACGGGGCGTGCGGCTGCAAGACTACTGCCTCTGGCCCAACACTTTTCATCGGCTCGACACTGAAATTAATCACCCAATGCCTTCATCAACTTGGGATGGCTACAACTACAACCCAGCACAGTTTCGCAATGCCTCGCCTGCTTCTGACCGCAGTATGACGCCACCACTCCAACGACAGCGACGCTAACCATCTCCTCGACACCGTTCTCCACTTCTGGGAAACTAGGCGGCGCGGCCGGTGGAAGTGAGGTCGCTCAGATTTGTCAATACCTCTGCCTGTGTTTACGTTGAAGAACAGACTTGAAGTACTCATTGATAGCATTCGCACTACAGCATTGATGGATACTGTGGCAGCCATGTTGTTATAAGCTTAACTTTTAAGAATCGTCTGGGACGCAAAGTGATGTTCAGCGTGAATCAAGCGGTCATATTTCGTGGTGTTGGCAGCGAATATTTGGTGCCACTTGGTGTGTGCTGTGCGAACATTGTTTTGGTGGTCAAGCATTTCGATCAGAATTCAGTGTTGTCTCATACTACACATGAAGCAATTAGACTTCTTGCAACAGTGTGGTGCAACTTTAGAGTGTCAAACTGGAGAAATTTCACTAAACATTACGTTGATGTCAGCTCTTGTGAAGGGCTCGTCTTCTGATTTGGCAGCGTTTTTTGTATCGGAGGACACAGTTGTGCCTGCGATGTCTGCTGAGTTCATCCCGGATGTATGATCTAGAAACTGTGCGACTATTTTGACGTCATAGTTGAACCTACTGCAATCACCTGCGCAAAAAAGAGAGTCTTGGTTTCCCGTTGCATTGTTTCAGTGACTAGAAGCCACACCTCGCCGTGAGCAGTGAACTATTAGAAAAAGTAAGCCGTGTTACCTTGTGGCATGAAACTCGCCCATTTTGAGGAAGGTTTGCCAATTTATGTGCCTACACTAAGTACCCGTACTCATGAAGAGAAGGCACACCCCAGTGTAGAGCCTCCTCGAGTTCAGGGGCCGTATCCAGCGACTGTTCCGTTCGGGAACTGGTTCCTTTCGCTGCTCCTAATTGGTTGCTGCGTCACGTCCGGCGCGACCCCCAAAACTTCCGGAGGCGGCTCCACGCTTTTCGCCTACGTCACGGGACGGAGCCACCGCTCCGTAAGGAACCGTTTTGCCGGCCGGCGCAGGAACCGCGACAAGTTGGGTCGCTTCGAGAGGAAACCGCTCCTGCGTTCGCTGTGGCGCCTCATAGCCGTAGTCGAGCGATGGCGCGCGCCGCGCCGCAGCTGCTCAAGCACGACCGTGATATCTTATTATTTTTTTTGGGGGGGGGGGGGGCAGCGTTTTGCAGTTTTAGTAAACTGACACAGTAAAAAAAAAAAAATTGAGACGACGCTTTTTACATGTCTGAGGAGGCTTTGCGGCAACACTGGCTAAGACTGGTGCCGATCGCGAAGGGAAGTGGGGACGAAGGGGTAGGCCGAGCTGCCATCAGAAGCGAAGGTGGTCTACGCGCTTCGATGGATACTTTGCGATCGGGAGCTCTCGGTCAGCAGCAGTACGACCATTTGAATCCGGCAGTCGTAGAGACAAATAATTTGCGGCCATAACGGTGCGGGCCGGGTTTCTGCACCTTTCTGCATCAGCGGAAGCGGAGCAGACGGTGGCTGTCTGGATCGAGTGCGGTCGGATTCCCTGTGTCATCGGCTTTGTCCTACATTGACAGCTATTCACGGAAAGTTTGCACACAGTCAGGACGCTTAAGCAGCCGATAAGGCTACGGGCCCTGCTATATAGGCAGGCGCGGACGTGCCGGCACGGTGACGATATCAAGCAGCTCGTTCGTACTCGCAACGGCGGCAGCAACTCCTTGGTCATAGAGCTAGCGTGATTCGGACTGCATACTACGGGCGTTGTAGACCTCGTTCTTAAGATATTTGCCATTCTGTGATAAAGACAGAACTTACAAAAATTTCACAGTGAGCGAGAAAGCAGACGAAGCCACTGCGCGTGCGACACCATCTAGCGGCGAAAAAGGTACTCATGAGCCAAGAAAATTGCTCGGCAGTTGTTAACAGGAAATTTCCAAGAATATTTCAGTCTATTATTCACTAGTTTGCATTACTATGTACTTATTAGATTTATTTTGTGCTTAACACCATTTCGGTACAAGTATTTGGTACCAGAAAAAGCCACATGCTCGGGGTGGACACGCCTACGATCTTTCGCCATTGCTGATTGACCGCTGTCTTTCCGTCCTCCCCGAAAGGTGGCGCCCGCTGTCTTGCTGACGTCAAATTGACGTCATCTTGAAAGAGAACGGTTTTTGAAAGGAACCTCCGCTGGATGCGGCCCCAGGCCATGGTTAACCTCTGTCCACAACTGAGCGCTGAATTTTGACTGGTCTACTTTCCAAGCATGTGTCCGTTTTTGACTTTTCCCGGGACCAGCCGCCAGCGATTCCAACTTCTCGTGTTCATCATGCGATTGGTACTGGATGCACTCGCCCGATCAGACAGAAGCCTTATCGTGTGTCACCAACCAAACCCCAGCTGATCAATGAACAAGTTCGTGACATGCTTCAACGCGGCGTCATTCAGGAATCTTCAAGTCCTTGGGCGGGTCCTGTTATCCTGGTTAAAAAGAAAGATAATACATGACAATTCTGTGTTAATTATTTTCAGCTTAATGCTGTGACAAAAAAAAGATGCGCATCCTCTTCCGCACATCGACTCTCTTCACGCTTCATACTTCTCCTTGGTTAATTTGAGATCTGGCTACTGAGATAACAATGCACCTAGCCGACAAAGAAAAGAGAGCATTTGTGACACCCGAAGGTGTATATGTGTTTAACGTAATGCTATATAGATAGTGCAATGCACCTGACACATTTGAACATTTCATGGACACCATTCTGTGCAGATTAAAGTGGCAAATTTGTTTATGCTATCTGGATGATGTTGTGATATTTGGCAAGACATTTCGCGAGTATAACAGCCACCTCGCCATCGTTCTTGATTGCATTGAAAGAGCTGGGCTCATACTCAACTCGAAGAAATGCCATTCTGGCTAAAGTCAGACACTTTTCCTTGCCCACTTGGTTGATAATGATGGTGTTCGGCTGGATCTCCAGAAGATTAGGGCTGTAACTAGCTTCACAGCACTGAGATCAGTGAAGGAACTTCAGAGTTTTTAGGACTATGTTCTTATTTTTGCCGTTTTATCCCCAGGTTTGCTGACATCGCCTATCCTTTTACATGCCTTTTGCACAAGGGTACAGCATTCAGCTGGACTGCTGACTGTGACTCTGCCTTCCGTCATCTGAAATTTCTTCTGACGTCTGGCCCTATGCTGTGCCACTTCTGCCCTCCTGCTCCAATTGAAGTTCACACCGATGCTAGTGGTGTCGGCATTGACGCAGTGCTAATACAGCGCCACATGTGATGCTCAGCATGTAATAGTTTATGCCAGTCATTCGCTGAGCAGTTGGGAACGCAAATACACAGTGACTGAATAAGATTGCCTTGCAGTTGTTTTTGCTGTGCAGTGATTTCATTCCTATCTGTTCGAAATTATTTTATTATCGTCACCGACCATGATTCACTGTGTTGGCTTGTAAATCTTCATGATTCCTGCGGCCATTTCATGTAACATGCTTTGCGCCTCCAAGAGTTCTATTTCATTGTGATGTACAAAAGCGACCATCAATATGTCGACGCTGACTGCCTTTCGCACTTACCACTCCTGACTACTGGTTGCGACGGCAAAAGCTTTGAAGTCTACATTGCGCCTTTATCACCACTGTTTCCTGACCTTCACCACTTCCGGAATGAACAGTGCAAAGACATGACTTTGGGAGCGCTCATTGAAGTTGCTCGTAATTCACCGGATACCCGTTCTTGTGTTTTGCGATGCCTTACTTTACAAGCGGAATTTCATTCCCAAAGGTGGCATTTTCTTTTTGTCTTTCCGAATACCTGTTCTTGAAACGATGCACGATAATGCCACTTCTGGCCACTTAGGTTTTGCTCGGACTCTTCACAGGACACAGCAAAGAATTTACTGGCCAAAAATATGTCAAGCCATTCAACGCTATGTAGCCAGTTGTGTGCAGTGTCAGCGTTACAAACTCCCTACATCACGCCTGTCAGGGCCGCTGCAACTTGTTGCACCTCTGACCACACCTTTCGAGCAAGTGAGCATCGACCTCTTGGGCCCTTTTCTATGGTCTCAAACAGTAACCGATGGATTATTGTGTGTGTCGACCACCTCACCCGTTGCTGTTAGACAGCTGCAATACCGTCAGCCACTGCTTCCGAGGTGTCCATATTTTTTCTGCGGTATGCGTTCTTCAACTAGGTCCACCTCGAGTTCTAATCAGTGACAGTGGACGGCAGTTTACTGCCGATGTTATAAAAAACTTCTTCACCTCTGTGCATGTGATTTCTGTCATTTCAACGCCGTACCATCCCTAAACGAACGGCCTCGTTGAACGCACCAACCGCACTCTCACCACTATGCTGGCAATGTATGTCGATTCCCACCATAAGAACTGGGTGACATCCTCCCTTTTATCACATATGCATATAATACCGTGCAACATGAGACTACTGGCTATAGTCCATTCTACCTTCTCTAAACTCGCATTCCCTGAAGCTGTCTGGATGCGCTCCTACCTTTCACCTCCCACAACGAACCCTTCTATCGCCGCTACTCTCTGTCGAGCTGAAAAAGCTTGCCACCTTGCTTGTCTCTGCATTACTGACACACAGGCTCGCTCAAAGGAGGGGTACGACAACCGATGCCCGCGTGTCTGCTATGCATCTGGTGATTTAGTATGGCTGTAGACGCCACTGAGCAAGCGTGGGTTATCCCAGAAGGTCCTGTGGCTTTATACTGGCTCTTTTGTTATCTTGGAGCGTCTAAGTGACTTGAACTACCTCATCGCGCTGCACTCAAAGCAGACGATGCTCACGGAAGACGCAAGTCGTTCATGACGCTCGGCTCAAAACGTTTCATCCCAGACATCCTTTCTAACTTGCCCTGGGGGCTTCATCTGCGAGGGGGGAAGTGTTACCTGCTAATGTTCAGATGCAAAGAGGAGAGGAGGAAAAAGAGGTGGAAGAAAAAAGGAAGAAGCGGAAGCTGGTGAGCCTTGGGCTCTCGGTTTCCCCAACTGAGAATAAACGCCTTGTTACGTACTACGTACCAATATGTACAATGTAACAATATGTTTGTGGCTGCAGCAGAATGATGAGAAGTTTTGTGTGTGCTGGAAGATATTTGCCAGGAATACTTGAACACTGTGTGAAGACAGTCTATGCTGTTCTTACTGTGGTAGAAAATTGGCTTCAGCATTAACAAATAATTCATTTGGGGCAGGTTCAACTTCTTAAAGAACCATTTTGTGATGCAGTCGGAATCTATAGTAGCCTGCTCAGTTTACTAGTACCTTTGAAGCTGAAGGTTTTTATGTATCGTGTCAGCCAAGGCCAAGAGTACTTTCTTGGGAAACAAAAAAGAAAAAAAAAAGTAAAAAAAAATTACGCAAAAAAGTCAAATCTGCGAGAGTGTTCATAAGGAGGTTAAAAGTGGGTTGCTTTGAATGCTATGGACGAAAAGGCAGTGATGAGGCTTGTAAAAATGCAAATCAAGGAAATGCTTTAAATGATACTGAATACTTATTTTGCCTTCCTTGATTGCTTTAATGTGGCCTTGAAATCCTAAAATTTTTCATGAATTTTATGTTATATATTTTGATTTCCATGAAAGCTGTTTTGGGATATCTCGGCTTAGCTGAGAGTTACTCACTTGAAGTGGCTGAGGATTTATTGAAAAGGCTGTGGCGCAGATGTCATAGGTGCCACTGCAGAAGGAGGCATTGCTGCTAGTGCTATCTTCTCATTTTGCACTAGGCAATTCATCTTGGTTGTCAAGAAAGAAAATATACTAGTCTTGTGCAGTGCTATTAGTGCAGCTTTATAGCAATGCTTCTTTTGCTGCTTCCCAAAGCAAATGGGCATCCATGTGTACCGTTAAGCAGTCTAGGCATGCTAGTGCTCTTTCTACTTCTGTTGTTTCACTTGTTTCTTCTTCGCCACCTTTTTCATGATCCTCTTTTTTCTCATTTCACTTTCTGTTTCCTGTCGCGAGGACGTTTGTTCTTCTGTACATGTTTTTATTTACTGTCGCTGTCTTTGTTGTGCAAGTATTTCATCTATTTCTCACCGTAGGCTAGATCCGGATGTTGTCTTCTTTCAAGAGGTGATTCCTGAGATTGAAGCTGAAATAAGGAACCAGTTCCCGCAGTACCTGTATATACCTGGTGACTCTCAAGGTTATTTTGTCGCCACACTCTTGAAGAAGGACACTGTTAGGTGCAACAGCTTTAGTGTTGCCGAGTTTAATTCTTCCAAGATGGAGCGACACATTGTGCTTGCTCAGGTGAGTGTTCTGAGCTGGTGTTTTGAAGCGAAAGCTTCACTATGCCATGCATCAGCCAAGGTCAACCTGTCTGGCCGCCTGACCTTCACAAAGGGGTTGTGTTTTGACCCTGACATATTTAGGTATAAATGTCCACCACTTCATAGTGTCCACCCTAAAGTATACTGCACCTTCCAAATTAAAGAAAAAATATTTAAAAAATTGCGGACTGAAAAGGCAATGTTACAGGGACTATTGTGGCTACTCTCAAAGGGAAGCTTGAGCGTCCCCCAAATTCAAATTATCAAGCCATGCATAACCATGCTTCACATACCTTTAGCTCTTATCACTAGGTTCAGAACAAGCTGAAACATCTACAATTTTTCTTCTAGCTTTTTACGTGCGACAGAAAAGGGGGAAAGTGATGGCAGAGGGAGAGATGAGGATGTAATTAATGTTGTCCTCTTGTTGACAGCTTGGTCTAGAGGAAGCACATGCATGTTTTTTATGCACTGTTGGAATGATGAACATCCGAATTTTATACACAAAGGTGTCTGTGTTCTGTGCAATGTCAGTGCATGTTAAAGGGCAGCAGGCAGTCTACATTAAACCAAAGCCTCCCCTGATACAGCTTCTCTCACAGTCCATTTGTGGCTTTGTTACATTGAACATTGTATTTTATTTCTTTTTTTACATTTGAAGTTATGCTTTAAAGCTATGCCAAATTATCAGACCTCTTCTTTCTCAAACCATGCCAGCAGAAGAGATGGAGAAATGAGATAGTACGAGCAAATAGAAATTCAGAGCTCTAGAAAGTTTCATTGCATGAGTGGGGTGTTTAGTAACATTAAAATAGAAACTGCGCTGTGGCCTCAAAATTTGTTTGTTGCAAACTACGGTTCATGCTATGCTACTATTATTTTCCTTAATTCAGAGATATCATTATGCTGAATGAAAAGCTGTTGACTCTCCCACTTTCCCTTTCTGTGTGCCGTGAAGCACGAGTGCTTGTGAGAACAACCTTCTCAGTTGGTGTGAGTACAAGGAGGCAACCAGATGCCAGGTGATCCTTACTTGGAACTGCAAACTGATGACTGTAGATTTACCACAACCCCTGATGAGTATGCGCACTGTTAGTGCCTCACACAAGTGGTGGATTTTATTGACATGTCCACTAGTGCTGCAAAGTTACCTCCTGTTCACTACGTTCCCATGGAAGGGTAACCTGTCAAACTGTTTGGTATTCATCAGTATGGCTGCATGTGCTTAACAGATTTAGTTGGCTGCAGGTGTTTGCATCTTAAAAGATGTGCATGGGAAGCAGCTGCCTCCCAAGCCATTAGGCATTGTTGGAATGCTGCTGGCTTTGAGCTCATAGAGCATTTATGACACTGTTAAAACATTTTGGTTACAACACATTACCCTTTGACTGCTCAGGTCGCTAGTGAAGCGAGCTGTATGCTTCTGTGTGGACTGTACATGATATAATTGCATTGCTTAAGACACAAATGTAATTTAAATGTATAGACAGAGATGTCGTGTGGGAAGTGTAATATAGCAGTGATTTTCTTGCGTGCACTTCTGGCTTTATGCCAGTAGGGATGCCAAACAGTTTTTCTTGCCGTCATCTGGATGCAGCTCCAGCTTAGCCCCCCTTTTTGACTTGACCATCTAGAGCCATGTGCAGCCTAAGAGTAAAGCAGCAGATGCCTCTCAAATGAGGTGCCCAACCATTGGAGTCAATCTGGTGCCATGGCATTATAGTTTAACTGCCTTGCACTTGGTAGCAGGTGCAAGGCAGTTGACTGAGACATGATGGTAATAGTTTGGACTCGTTGTTTGGAGGGCCTCCTCTGAGAGAGGCATTTATGGCTTCACTCCTGGGTTGTATCTGACAGTATAACACATCACTCTTTTACTCTGTACAGCTCTGCTCAAGTTTAATTATTCTAAGTATTTGTTCCATAACCTTAAGGAATTGTGGAATGCATTGACCATTTACAAGAGCAAAGTAATTTATTTGTGACAACAGATCTTTCATGGTGAAGTTATAAACCTTCATTTCAGCACAACCTTCGCTATGCTATTAGGTGTTACAAAGGCTATCCACAGTTGTGCTTGTTTTAGTGAACCTTGAGTGACCATAATTATTTGGTGCATGTGGATTGCTGACGTTAGAAATTTCAATTTGACATCGTGTTCTTCCTGTGTGTGCTTGAGACTGAACATGAAAGAGTCGATCCACTGAAACATAACAGCTTGTGCTGATAAGACTACCAGCCGACGGCACAGTTGGCTCAGACTTACTGCTCACCTTAGCATCATGAGGAGGTTGTTATGGACAGCTGGATGACATCCAGGTGCTACAGAGACTACATTAGTGTGAATGGCAAATATAGTACTTGCTATTCTCTACGAGTGTATGATGCCATGAACTTTGGCGTACAAGCTTTGTGTTCTGGCTAGCTCGCTTTCTAGTCACTAACAGATAGTCACAAAGAAAAACAGACCTCAACACCATTGTGGCAACATTGTGACATATTACTATTTACTAAGGGACTCAAACCAAATTATGTTGCCTCCCAGTCTACTGTAGTCAGACATTCAAAAATACCTTTTAGTGCTTAGAATTTTTACTGAGAGCGTCACAGGTGATTTAGAGTGTCATCCTATTTGGTGCTTCTTTAGTTATTAGCATACTGTGTTGCACAAGTTATGACATCCTGTGAATTTGATATTGCTGTTTAATAACGATGAAAGCCTTTTGTCAGCACAGTTTTTAAATTCTGGGCAGTTGTGCGGATGGAGGCTGAAATTAATCGAGGTTCAAACAATGAGCTTTTTGGCCCATAGTTTCTGTAGCTGAAAGCTGTCTTTATTTTTCCATGCCTTCCTTGTTCCTTCTTTTTTGTGATTTGCTATGATACATAGTCTTCACTTGCTTGTCTCTTGCTCAGACAACCTTCAACAACAAGGATGTTGTCCTTCTCAACACTCATCTTGAAAGCATGGGCTATTCTTCGGAAGTGAGGAAGGTGCAGCTTCGGAGGTGTTTCCGCCAATGCAAGAAGGAAGGCTCAGAGAAAACTGTGATCTTTGGAGGGGACCTCAACCTGAGAGACCATGAAGTGAGTGGTGCTTGACTCTGTTTTGGGCCCTTTATTAAGTTGTGAGATTGTCCATAGACTGTGGTTACCTAAGGTATGAATTATGTCCTTTAGGCAGGTGTGGGTCTTTGTGGTTTCATCCTTCGGGGCCTTTTGTCTTACCAGCAATAGTGTGCTTGACAATTTGTGAAAAAATTTTGGTTACATTCCAATGCACAAAATCTCAAGAGGAGTATGGTTTGAGCATTTCATTTATGTTTAAGAGAGCTTTGTGTCACCCCTGTAATTTGTACCTAATTTATAATTACTGTAGTTCTCATCTGGGTAGGGTGATTTGACTCCGCGCATTTTCAGCCCCCCTTCTACTTGAGCAAGTGCTGTCAGATAATGTCACTGATACTTGCAGTCATACAGACATACCAAGCTGTGAAGTTAGTTAAATAGTGCCTACTGCCACAAGGTGAACCCCCCCTTTTTTTTTTTTTTTGCTGCAGAATGGAAGGTTATGACTGATGAGGCATACATCAGCACATGCTAAAAGTGCAGCTCTGATCTAACGAGCTACTATACTGCACTTAAAGGGCAGATGCCAAGGTTAGACAGGAATGACAGCAAAAATCGTTTCTCTTGGTGTTCCTAGTCACAGTGCCAACCAACTGGAGCTGCTTCACCAATTGGTTGGTTCAGCACTTGCCCTTGCATGGCCTGAATTGAGCAACGGTCATGTCACATGATGGCATCATATTCTCCAGGTGTAGGAAGAAAGCAGCAGCCTGAGAGGGGGGAATTTCTGACCACATACAGCTCTCCCAGTAAAGCATGGACAGCCCAATAGAAACCGTTTCAAGGACCCTTTTAACTCTGGCTCTCTTTCGTCCGCTGACCAGAAATTTTTGCTCTGTAACAGTATAATCATTTTAAACGAACTAGTACAGTGAAAAAAAAAATCAGATTAGAGATGCATTTGCACATGCTCGAATGAGATCTTAGCAAGTAGAAAACTTCTGTGAATGAGCTTGCTTGAGTCAGAAGACAGCAAGAATTCATTCAGGAAAGCATTCAGAGCATATTGAAATGAGTTCCTGGGTGGCTTTATTTTTGTTGTGCCTTTACCTTCTCTTGAATGCTTCGGGTCGTTTCTGCATTGTGATTGTGAGCTGATGCCATTGTGAAGAGGTTGGTACACCGCTCACTTGATATTACCAGGCATAACCCCATGTAAGTAAAACATACCCCTCTCACCCTTCCAGTAACTATCCATGATATTTTTCATAGCATGGCAGCTCAACACCAGTGAGTTAACTGCAGATCCAATTAGCCAGCAGTTGGTTGGAATACAGTAGCGGCCCAATTTTTCGCACTCCAATGGTTTGGACTTGTGCAATATTTCTGGCTGCTTTTGGGAACCATTATGCACACCATGGGAACACATATATATTCATGACTGATATTTCACATTCTGAACAGTTCGAAAGTATGATTTTTCAAAAAAAAAAAAAGAAAAAGAAATAGAGCCAGCAATACTATGGAGGTTATTTTGAACGCTCGTTTTCTCAGCTCGATACAAACTTAAATGGGCATTGCTGTCATAACCAGCTGATTTTTCTCAGCCATGAAAGGGTATAAAGTTTTCTTGGATACAAATGGAGGCATTCAGACATACTAGTTTCTCTATTTGTTCATCGTTGCCACTTGAGGCACTTGCCATAACAGTATGCTTTTTGTTGTCATCAAGAGGGCCAGTTTTCTCCAGTCCAGTTTTCTATGCGCTTGTGCACAGATTGTAATCTGTGCACGATAGCATAGAATATTGGACAGATGCAGCTTCCGCTGTGGCTTTGATGATGCCTGCGCTCGTTCTGCTCACTTTCTCCCCACGTCATCTCGCAGTCTTCACAACCGTCGTTACTTATGGGAACAGAATATTACTGCATCACGAGGTGCTTGCATTCGTTCACAGCATGACTTGCAGCTGCATCATACTGTCTCATGAAGAGAAGCGGTGTGGACATGATGAAAGCATGGCTATGGCTGAGCCATAAAGAGTTATAGCATAATGCGATCAGCTTCCGCGGAGCGTTACTATGCAAGTGCAAATTGTCTCGAGGGAACTGCATGCTTCCCAGCGGCGTGCACACCTGCCCTGGTGGGACCAGTCCGCTCGTGCACACTGGCCATGCACAGAAGCAGCTCTCGGTAGCGGATCTTTCCCCGTATTGTATAGTCTTACAAACAAAACATGAGGAATGGTAAAGTTTACGATCTTTTAAGGTGGGTTTTTGCAGAAAGTGATTTTAATTTTAGCTCGCAGATTTTTCTTACTGTTTGGTTATTTGGACCATTTCCTGGGTCCCACTGAGTCCGAAAAGTCAGCCGGCTACTCTACTGGTGAACCTTCCAGTCAACAACTAGCCTGTTACTCTGGAGCGACATTGCAAGAACAGCACCAGTATTACCTTATTAGAACAGTTTTGCACGATGAATAATTGTTCACGCAAGACAGTCCTCAGATAGCAAAGCAGCACCTTGTAGGCTTTGAGGGCAGTGAAGGGTGTGCCTCTTGCCTCTTCTCGTTTTCCCTTTTTCTATCTCTTTTCCCAAGTGCAAGGTAACCAACTGTAATACTGATCTGATTAAACTCCCTGCCTTCTATCTTTATATCTCTCTCTCTCTTTACACAGTGAACGGCATTGTCAAACTGCCTTTACATTGAATGGCCACTAAGCAGCTTATTGGAAAATTGAGACGGTAGAATTTGCAGTTGTTAGTAAAATTAGTTTGTTAGCCACTTCTCAGAGTAAATAGAATAATAAAAAAGAAACAGTGCAAAAGTCACTGGCTTGCAGCTTCATAATGGCTGGAAAGAATGGTTTTTCATCAGAAGGTTCCAATACTTTCTGCCATTTGTTTCTTATATTAAAGTGTACAAAAACAAGGAATCTCAAGAAGCAGTGCAGTTCATATTGTAAATCTCCCGCTGGCAATTTGAACGGAAGAATCGGAACGATTTACTTTTTTACTGATTCCTGCAATTAAAAATGCTGAAACGTTAGTTACACTCTCAGAAAAACTACACCTTACTTTCCAGACTACTGCATGCACTTAACTAAGAGCTGCACCTTTTTTTGCCTGACTTTGGTGGGTGTGGCCCTTCCATGAATAGAGCGTTTTTAGTTCAATTTTCCAACTAGTAAGGGAAAACTGCTTATGATATCTTACAATCATGTACTATTATATGTTGTGCCTAATTGCAGACCTCGATAGTTTTCCGGTTCACACGCCCAAAATCATGGGCAGTAAAAAATCTCCCATAGATTCTTTTCTTCTAGTTAATATGTTCCCAGATGATACAATTTCGCAGGTATTATGTTCAAAATTTCGACAAATTATGGTTGCATAAAATGTTTGGCGATCAAGCGTACATATGCTAACACACCAGGGGGCCGAACCAAGCAGCCCGGGGCATCAAAAACGATAACAGCCGTGCTCACCCATTGCAGTTGCTGTCCTACAGTGCTTAAGTGCAAAGGGGGCGAAGCATTGCAAAAAGGCAGTGAACCAACATACAAAGGGCCTATTGCCACGGAGACAGAACTTCATGAGGACATATATATAGTGGCTCCTTTTGAGGGCCTTGATGGCCTAAGGGTGAACTATTTGAGAACTACAACTGTACGCTAGCATATGAGCGAGCCGAGTCTGGAGAATGCAGCATAAAGAGCAAAAGCATGGCAACTGTCAGCTATTGTATGGCTTCACCACAGTGCCACTTCTCAGCAGGTTGTTGGCTTGGTGAGAGTATTTCCCAATGCTCAGAGCTGTTGGTGCTTGGCAGGGCAACATATTTTATCTGTGTTTGTGGACGTTGCTGTCCAGTCATTCCCACATTATGCGGTGTCTCTACATTGTAGTGGGCGGTTGGTCACTGCTTTGATTTACAGGGTGTGCTTTAGAAGTAATGCTTCCCTTTTGGTTTTTTCTTTGGACACTATTTACTAGAAACTTAAGTTTTGCACAATGGGCCACCACATATCTCCTGGAAAGCTGTGACATCCTATTGTAAACTCTGCTCATTTCTGTGGCCCTTGGACTAGCATGAAACAGATGCATGCATACCCTATTCTGGATGGTTCTCTTCTGACGAAACTGCTACTATCATAGGATGAATAACACTCTGATCCTTAAATTTGTATTTGTGGAATTTGTATTTGGAGTCCTTCAGTGGGATGAAAATTAGAATACAAAGGTGCCTAATCAGGACTGTAGGGGGCATGAACAAACAGTCTAGCTAAATTTGTCATTTGCATCTTTTGTTCCCACGTTGGCTTGATAGCATGTAGGCAGGTTGCGGTGAAAAAAAAAGAAAAACATACTGTGGATAGGTTTCTCCATTTTCTGAGGCTTTCATACTCCTAACCCACCACCCAGCTGTGCTCCTATTGATTGCAGAGTTTCTTTGCGTACTCTCATACGAAGTAAGTGATAGTGCCTAGAATAACATGCCTATCTGCGCTGACTACGCCCATGCCAGGAAAATAGTTCGCCACATGTCCTAAGTAGACATGAGCATCTTTCATTCTGAAAACTGAAGTACCGTGACTGGCAATATATCGCACTTGTTTTCGTGCTACCCATCATTGAGACCTCAAGAAGTAAGAGTAATGCAAAGTCTGGCTGCCATGCCTAGTTTTTCTTCTCCATCCATGTCTAAATGTTTGTGAAAATTATAGCCAGAGGGTTCAATAACTCATTGCCTGACTGCCCTGAGCGTAATTTTCAATGCCTAGCATATTTTTTTATACTGCTGCTTGTATTTGTCCGAACCCTCATTGAAGGTTCAAGAAGTATGGCTAATGCAGTGCAAGAAGTATGGCTAATGCAGTGAAGAGTCATGTGTTCGCAGATGCAGCTTCCACTACATTGCGGGCTATGCATGAAATGGAGTGTTACACAACATACAGATGTTTGTGAATGTAATGCACAGTTTGGATTCTACCTCGAAGAATTCAAGCGCAGCTCATTGTTTACAATGTACATCTGACACTGATATTGTTATTGTGTACTGGTGTGATGGTACCATCCATGTGGTGACGGCAAAGATACACACATATGTTAGAGGCATTACATTATCACGCCCATATTCACGAACACGCCTTGACTCGGCACTCCAGTAGAGAAAATTGCTGCTCCTCCATTCCAGGGTCAATTCGGATTCCTGAACGTTCCTCTGTGTTTCCTCTGACAACGTCTTCTCGAGAAACATTCCTTCACATAAAGAAGTACAAATGGCATATAGGGACTAGACTAAGGCCAAAATTTGACCCAAGAACAGCATGCTAAGTGTGTAACACGCTCATTTTTAGATGTCGAGTCATCTAGACAACCTTCGCAAGCAACCTCGGCGTTTACAGACTAGTAAAACCTGTTTTGCTGGCTCCATGAAAAAGGCGGCTGTGAAAAATGGCTGAAAACACTTCTACATCGGACAACAGTCACTGCTGGTGATGTAAGTTTACGTGGAACATAACGCAGGCTTTGAGAAATGGTGTGAATACTTCGGTTTATTCAGGTTTGGTGTGAAATCTCTCTTGCGCTCGTTCTTTGACTTTGGAGGGCTCGGGGGAGAGCAGTGAAAACAGGCACGCAGCACGTTGCAATGCACACGCACTGAATTCGACTCTTCAGAAGCAAATGACACTTGTGATTTCAAACAAGTTGGGAGATTTAATTGAAAATGTGCTTGAAAAGCCAAGCCCTTCGCCGACCACGTATATCTCCCCATAGAATGAGTAAATCAACGTGCTTCCTCAGCAGTGTTGCACGTCTGAAGACGTATGTACCCTCGGGCAACGGGCAAGCTATCATGCGTGGGGCTCAGCACAGATGTCCGCACAGCTCAGCTGTGTCTCGGTGCCCTTAGCTTACTGCATGCAACATGCCGCCCTCCACAAGTTTGTCACCACCTGCGGAAGCCACCGCGCAGGGTGAGCTCACCATTAGCCATGAAATGCGCGTATCAACTCTGCACTCGGTAAACTTTGAAACATTGTTCAGTTGTCTGGTGACGACTTGAAATGCGCCCGTGTCACAGAAGCATAATGCGATGATCAACTACAATTCTTGTGTTGACGGCTGATCACGATTATCCATGCTTGGCTTCAGTGGCAGGGACGACAAAAGGCTAGGCACAGCCCCACCCGTAAAGCCATAATTACTGTCACTCAGCCGATGATTTAGAGAAAAGTTTAGTGCATCCTCAGGTATCCACCTTCTTAAAAAGCTTTGGTATACTGATAGAATGAAGTCCTCACAGCAGGCGAACGATGTGACGTCCGACATGTTTAAAAGTGGAGTAGCGGTCGAGTAGCGCCCAAAGTAGCGTTGTTGCTGACTCGAGATTTCTCCTTTTGTGGAAGAGTGATTCGATTGGAGGTTAGTTTCTGAAACGAAAAACAGGTCTGGAGGGCCGCCTTAAGTCAAGGAGAATTTATATGTCTTTTTCTTAAGAGCAAGAGCTGTGCAAATGCAAAGAGCCAGAAATCTTCCAGAAACCCAAGTGCCCTCCTGTTTTTGGTTTTTATTGAAGAATAAATAGAAAGGCAATGAGATTAAGGCTGAGCTGGCCTATAGTTACATTTGCTTGCGAAGGGTGGCCACGTCGTCATTCGCAATTGTGACAACATGCATTTGAATAGAGCAGCAAGGAAATTTTAATCCAATTTCCTTGGTAATAACAGTGTCTCTTTAATGTTGTTGCACAACGACAGCTCCTGCCTATTTTTTTTCGTTCTCAGTTAAAGTCAGTTCTGTGACTTTCTGATATAGTCACTTCCACATGGCTTGGTCTTGTTTGTTTGCAAAACTGTAATAATTATTTTTACTTATATCTAAAAGCAGCTACCAGCTGATTGCTCATGTTATAAAACCTCCTACTTAGAAAAACAAACAGACAAACAAACTGGTCAGTCACTAATGTGGTTCATTTAATACATGGGCTGTGCACAACAGAAGAAAAAGACATTCAGAGCCTTTTCAAGTGTTTAATGTGAACCAAAGCCGTTTGTCTAAGGTTCGCATCATAACGGCATGTTTTGAGATCTCTTGGAAATATTTCTTACCTCAATCACTGTTACAACGAAACCTGTTTTCTTGTTTGCAAATATTTTGAGCATTTAAACTTTATATATTTTAGGTGACACGAAGCAAAACTTTTCTGCAAACTTTTGAATTTGCGCTTGAAAATTGCCATTTAGCTCTGCTGATTGAAAAGGCACCGAGAGTAAACTGAAGTTGGTGTGCATTGCTTGACAACCACATTTTAATTACCTATGAGGTCACGGCTACTGAAAGGGGAGCTATCATAAGACAAAAGCCAAAAAAATAAACAATTGCAGGTCAGACCTCCACAGGCAGTTTTTCACAAACGAATTTAAAGGTTGGTGGCCAATCTACATTTCTACTCATTTCCAAATGTCAATTGCAGAGTCATTGTTCTCTTTCTATATGCAATTTTCTCAGCAGTCAGTGCATTGCTTGGTGCTGAACAAATGTTAGCATCACCAAAAAGACTGGACCATCAATTTTTGCTTCGAGCAACAACAGCAAAAAGTTGGAGGTATCTTCAATGTATATATATTTGTTGAGGAGCTACAGCATGGTGCAACTGTTTGGGGTTGGCTGGGTTGTAAGTGTCTGACCGTCCGGGGTTTTTTTTTTGATGGCTGACGCACTTGCATTAATAAATCTGCAAAGAGCAGAGGAACTTTTCTTTCGACTGAAATGTCTCCCTCCCCCCCTCCGTCCCTCTCTCTCTAGGTTGATGCATGTGGCGGTGTACCAGCTGGCATGGAGGATCTGTGGGAGGTGTGTGGTTCAGATCCAGACTTGTGCTACACTTGGGACATGACGCGCAATGACAACCTCGACTTTGGTGGAAGGAACAATGCACGCTTGCGGTTCGACCGTGTCTACATTCGGCATTCACAGCCAGCAACATTTGTGCCTGCTTCTTTCCAACTAATTGGACAGAAGAGACTGCAAGTCGAGCTGTGCTTCCCTAGTGACCACTGGGGTCTTGCCATCCAGTTCAGGTGTTTGTGACACTTGCTATTATGCCTACTATGATTCTAATTTAATGGAATGCACACAGTTTGCACCATAAATATGAAAGCTGATTATGTGATATGTTTTTAGCTTTCTGCTGCATTCTGTAGCTTCATCTGTTTAATTTCTTTTTCTACTCTTTCAGGGATGATTATGATGCTACTGGTAGATGAGTAGCTGAGTTGTGCAAACTTGACCTTGAGCACTGAACTTTTATGGTAGGGAGAAGTTATTTTTGTGCACTCTTTTTGTTGTTTTGTTTTTCATGCTTTATTTCTATGGCACGATACAGTGGCTGCCTTGTTTAAATTAGCAGTTGGATTCCACAATGAAGTAGACACTAGTTTTCAGGCTGCTTATTAGTTTTTTTATTTGCCTGTTTTGCTGGCAGTGATGTGCAGGGCTATATGAAGAACAGATGTGATGAAGATATGCCACAATTCACTTCAAGTGATTTATTATACAGTAAAAGCTCATTAATTTGAATTTCTAGGAACCGTAAGTTATGTCCAAATTATTGAGAGGACAAAAATAAAACAATAAATGCACAACTTTTATCAACATACCTTTATTGAATAAAGTAATCAAGGATGTTCGTCTGCTTTCCTGCAGAAACCCGTGTGGATACTATTTTTCTAAGTCCTTCCAGGTGCTCAGCAGCTCGCATGCTGTCTGCAGGGCAGTCATCTTCATAGTTGTCTAGCGACACTTCGATCACTGTATCATCACAGCGCTCAGGCACAACGAAGCCACTATGTCTAAAACAGTGGTGATGACATGCGCAGGCGTATTTTTCCAAACCTATACGAGAATGTTGATCACGCTCAAAAGATTCACATTCGCTTAAAAGAGCCAAGTCATTGGCGTCGTAGCACTTCGGCCGTTCGCCGGCATTGCCATCGGCAGAGAGTGCGGTGGCACTGGCGCAAAACAGAAAAGCACCAATAATCAAGATCGATAAATGACACCACTAAATCCAATGGTCCTCGATAAAACAGCCAGCAAGGATGCAGTGCATTGAGAGCAACAAAATGAAAAATGGCGCTGCCAATAACGGCGACACGTGAAGAACAAGAAAAGCGCCCATCTAGCCACAAGTCGAGTAAATTTTGATTAATTGATGCTCATGGCGATACCGCGTTTGGGTATCACTATGTGCCGCATTTACCTTATTTCTGTTTTCACCTTATTTTTATTTTGAAGTCCCGGTAGCTACCCGAAGTTGTCCGAATTATCTGGCTTGCAGTCAAATCCTTCCGAGTTAACAAGAGTTTCGTCTCATAGACTCCTTTAGATTACTGTGGGGACCAGGCATGAAGGTTCGAATTATCAGATATTCCAAATTGAGGGGAGTCTAATTAATGAGCTTTCACTTAGCACTGTTCTTATTTTCTTATTCCCAGACTGTTGGTCCTAGGCTCTGCATGCTGCAATTTAGGAGAAAACACATGACCACCACATTTCTTGTGAGCTATGGCACGGTGATGCATTCACTTCTCTATCAGTAGTGAGCACTTGTGGCCCCTGGTGATTCTGTGACTTGTAGCTGGTGAAAAGCTGTAGTGAGTGCATTGCAGTGTCCGCAGATATAACAAGTGGATCAAACGTGTTTTCAGTCAGTCATCGCTATTTCAGGGGCACATGTGACTTGGGTTAGTTCTGTGTACACTGATCTTTTATACTACAGCTTGTGTAAACCATAAAAAGAATTTTAGGTGTAAAATAGTGCAGTAATACATGGTTTAAATCTTGTTTACGTTATCCACTTGTGTAAGTCCTGAGGTGTTGCATACCTTTATCAGCACACAAAGCAGCCTGAAAATTTAGTGTCTACTTTTTTGTTAATGAGTAGACAGTATAATATGTATGATAATAAGTTGTAACTTTCCAGCTAATTTGCTGAACATTTTCTTGCAGTGAAATGTCTTTTATTAAGGTGTATCTTATGCACGAGAGCAGTTATATTTTTCAGGTAGACTGACCAGAGGGCAGTCCCCCAGTATGATTTTATACAAATATACTGCATAAGATCTTTGCATTTTTCTTCTTTGATATAACCTGCATATGCCTTGTTCACAGATGCTTGAGTGCAAATGTTGGCATTAATTAAATAGCTTCTACCACTCTAATTTCTTGTATTCTCTTACTCTTTTTTAGAATATGTTTGAAGTTTGTCAAGCATTACAGGTGTTTTTATTTTCAGCCATCTTTGAAGCAGTAGCAAAGGTAGTTTAAAGTCACCATTTAATGTGGCACTTAATTCGGTTAGTTAAGGGTGCCTTGCCTTTTTATGAACATCTGAGTTCTACTAGTTCTCAAAATTATTTTGGCAGGGTTGCTGTGTGGATGTTTGGAATCGGCAGGGTTCATTTCTGTGCTACTGACGAGACTAGTGTGTTGTAGCAGCCTCCAACAAAATGTAGCAACAGCTCCTGATGACGATTGGGTATGTAGTAATCTTCTCTGGAAATGCAGGTGGTAAATATAACATGAGGGGTGTTTTGCTATTATCTGCTCACCTAGTGTGACATCACCCTTTTGCGCTTGATAGGTTGGCTGACACTCTCCTTTTTTTTTTTCATAATCGTTTTTTCAAAGGTTCTGCTAAAGGAATTCAGGATCATACAGCAATCGTGGGAACGCTGCTTTATAGTGCACCAAAATATTAGTGTGCTCATTGGACCTGCTGGCACGATGGTTGCTAATGGATGGTGCAGAGTGAAGCACCTTCATTGCAGGGTGTCTTGATATGTGCATACTCCAGTGGTAAACAAGTGTCACTTTCGGTTGTTGGGTCCATAGGTAGTGCAAATATCGTAGCAGTGTCCTAAACGACATCACCAAAATCGCAAAGTATCAGTTGAATGTCATTCTATTTTTGTGCTTGCACGCACTCAAGTTCAACCCTTACTAAAAGGTGCCATAAAACACAACACAACATATTTCTTTGTAAAGCAATGATTAAAGTTAGGCCCATTGAACAAAGCTTGCAGACATGACTAAGACAACTGCCTAAAACCCTGTAGTAATGAAATGTTCGTGAGTCAGGTTCTCGTTTTTAACACATCCTCCATATTCACATTTTTATTTGATTTCCTTGTTGGGCTTTTTTTAAAAGCACAGGGAAGGGCTCAAAACATAACTGCTACACAGCTTGTTTCAAAATGCTCTTTTTGGCCTTTCCAACCAATGGTACAGCCATTCTGTAAATTTATTCATATTAATTGTGATGTTATGGTATCCATGGAATGAACATGTTGAAGTCTAGAAGTGATAGCCTTAAAGGTGTCCTGCGGGACTGAGTTATTGTATTTGGGTTGTGCAAGACATCCAGAGAAAAGACTACCAGAGCACAGCATTGTATGCCCAAGTTCATCGGCTGTTTATTCAAAAACTAGTTTACAGCACAAAGAAGGACTGAAGGTAAAATTTATAATGGATAATGTTTAACGTGCCAAGGAAACTCGGGCTGCGATAATAGTATACACATGCTGTAGGCCAGTGGTATACCAAAGATGCGCTTAAGCATTGGGGTGTCTTGTGCTTTGAGATTTTGATATGTCACTGGTGATTGAAGCAAAGAAAGTGAAAACAAGTTCTGGTCAGACACTTTTACTTTTTGGACTTTGCATTGAAGCTCTTTGCTTTTTATGATGGTGGAGATCTTTAAAATTTTCAGAGACCACAGCAGAATCTGCACTGGAGAAATGTGTAAGCCTAAGCGTTGCTGTGTTGTCTGCGAGATGTGTCAGCGAGATTCCACAAGTGACAGATACGCCTTTCCTTTCCTGTAAACCAGTTATAGAACACCGGTGAACTTTGATGCAATCAACAAGGGCCGCGCAATGTACTGTATGCAGCAGTAACGCTCAGGCTTTCACATTTCTGCACTGAGACATGTGACCGGAAACAGAACCGAAACCGGAAGCTGGCTGGTGGCCATCTTGGCTCTCAAATTCACACTTAGTTGGCTCTAATTAATTACTTAAGTAACCCACATCAACCATTTTGTCACTTGCACACCTTTCCTTGACACTCTATCCAATGGTACCATTATTTTTCTGATATACCAATTAAGTTCCTCTTTTGCAGCTCCGGTAAGGTCATGTCCAATCAAAACCCGCCTACATAGCCATACAATACTTACGCATTAATAAGGA
Source organism: Amblyomma maculatum (assembly GCF_055883805.1). NCBI lineage: Eukaryota > Metazoa > Arthropoda > Arachnida > Ixodida > Ixodidae > Amblyomma > Amblyomma maculatum. Next base: position 319,962,114 of record NC_139344.1, on the reverse strand, counting down.
ACTTAGTTTGAGCAACACTAGTTTTCAACATGCAATCCAGTATGACAGGGTTTATCTTCGTATTGTCATGAAGAGTAGGCTACTTAATATTGGAGTGAGAGCTCTATTACACCAGGTTTCACCAAGGTCATCAAGTGGGACAATTTGAACTGGAAGCCAGGAACTTTCAGTTTGGTTGAAAGTCAAGTAGACCACTTAACAATGCGTTGACCCCAACGACTTTGGATTTGACCTTGAGCCTGGCATGATGCTTTGAAATTGTATGCCTTGTACGTCATTACTCATGTGACCATGTGTGTAGTTACTTATGGGTCATAGGCATCACAGGGATGTATAAACAGGAGCAAAGCTGCCGTTCGCATTTAGTTTCGCCATGGAGGAGAGCCCAGAGAGACTGTGGGTGACTACTCTGTGGCGTAGATACACAGCTCTCACGCTGTATCTAAGTTTTGTTAAACCTTTATAATTTTTAGTACAGCGGGAAGTGGAAGTTGACATATTGATGGGGCTAAGTTGTGGGAAAATGCAGGCCTGATGTTGAAAAATGAGAGTGTGGGCCCTTTTATTCGAAATAGTTGTTGCTGTCATTTCTGACTGCTCTTATTTCAATGAAGATAGTATTATATAATATCCATTTTGCTTTTATCATCCTCAAGTAATTGAATCGAACAGATTCTTTCTGTTTTAAATTAATGTGCCTGATGCGTACGCTCATTCAATGCTTAATGGGCGTTTTTGATGCTACATTATAGCTTTATTTATTTTGTGCAATCATAGCATGTGTTAATTAAAATCTGCAGAAAAAACAAAAGGTCGAAATAATGAATTTGTTGTCCAGAAATCTCACTGAAGAAGTTATCAGCAAAATCAATCTGTTCTTCTTCAAGCCCTGATATTTTGAAAGTGGCCTTGTACTAGTTTTGTGTTTTCTTTTCATACTACGTCGGCAGTTCTTAACCCAGGGGTTCTACAAGCTGCTTTCGTGGGCCTGGCAAGCTTGTGCTGGACCCCCCTTTTATTGTTCTTGTTCTCGATTTAGAGGCATAAGCAAGATTGATATGTAGGCATGCATATATCATAAAGCTAATTGCAAAATTCATGAAAATTTACAAAAGAACAGAAAGAGAAAAATCCAAGTTGGGTCCACGCACAGGCAACATTGCCTGATTGTAGCAGTTGGGCCAAGGGGGTGTGAGGTCCTTGTCTCAAGTTGTTTGCAGTTGGGGTTTGTTGATGCAAAAAAGTTTGAAAACCCCTGTACTACGCGATTACAGCAGTCAACAATATGTATTTTAATATCCAAGGCTTTTTCTTTTTGTCTTCTTGGTGTTTTCTTGCCTTGGAAGCATTATCAGACTGTCTTTTAGTTTTGCCTGTGCTATGTACGAGTTAGAATCAAGAATAAAGTTGATTTCCTTAATGGTTTTAAAATGTCGAAGGCAATCACAGTTATTGATTTTGTTTGTTTTTGAAATACAAAATATGTTTGTCTACCTTGAGAAGATAACTGCTGTTGCAGCAGGCAACCTTGTGTGATAACAGATGTGGCATTGGCCTGCTCACGACAATACTTTCACAAGGAGTAGAAGCTCACGTTGCCAGCAAGATGTTCTTCATTATCTTTGTATCCTATGTGCCTATGCCAAAGAGTGGGCCTCTAGTTCTCCTGGAGCACATTACTATATTATTTCCTTATCCACCTAAAAATCAAAACCTTCCTGTCCCTCCCTGAGCCCACATCTGCATTCTCAAGCCTGTCTGTTAAAATTAAAAGAGCATGATGCAGAGAACGCAAGTCTGTTTTACAAAGTAAATCTGCCAGCACAATAAACAAACTAGCAGAAAACTGTGAAATTGTGGCACAGAGAGTCCACGCATGTGCAACAAACAGACTACCTTCTAGGAATAACAAAAAATGGAACTGAAACAATAAAAGAAGAATGAGCATTGTATGCACTTCAGGCTAGTATAATTTTCTCTTAGCCTTCTGCCTACATGGGCATTCATATGCTCGTGGGAAGAAGAAACAAAGACACAACAGCATGGTGTATGACGCAACAATGATGATTGCATATGCATTCTACTGCTCACACTGGCATAGTGTGGTGTTGCGTCGCAGTGCCTTATGGCTGAAGGTGCCTATCTAGCTCCTCTCTCTTCCTGGGTGTCTTAAGGGGGAGCAAATCACGGTGCGCAACTGAGCCTGCTGGAGAAATCGGTACAATGATCAAAAACATTGCTAAGGTGGCACCATCTAGAGTCAAGCCGGTAACAGCCGCCATACTAGTATACACAAACACACAGAGTACATTCCAAATATGAAGTGGGTCTCACAAAATGGTACTTCGGAACTTGTGCATACTTTATTTTATTAAAGGTGTAGTAACTCATACCATTCACCCAATAGCAGCCATGTGGCTACAAAGGCAAGCTATACTCGTAGTTTGAGAACAATTCGTCCTGGTCCAGGGTTCAAACCTGAAACCAATGTAGATGTACCTTGGTAGCAAAGGCTCCATAGAAGCCCAGATGTTCAAAATATGGCAACACATGGGCACTTCAATGCCCCCTGAAAACTAAGAGGGAATTGAATTTTGTGACGTTAAATGATGTTAGACCTACGTATAATATCGGCGCGAATTATAAGGTAGCTGTTTTATGGATCTACTCTGCCATATTTACTAGGCCTCCCTTTTTACGGCAGCCTTTCAGTCAGTGCTTTCCAACTTTTGTCATTCAGTTGTGCTTGAAATTGTGCTGTTTAAATGCAGTTGACAATCAAACCTGGCAATTAGAAGATGGCACAGGAAGGGAACAAACCAGCACTTTTTCGAAAGGGACAGGCACAGCCTACTTAATACATATTTTGCACAGATACTTTGTCGTAGAACAAAGCAACATATTACCCGTAAAGCACTGACGTAACTGCACTATTCGCAGTGTAGTGTCGAACAAGTATGGCTCGTATATATTTATGCTTTATTTTGTCAACCATACACATATAAATAAAGCATACCAACAAAATGTACAACAAATCCAGCAGAGCCCAACACAAATCAGTGACCAATGCACAAATATAAATAAGAATACACATGCAGACGGGAGGTCGCGCGAAAGTCCCGAGCGAAATAATGTAGTGCGACACCGATGGCAGAGTTCTTGATGTTGCACAGTACATCAGTCCTTTGTATGCCGCGAGCTCAGTTTTATAAGTGCCAAGCACTCTGAAAGAAATGAGAAGCGTGTCACAATAGTGCAACAAGACATTGCGTTGGCTGCATGTAGAACGAAAAAATGATAGACTTAAAAAACTGGGAAGCATCTTACCAAATAGCAATGACTGAGAAGCAACTTGCATGCAAGATGGCTACTTAGCAACCGGCACACTTTGAGATAAGCGAACTAACTTTGTGCCATTCCTGAGAACAGTAGCGCAAACAGTGAGACAGCAGAGGTAAGAAACTGCTTCATTGCTTCCTTTGCAAGCACCTAGCAAGGCCTAAAAAAGTCTGACCAAAGCCGATGCACCACACAGTCATGCAACAGGAGTGCTGCAAAATTAAAGAAAGTTATGTTTTAATAAACTAGCTTACCTCTTTCACCCCAAAGCTAGGCATCAAAATATTTCTTCGTTTGCTGAGGCATAGCTTATCGTTTTTTAATTCGTTGGGATACCATTGAGAATCTTTGCCGGCGGAAAGTTCATCCGCAACCAAATACAGTTGTCCTGTGTTGCAGACTACGGATTATTCTGTCTGCATTTGTTGTTTCACAAGCTCTCTGATTGCTTTTAACCTCAACCCATGAAGATTAAAGGCCCCTTGGGAAGGTTCCTGTGGTGCAGACTCTTTTTGTCTGGTCATGCGCTTATGGTTAAAATACTGGCAAGTAGTTGTGCTGCTAGGTCTCCGACAAACACCGAAGTGGTCAGAGGATTGGAGGCTTTACAGTCAGGGCCATTAGTTAAGACCACACTGGGACTTGAATCCAGCGCCTGCCGGCAATGGGATGGATGCACCACACCGTGCAGCAATATCTAAAGGCAAACCACAGCATGGAAGGTGCCTTTTCAGCAACACTATGATATATTTTCTGTTGAAAAAGCACCACCCACAGGAGGATGCATGGATTGCATAAGAAGCTTGCCAGCATTCCTGTGAGAGAGCTGGAGGCCCACAGGGAAGCACTAAATGTGCAGGATCTGAAAATTAAGAGGCAGTATGCACAGCTTGTAATCTAAAAGCTCGTACTTCCAAGGAACAAAAACAACAAGACACCACAATCTCAATAACTGATGCAGAGGGTGTCACGGCTGTGGAAGTCGCCTGTGGGATGTCAAGCCCGAACTGAATCTGAATCCGTATTTTTGGCCAGAAGTGGACCAAACTGAACAAACATTTTTTTCTCATCTCGGAATCAAACCCACACTAGCACAATTCTGAGAACCATCCTGAACTCAATTGAGACACTGTTCACCAGTACTGCACAACTCTATAAACCTTTCTATTTAAATTTAGGTTTTATATGCATGAAGAAATACCCTTTTGAACAATTCAATATAAGACACAGTTTAAGCAAAAAAGATAAGGAGCACTGAAATAAAACAAAAAAAATCGGTCTTGCCTCCATGGCATAATTTTTCCACTTTTTCTCAAACAAAAGAAGAGTTTGAGAGCTGTACCAGGCAGTGGAAATGAGGCCTTGTATATCCACTACAGCGAAACCAGAGCAAAGAATGGGGTCTTTGAGATAGCAACTACACACACTTGCAGAATGCAAATTTGTTAATCTTGAAACACTGCAGTAGACCAATGAGAATCCTTGAGTTTCTTTAGCCCTGCTTCACGGTCACGAAAAATGACATTAAGTACCTAATGCTTAACCAGTCACATGACGCAATATATGAAAAGTACTGGCTTTTGGCCTAATGCCAATCGCAACCTAATGGGCTCACAACTCATTTGACCTGTGTTCGACGATGGAATAGGCTTTCTTGTGCCTAGCATTTGTGCCAGCTAGCATACATTTTGCTTATAAAAAGTCCTTTATTAACTAAAAAGAACATATTCATAATGCCTAGTTTAAATCAGCATCTATATAAGTAATTTCTTTCAACTTTGTTGCAGCATTTAACTGCTATGAACGAAATGTAACAACAAGCTGTCCTTGTTGGCTACCGGTTTGCTTGTACATAGCCATTTATCTGTTTCGTAAGAATGAACACCATTTGCCAAAAAATATATCTTTATTTTGGTATTTTCCTAACACTGAAAGCAATTTCAACAAATAAAAAAGTGTTATATATTCTCTACAACTTCTTTATGATAAATGCTACATTATCATCAAAATTTAAATGACATTAGATCTCATCGTGTAGTGTCAGCCACATAAATAGTGGCATTAAGCAGTTCAAGGCATTAGGTACTTAGTTATTTTTCGTGGCTTTGTGGCAGAAGCATAAGGCTCCATCATTGACCTGTTTGTTGAAAATATTGTTACGAAGAAGATAGGCAGTGGCGCGAGAGGAGCCGTCACGCTAGGCCAACCATTAAATCATCCTTCACCCTATCGCCATGTTGTGCTGCCCTCTTTGCTTGTCAGTACCACGTAACATTTTGGTGAAGGTGCGGGGCGCGTCATCCCCATGCTCGCCTTGGAGCATCGACGCCATCTGTAAGCCGGGACCATCGACCGAGGGCCCAGGGACATCGTCGAGCAGCTTCGCCCCAGCCCTTCCAGCCCAGACCCGATCAACTACCACCGCACAGCCCCCAGTCCGGACTTGAAGACAAGAGCAGACAGACCAACCAGAACCGAGACGAAGGACCTGAAAGATCCGAATGACCCGAAGGAACCGATGGACACGAACACGCAACCCCTGCCCAAGCCGCCCGACGTGACCTCGAGCCATCGGTCATGTTCTGTCATCTTTCTTCGTCGGCTTGCCGCCCCGCAACATTTGGTTGGAGGTGCGGCGTACGTCACCCCATCCTCGCCTTGGAGCATCGACGCCATCTGTCGGGACCATCGACCGAGGGCCCATGGGACATCGCCGAGCGCAGCTTCGCCCCAGCCATTCTAGCCCAGACCCGACCAACTACCACCGTTCAGCCCCCAGCCCGGACCTGAAGACAAGAAGAACAGACAGACCAACCAGAACCGATACGAAGGACCCGAAGGAACCGATGGACACGAACACGCAACCCCCGCCCAAGCCGCCCGACGTGACCTCGAGCCATCGGTCCCATGGACTCTGGTGACGGATGGTTGAACAGCTCCAGAGGAGGCGGATCAGACATCGTGGTGGCAAGCAAGTCATTCACTCCTGTCTTTCCTTGAACATCTTCACCGTTACGTCACCATCAACTTCTAGCGAACCGATCGGGACGCCTCGGGAAGTGTTACGAAAAAGATAGGCAGTGGCGAGAGAGGAGCCCTCACGCTAGGCCAACCATTAAATCATCCTTCATCCTATCGCCATGTTGTGCTGTCCTCTTTGCTTGTCACCACGTAACAATATTAATCAGACTGTTAAAAGTGCTGAAGCTTGAGCACTGTATACGAGTTTTTTTTTTTTTTTTAAGTCGATATTTATTGCCTCAGGGCATCAGTAGGTTATGAGATGAGGGATGAATAAATGATTAAATGAATGGAAGAAGGTTGGCTGATTTTATGAAGTCCAGAAGTGAGCGATGATGAGGTCCCTGCGTCCAAGCGACGTATGAGGCAGGATTGGTTGCTGAAAGGCCAGCTATTCTCAGGTGCCGGATTCGTGTTGGCTTGAGTGCTGGGCAGTCCCACAGCAAGTGGTGGATGTCGGCCTCGACATCTTCGTTGTTACAGATCGGGCATCCTGGGCGAGGATATAAGTGTTGGAAGTATGACCACGTCCTAGTTACTGCTGGTGTAAGGGCAACACCGACCCGGATCCTCCTAAGCGCAACCTCCTCTGCACGGGTGAGACCGCGGGGAAGGGATATCGCACACGGAGGGATAAGTGCACGTGTGCGGCGCCGGAGGTGCTCCTTTCTTGACAAAAGGAGGGTAGCGTCGTCGACTTCGAGAAGCCGTGGGATTGATGCGTCTTGGTTCACGAGGCGGGTTGCAAAATCAGCTTGACTTTGGGAAGGCAGCAGATCCCGTGGGACCCACTCAATGTGTATTGACTGTGGGATGCGCGCCGCAAGCTGGTGGATGTCCTGGCAAATTTTAGGGCAGCGGCTGACACGTCGGAGCAGACGTACTGCTTGAAGTGCGTCAGTGCGGATGACAATGTGGGCTGTAGGGAGCATGGTTATAGATGTCACGGAGCAGAGTGCCTCTTGAACTGCCACAAGCTCAACGCAGAAAGATGTAAGTGGTTCCGAAAGCTGAAACGTAGTTGTCTGATTCAGGCTAGGTCTCCGTGGACAGTGGATTGCCGTTTTGGCTTCACAGCCTTGCAGGCTTCCATCTACGTACACTACTATGGAATCTTGAGGCAGGTTAGTATCTTGCTCTTCAAATCTCTGGCGTAGCAACGATGCAGAGTTGGCAGACGTCGGTCTGCGGATGTCAGTTGGCTTGTTGTCTCCTAACTATAAATTTCCAGGGAGGGAGAACTGGCGCAGGAGGCTGAAGAATAATGTGTGACGTTGCATACGCCCTCAGTGCTTGCGTGGAATGTGACAAAGTGGCTTTGAGTCTGCGAGCATCTCGGCGCTGCTGCACCAGTTCATCGATGGTGTTGAGCTGCGCATTCTCCTGTAACGCTACGACCGGTATGATTCGTGGAAGGCATGTTATGGTCCTCATAGCTTCTCGATTTACGGCTTCAAGGCGATCCCCTTGTGCCCTTGTAAGATGCTGGAACTGGGCCTGATAAACAATACGGGGCTGCAGAACCGCCCTCACTAACTGGCGTGCAACAGACGAGCCAGCGCCACCCGTTTTAGGTGCAATTCTTCTTATTAAACTTATAGTTTGAAGTGCTTGCTTTTTTGCCTGAGAGAGCCAAGCAGTCGCTGATCCTGATTGGTGAATTGTTAAGCCCAGAATTTTCAGGCTCGAACTTTCTTGTATTGGGGTGCCTGATAGAGAGAGACGAATTGGATTTGAGGCAAGTTTACGGCGTCCCCAGCGGTTGGCGACTGACGTGTATGAAGTTTTACACACAGAAAGTTGAAGGCCAATGGAGGATGCGTAATCAGAGGTTACGTCTAATGCTGACTGAAGGGCGGCCTCTTGAGTGAGAAGATCATGGTGAGTGCTCCATACCGTGATATCATCTGCGTACTGCAAAAACTTGATTTCAGGGATATCATGTAAGCGCCACGCCAATGGGATGAAAGTAATATTGAATAACGTCGGAGACAATACTGATCCCTGGGGCACGCCACGTAGTGAAACGAATGAACCAACAGTGTCACCGCTGAGGCGTATTGCAAATTTTCGTCCGTCCAAAAATGATGCGACAAAAGTGCGTACTCTCGGAGGGAGATGGAGCATGTCAATGGCATTCAGGATTGCAGCATGACTGATGTTGTCATATGCCTTTTCAACATCCATTGCTAATATGGTACGTACATCGCGGCTGCGGGTAGATGACAGAACTGCCGAGGCCAAGACAGCCAACCCGTCCTCTGTACCTATGTATGGACGAAATCCAATTTGAGCAGGGTGATAAAAACCGTGCTGTTCAAGCCACCAAGAAAGTCGTGTGGCTAGCATTTTCCCTGCGAGCTTGCAAAGCGTTGATGTTAAGGAGATTGGTCGCAAGTTGGAGAGGTCCGTTGGAGGCTTCCCAGGTTTGGGAACAGGGATCACGACAGCGGTTTTCCAGCTCTCGGGTACGACACCATCAAGCCACACTTTGTTTATGGTGTCTAATAGTTGAGGAAGTGCAGCAGTACTGAGGTTCTTGTAAACCTCATACTGAATTTTGTCCAGGCCGGGCGCTGTTTTCCGTTTCGCATCGTCAATTGCAGCCAGCAGCTCGCACATCGAAAAGGGGCTCGCAATTCCATCTGCGTCAGCAGCAGATGGTAATTTCCATGCGTCTGCAGGGATACCTGTCAAATTAAGGTTTACAGCTGAAGGAGGCGGTATATCGTATTTTGGGAAAAATTTTCGAGCAGCTTCTTTGGCGAAATCACCCGGCGACAGATTAGCCGCAAAGCATGCTGTTGCTGCTGCGTCAGTAGAACGACGACCATGTTCCATTGCACGAAACGTTCGCTATAGTGAGGCATTCGATGATTTATCAGAAAATTGTTCACACCATGCATGCCACTGGCGTCGCGATAGATCGCGTTCATATCTGCGAGCCTTCGCGGTAAGATAATTCAGTCGTGTACGTGCCTGCCCCGAAGTAGGGTCTCGTGTAGCAGCCAGCTCAGCTTGACGGCGGGCTGCCCACAAGTTAAGCAGGCCGAGATCTGGTGCCGGTCGACCTACATCAATCCAGGTAGTAGTCGTAGCGCTGTTTAGTGCTCTCTGTATACGGTCAACAAGGAGTGACGGCGAATCTGAAGACATACTGTCGAGACATGAGCGAAAGCTGTCCCAGTTTATCACAGAACATTTGCGGCGTAAAGGGCGGAGGCGGGAGGGATGGAGACCGATGAGGATAGGGTGGTGATCACTTCCCCAGCAGTCCGGCGTTCCTGCGCCCAACCACCACGTCAAGTCTGGAGCATAGGCAGCACTATGTATGTGACGCACAGGCCGTGTTGCTGTCCCAGGGTGATTAAGCAGAACAAACAGGGCATCAGTGAAGGCGTCCCGCACACGCCTACCACGAGGGCTTGCAGTCGGATACCCCCAATCTGGGTGAGGGGCGTTAAAGTCGCCTCCGACTAAAATTGGACACCCGGGGTATTGCCGACGAACACTTAATAACCAGCCAAGATTAATACGGGAAGAGGCGCCTCCAGCTGGTCGAACGTAATAAGAAACAAGAACAACGGTTCCTTTCAGAAATTTCGCAGCAACTGCTACTACCTCTTGATATGATGTGCACCAGTTTTCGAGAGAAAGGCGTACATGAGGAATACTCGTTTCGACATATATCGCCGCCTTTCCCGGGGGAGAAGCAGTCTGCACGCGACGGTCGGTCATTGAAGGAGACACGTAGCCGCTGAAGCCAGGAATAAATGGCAAGGCGTTCGTTTCCTGAAGTAACATAGCCCACACCCGAAGCTTGTTAAATAGCAGTCGGGTCCTGAGCTCGGCAACCTTCGTGGAAATGCCTCTACAGTTCCACTGTAGTACACCAGGACGACCGGATTTCGCCATTTTTGTGTGCTAGTCCAAGCGCTGTAGTATCACAGATGTCAGGTTGGATAACTGGTTGACCATATAGCGGAGCAGCGATGTTGCAGAGTTATCGTTGGGCGTTGTGGTACACTGTGGTCATAAGAGTTTTTCTGTGATGGTATCACTGACATGTGAAACATACATAGGTGCCGCAATCAAACCCTGTTGGGCAATACATACAAGTAAGTCATTCATTCGCTGGCACTGCAACCAGAAAGTAAGCACTGCCTGGATTAGAGAAATTTCTTTCAGAGAATCTAGAGACTGTTTGCCACAGGCGATAGAAATAAACACATATAGAAGGGCGGGCTTAGACAGGGAGAGAGGTATTAAGTAAAAAAAAAAAAACGTCTGTGCTTGTTTTGTGCCACATAACTAGTCATTAGGTTAGCGTAGTTGCCAGGTCTCCACATTTAGTTCACGTTCTCAGCATATAGTGGGCCAGTACTTACTCAGCATGTAGTAGGCTGCCGGGGTGGCGCAGTGGTTACGGCGCTCGACCACTGTTCCCAAGGACGCAGGCTCGAATCCCGGCCTAGGCGGTCGCCCCTCGATGGAAGCGACAAGCAAGGTGACCGTGTGCTGCGCGATGTCGGTGCACGTTAAAAAACCCCAGGTGGTCGAAATTTCCGGAGTCCTTCACTACGGCGTCTTTCATAGCCTGAGTCGCTTCGGGACGTTAAACCCCACAAACCACGAACCACCACTTCTTTCAGTGCTCCTCCGGTGAAAATATGTTTAACTGCGCCTTTGTTGCGGATTGTGTGTCAAGGAATTTCAGTGAACTGTCACATCACCCGTTTTTTCTTTTTCCGTACTCACTCACTGCCCTTGGCTTTATCAAGGACAGTGATACAATCAAGGAGATACTTGCAAAGTTATAAGCGTACATATGTCGACTGTGCACTGCTCTGACACTCCAGCAGCAGCAGCAGCAGCAGCAGCAACAATTATCGTCTTCACAGATTATTTTTAAAGATGCTTACTCTAGATAGCCGACTCGTCGACTTGCGTTTAGAAAGTCAGTGGAGTTGACGCGGCCTTACCCGTTTGGCAGCGTGGCGGAGCTTTGAAAACGTGTGGCCGCTTTAGCCATTGCTGTCTTTATAGCATCAATGTAGGGGAATGAGATGAACGTAGATCGTGCTTGAGGGTGGTCTCTGATCTTTCGTACTTATTTTCCTTTTTTTTTTTTTTTTTACATATTCAAGACAACCGAACGATATTCGCGGACAGCTTTCAGCAGCGCAAGCTAAGCTGGAAAGGAAAGACCTTTAAAAAAAAATGTCGCCGTCACGTGGTGCGTATCGTACGGAGTATGTTTGCGGTGGGGTGAAGGGGTAAGTTGGAGAGGCGATGCGGGATCTGTATGGTTAATGAAGGTCATCATGGTATTAGACATATCTAATTACAGGCAGTGGCTAGTTTCAAACAATCGTGCTTCTGCGCCTTCTGTTGAAGGAGCGATGCGCTGTCAGCACGCCGGCGGGCTGCGTGTCGACGTACGTGGCGCGTCATCAGCGTGGGTGTAATGTATTAACGCGAGAACGTCATTCTTAAGAAAATCCCGGGTAGGCGCAGGCAGCTAAGAATCACGACCATATCTTTGGCATGGCCGGGCACTGATTGATCGGTGGGCTGTGTGACGTCACGAGACCACGTGACATAGACGAGTTGGCAGATAGCTCTTTTGATGAGGAATGAATCCTCGGTACCCTTGGATTCCGCTGTTTTGGGTTTTATTTGGTAGCTTCATCAGCAGCTCACAGCAGGGCGAAGGCCTCTCCGATATTACTGCAATTAACCTGGTCCTGTGTTAGCTGTATCCACTTTTATAGCTTTAGGACCATGCTAATATGTGTGAGATAACAGATGGACAAATTAAGGGATTACTAATTTATATTATCAACTTAAGTGTCTGCATACGCGAACATGGATTTGCAAGGGGAACCGCCGACAGGATCGAGCCTTCAATTTAAAGGTGGACTTTACGTATCCCTAAATTTTTCTTGTTTCTATAGTGACAGATAAGCTTATCCCCATTGTTATATAAATTATTGATATATCGAATTATTTTGCAATCAGCTTCGAGTTCGATATATGCGGGTTTTCCTATACTTGCATCCACAAGTTTTCATATTCAAAACGGCTTGAAAAAAAAAAAAAAAAGGCAGTGGCTTAGCTCCGCTATGCCTGGATATACGTAGCGTAAAGCATGCGCAGCAGCGCGCGGCGCAACTGTCGTAAACACGGCTCCGGTCATACTGTCGTAAACACGGCAAAGGTCATACGTCGGATAGGAGCGCATGCCGCCGGCGGCGGCGGCGAAGAACGCGCACCGGCTGTGGTAGCTGTGCCAGGAGGCGACGCACCTGCGCCTCTCGTGACATCACGCGGCTCTCGCGCATGCGCATATCGGGCGGCGCACACTCGCGGAAAACTCCGCTCTGACCCGCGTAGTGTAGCTTTACGCTAAAAAAAAATAATAAAATAAAATAAAATAAAAATTTCTTTGGTGCATGACTGTCTCGTGGCTCTCTTCGGTTACATCGGCGACGCGGCTCAACCGCCGAACGGGAGCGAGCTACGCCCTAAAATAGTCGCAAGATTGTGTCACGTACCTGCGTGACACCCTTCATATTCATACGAGACATTGTGAGAGCCGTTCTCGGTAAAATCCGGCGTCGGCGTTGTCAGCAAAAAATCGCGGGCTCTGGGTGGTGGCAGCAGCAGCCGGGAACGTAGGATTAAATTGTGCGACATGAAGTGGCATGGCAGATTGGCAGGAGCTTGAAAGAAATCGCACTCTTCCATGATCCTGAGTCAGGCATTTGGCTACTCCCGGGCCACGCAGCCACGCCGTATATATCTGTGTCAGATGATCTTTCATGTTACGACTTTATGCTAGAAAGTACTCAAGGAATTAGTGATTAAGAGAGTGGGAAAGTGCATGCACGCGAGCGAGGATCCGCAACGGGAGCCGCGGACGGAAGCCCCTATCGCGTCTTAACGTCCTTACAAGCAAAGCTTATTTCCAATATTCGGTCATGTGAACGGATGTTTACTGCCTACACTGTGAATTCGCCGGGAAGAGCTGTGTGTGTGTGTGTGTGTGTGTGTGTGTGTGTGTGTGTGTGTGTGTGTGTGTGTGTGTGTGTGTGTGTGTGTGTGGTGTGTGTGGTGTGTGTGGTGTGTGGTGTGTGTGGTGTGTGTGGTGTGTGTGGTGTGTGTGGTGTGTGTGGTGTGTGTGGTGTGTGTGTGTGTGTGTGTGTGTGTGTGTGTGTGTGTGTGTGTGTGTGTGTGTGTGTGTGTGTGTGTGTGTGTGTGTGTGTGTGTGTGTGTGTGTGTGTGTGTGTGTGTGTGTGTGTGTGTGTGTGTGTGTGCGTGCGTGCGTGCGTGTGTGTGTGTGTGTGTGTGTGTGCGTGTGTGTGTGCGTGCGTGCGTGCGTGTGTGTGTGTGTGTGTGTGTGTGTGTGTGTGTGTGTGCGCGTGCGCGTGTGCGTGTGCGTGTGCGTGTGCGTGTGCGTGCGCGCGCGCGCGCGCGCAGCTTGACCAATCATTTATCGGCAATGTCACTTGCCATGCCCACCTGACAGAGGGCTCATGATTTATCGCTAACAACACTGACTGTGTTTTTTTCTGAAGCAACGGGTTAAAATTTGGCGCGCACTTAAGCCCAGTCTTTAATTATACGATGATGGTTCCTCTTGCGGGTCTTTGTTCGCGTACACCTGCCTCTTATCGACATGAATTTTGCCTCAATCATCAATGCCTTAATTTGTGTCTGTATTATCTCACGCACGCACGCGGCACACAGTCGTAAGCTGCCACATCATGTCAAAGGCCACCCTGCATATAAGTATAAAACCTCGCCCATGAACGTCTTTCGGCACATGCCAACTACCAACTGTCAAAAGAACGGTCATGATTTTTCGCTCACAACGCCGACGCCGGTTTTGCTGCAGAGCATTAAGTCATGCTCATGCATGTGTCATGCTGCTTGATGCGCCTCTTCTGTAATGTATTAACGCTGTAGCGCACCGTTCCCCCGAAAGTGAACGAACAATCGCGAGCATGCCTCTGGCGGATGGACAGTTGATGTGGCTGAGCAGTGATTGGTCGGCAAGTTGTGTGACGACACAAAGCATGTGTCAAGCAAGGCCGAGCTGCCAACCCGGACAGCTCCTTTGGGAATTGAATCCTGGTATTTAATATCCCCAGAAATCTTCATGTGTATCCTCGGTGTCCTTTCGAGCACACGAACGCAAATTTCAGATTCATCAATTGCCCATTTCCTTATTCCAATTTACGCTTTTTTCCTACATTGTTTAATACATTTACGGATCAGCATTACAAATTGTTAAATGCCGTTAATAAAACCTACGTCTTAGTTGGAGGTCTGCGACACTAGTGACGGCGTTTAGGAAGCTGCCTAAAATGTGCGCGCTTTACAGAATATATTTTCGTTTTACATACCGCCCTTGACGAGGCGGGATGCTGGAGTATAAATAATCTATACTTGCATAACGATACCCTTCCGTTCTGAGAGATTTTCGTTCGTGCCTTCGTAAGCTTAAGTCTCTAAAACTTGCAGATATATTCCAGAATTCTGAGTAACTTTCCTTGCTTATGCTGATCTAAACACAAACCGAGCTTAGAGAGACTCCCGTAAATCCACCAACACTTGTTCAAAAAAGGATACCTCGTTAGCAGCTTGCAGAAAGAGTTTCATTCTGGCGTGAATCGCGCTGTTTTGCTGTTCCAGCCTTTCATTTTCTGTTTACGTCACTATTTGATAACAAGTCTTATCCTGACACAGCTGTTTTCAGAAACCGCTTAACATGGATGTTAGGCACACGGGCCGTATCCAAACCGAAAGATAAAAAGTAACTGCTGTTCAAGCTATAAATACACATTATCACTCCAAAACAGCAATAAATAAATAAAATCTCTTTCTCTCTCTCTCTCTGTATATATATATATATATATATATATATATATATATATATATATATATATATATATATATATATATATATATATATATATATATATATATATATGTATGGTACCTGCGGGTTAGTCGAAAATTCTTATACTTTTACCAGGGTCAGTGCTGTGAAATGAGTTAAGTCCAAACATGTTGAGTGAAACGTATTTGGTCTTTTTTCGTTCTAACCCAGATGTCGCACGAAAAGAGGGCATAATAAGGTTCACAAGGACATTAATCCTCATTTATAACTTGTACTCAATTGCTACCTTACAGCCCTTTAGGCTTAGCTAGACCCATTAGGCTTAAATGAGCCTAAAACTATAGTGCCCAGAATATATTGGCTAGTGTGCCAACCGTGGCCTCCCTGGTGGCACCGCGAGCGATGAATACCCTGCAAACTGGGTGGTGTTACGACCAAGCATCCGCATTTGCGCGCTCTATTGTTCGCCTGTGGGCATGGAAAAGTTTTGTGAATATGTGGTGATGGTCCATTGGCTCTAAGTGAGCCTGTTTCCAGGAATCCTGTTTTGTAAGCATGTTTTGCTTTGTGGACAACCTGCAAATGCCAAATTGGCCCTGTCAAGAGAACGTCTGGAAAAACACAAAGAAACGTCCCCCTGCGGGAAATAGCAGGAAGTGCTTTCTTTTGTTCACCCTTCCAGTCGAGAAGTGCTATCCTCCAGTGATGAATGCCTCCTATCCAAAGGAGACGACAGAGTGACATGTCCGCTGACGTGCAGGACAAGAGAAGAGCATGACTCATACGGCCATTAAGTGATTTCCCGGGAATGCAGGAAAGATTTGCAATTGTCGAAAAGGGACCATGTTGGGAGCCCTATGCGGCGCCACGTGCACTCGGGTTTCTGAGAAGTAAAACCCCCAGAACCAGCCTGTGGTTTCTTTGCTGAAGAATAGAAATGTACCTCCTCTCCTCGCCGTTCCCAAGCTTTTCCCGCCAACAAGTGATCACGCCCAACGAATGAATGCCGGACCAGTCAGTGCTTCAGACCATCAGTGCAGTGATGTGTTCGATTGGATGCCGATACCTGAGGGGCGTGCCCTGGATTTGGTTGGTCAGCATCTTCAGAGAGGGGCTGGACATAGGGGGTTTTTAAGGACGCTGCAGAGCACGAAATGTCGCTCTGGGCCCTGGGTAAACGGCTCATCCAGTCGCTTCTCGCTATGAACTCTTAACGCTTGCCATTTTGCTGATGTACCCTTCTTTTTCGTGTAAATATTGTAAATAAGTTTTCTCAAAGTGCCATTAAACCTGCTTGTACATATTTCACCAACTTCGAAGATTCAATCCTAATTCAACCCCGAGTCTCTGCACGCTACCAAGTGAAGGCCGGGTCGACATAGCCCCAGCGTCACGACAACTGGTGACCAGCGGTGGGATCTGAATCTACAAGCCACAACATCTGGTGATTGGAGGTGGATCTGAAGCTACAAGCCACAACACCTTGTGATCGGAGGTGGCATCTCAAGCAACAAGCAGGAGCAACAATCGGCCAACAAGAGGGCAGCTCGGAACATCGATCGCATGTGTGGGTGAGTGCTTGGCTTTTCTTCTGATGTGGACCAGGTTCTAGAACAGGGTTAGATTTTAGAACTGGTAAAGAGAGTGTGGAAACGCCTTTAGGTTTGGTAGTTTGCACTGTTGTTTTGGAAGTAGCCGACACTCGGAGCGATCATGGACCTACAAAAGCTGCAGAAACCGGAACTGTTGCAATTGTGTGAGGAATTGGGAATTGATACAAGTGGTTTGGCACGAAAACCTTTGATTATAAAGGCAATCACAGATTTGGGAGCCGATGATGAGGAGCTCAGTGAAGCATGGAACCTCATCGGTCAAAAAAAGGAACAGCTCAGACAGCAGAAGGAGCGGGAAAAAGAGCAGAAAGAGCGGGAAAAAGAGGAAAAGAGGCGTGAGCGTGAACTTGAGAGGGAAAAAGAGGAAAGGGAGCGCGAACGTGAGTGGGAAAAAGAGGAAAAGAAGCGTGAAAGAGAAGCAAAAAAGCTGGACCAAGAAATTGAGCTCCGGAAATTAGAACTAGAGTTGAGCAAGAGGTCGGGCAATTGTCCCCAGCTAGCGGTACCTCTTCTCAACAAGGAGACAGATTTCAAGATGTCAAAGTACATGCAGCCATATGTGATATCAGGGGATATCGGTCTGTATCTGGCTAACTTTGAGCGAACTTGCGAAAAACTGTCCTTCCAGCGAGACACGTGGTCTCAGAGATTATTGACGGTTCTGCCCTGCGAGGCAGCGGAGGTTGTCGCGCGGCTAAGCAAGGAGGACGCGGACAACTACGAGAAGGTCAAAGCTTGCCTTCTGAGAAAGTATAGGCTTAGCGCCGAGGCGTTCAGACAACGTTTTCGGAAAGCTACTAAGTCCAGGGACGAGAGTTACCCTGAATTCCTGTACAATTTAAGAGTTAATTTGGGCGAGTGGCTAAAGAGCACAGATTCCTACAGTGATAGGGACGCTGTAGTCGAGCGAATTCTTTTGGAGCAGTTTTATAACTGCCTCCCAGAAAAAGAAAGAAATTGGTTACAGGACCGAGGCGAAATTAAGTCGGCAACTGAAGCTGCCGAACTTATTGAGGAGTATGCTTCGCGCCGACAATTCAGCAACCCAGCAGTGGATAGGCCCCGCAATCCCAAGTTCAGTGTGAAAAACCGTCAGGAAAGGCAATTTGCTAGAGTTGGAAACGAAGAAATGAAGGTTTCTTCAGGCAAATTCCCTAGAAAGGACGGCAGTGAGAAAAGTGGGGAAGTGACCAACGTGCAGAACACAAAGAATAAGCTTGAGGCTAGGAAGCCGCTCACATGCTTTAGGTGTAATGAGCAGGGTCACATTGCCGTCAACTGCCGGAAAGAAAAGATTGCTTTCTCGTATGTCAGGGACTGCGATGAAAATATGCAGCTTTTAGAACCCTACCTGCATGACCTAGTAGTCAACGGGAAGCCTTGCAAGGTACTGCGCGATTCGGCCGCAACGATGGATGTTGTCCATCCGGCGTATGTGTCGCCTTCCGACTATACAGGACAGTGTGCGTGGATCCGCCAGGTAGTGGAGGAACAGAGTGTGTGCTTGCCGATCGCGAACGTGGTCATCGAGGGCCCTTTCGGCGAATTAACAACCGAGGCTGCCGTTTCAGGAAAGCTTCCTAAGTGCTATCCGTATTTGTTCTCCAACAAATCGGACATGCTGCTGCGAAAGAGGGGCATCCTGTTCGGAGACAGAGTTGTGCAAGCCTTAACACGTTCAAGGGCGCGAGAACTAGCTACACTGCTCATACCAGAAAATTCCACAGCGGAAGAAACGGCAGTTAAAACAGTGGTCGATGTGGAAGATAGCAGGTCAGAAAACTTTGAGAGCGAGGCATCTCAGATATGTCAACTTGAAAGTGAGCTTGATGAGACGCGGAATGAGGACGTTCTTGAGAGTAACCTCTTGCCGCCAGTGTCTAGTAATCTCACGAGACTTTTAAGTGGAACCCGAGAGGACTTAGCTATAGAGCAAGCCAATGATCCCAAGATACAGGAGATAAGGGAGCGCCACCGCGCCACTAAGACAGCAAACAATATTTCTTTCGAGATGAGAAAGGGAGTGCTGTATCGCTTATTCAAGGATAAGCGCGGAGTAGAGCGGGACCAATTAGTTGTTCCCCAAAAGTACCGCGGAGACTTACTGCGACTTTCCCATGGCAGCTCGTGGTCATGTCACCTTGGAATAAAGAAAACAAAGCAGAGGCTGTTGCAAGAATACTATTGGCCTGGATGTTTTAAGGACACGGAAAATTTTGTACGGTCATGCGACACGTGCCAGCGGGTTGGAAAGGCGCAAGATAAGTGGAAAGCGCCGATGGTGTTAGTACCAATCATTACCGAGCCGTTTCACCGGTTAGTAATAGATGTAGTTGGGCCACTTCCTGTGACAGAGTCAGGGTACCGTTATATCCTCACTATGTTATGCCCAGCCACAAAGTTTCCAGAGGCTGTTCCGCTGCGCGAGGTGACGTCCGAGAGTGTAGTGGATTCGCTGCTGTCAGTGTTTGCACGAGTTGGATTCCCTTCCGAGGTCCAAAGTGATCAGGGTAGCGTTTTCACGAGTGTCCTCACCACCTCATTTCTCGAGCGATGCGGCATTAAGGTAGTGCATAGCTCGATCCATCATCCGCAGAGCAACAGCGTAGAAAGATGGCACTCTGTTCTCAAACGAGTCCTGAGGGGACTGTGCTATGAAAACAAGCGCGAATGGGATACCTGCCTGCCTGCAGCGCTTTTCGCTTTGCGGTCAGTGCCGCACGAATCCACTGGATTTAGCCCAGCCGAGTTGGTGTACGGAAGGTCACTGCGCTCACCTTTGCGAATGGTGCGCGAAGCCTGGGAGGGGCGCGGAGAAGACCCAACAGTAGTAGAATTCATTCTGAACCTCTTGAATCGCTTACATAACACTAAGGAACTCGTTGAGGCCAGCATGAAGTCAGCCCAGGCTCGTTCCAAGGTGTACTATGATAAGACAGCCCGTCAAAGGACGTTTTGTATCGGGGACCAGGTGATGTTGTTGAGAAGTTCAAGGCAGAATAAGCTCGAAGTACAGTGGGAAGGACCGGCTGAAGTCGTTGCAAAGCTTTCTAACACTAACTACGCAGTGAAAATTCCCGGTAGGCGTAAAGAAGTGCGCATTTATCATTGCAATCTTATGAAGCCTTATGTGCAGAGGGAAGCCGTGGTAAATCTAACGTTAAACCTTCCCGAGGAGATGGGGGACAACTTGATTTGCCTCAGCGGAAAAGGAAGCAACGCTCAGGAGCTTCTCAAAAAGACGGAGCAGAGAGGAGAACTAAAGAAATCCCAGCTGTCCGATCTGGGCGAGATAATAACAGAGTTTGAGGCCTGCTTCGTGGACAGGCCAGGCAGAACTGATTTGACTGAGCACGATATTGAGCTGACTTCAGACGTGCCAGTGCGATCAAGGTGCTACCGATTTTCTCCAAGGCAAAGAGAAATTCTGGATAGGGAAGTAACTCGCATGCTGGAATTGGGAGTAATAAAACCCTCGGAAAGCGATTATGCTTCGCCTATGATCTTAGTAGAAGCTCCAGGTAAAGACCCTAGGCCTGTGGTAGACTACCGAAAGCTAAATTCTCTCACCAGGGATCAAGTGTATCCTATTCCGAATATTGAGGAGAGAGTAGAACAGGTCAGTAGAGCGGCATATGTGACTACGCTGGACCTTACTCGAGGATACTGGCAAGTACCGCTCACTGAACGCGCCAGCAGATACGCGGCTTTCGTCACTCCGACGGGCAGCTACCAGCCAACAATGATGAGTTTCGGGCTCAAAAATGCTCCATTTTGTTTTTCCCGACTCATGGATAGGGTTTTAAAGGGGTGTGAAACATTCGCGGTGCCTTATTTAGACGACATTGCGGTTTTTTCCGACTCATGGGCGGACCATATGGTACATCTAAGAGCTGTACTGAGCCTTTTGCGTCAAGCTGGACTAACCGTAAAAGCCGAGAAATGTTGCCTGGCAAGGGCGACCGTGGACTACTTGGGTCACAATGTAGGTCAAGGTTTCAGGAAACCCAGCGATATTAAGATTTCTGCGGTAGCAGACTACCCGCGGCCGAGCACGAAGACGGAAATTCGAGCATTCCTGGGTCTGACTGGGTACTACAATCACTACATCCCTAACTATTCAGCTTTGGCTAGCCCTCTGACCGACGCTCTCCGCAAGACAGAACCGACAAATGTAGTCTGGGACGAACAAAAGGAAGCCTCCTTCGTAAACCTGAAGGCTGTGCTGATTAGCCGTCCGGTATTGCGAGCTCCAGACTATGGCCGAGAATTCACGGTCCAGTGTGATGCCAGTGATCGAGGGTTAGGTGCTGTTCTCTGCCAGAGAGATGACGACGGTAATGAGCACCCCGTGCTCTACTTGAGCAGAAAACTGAGTTCTAGAGAGAGGGCTTATTGCGCGTCAGAGAAGGAATGCGCTTGCATTGTATGGGCCATTCAAAAATTGCAGTGCTATCTTGGAGGGGCCAAATTCACCGTAGAGACGGACCATTGTCCCCTGGCTTGGCTGCAAACTGCGACATCGAAGAACAGTCGCCTTCTTAGGTGGAGCTTGATTTTACAGCAGTACAATTTTGAAATAAGATACAAAAAGGGGAAGTTAAATGGGAATGCGGACGCGCTTAGCCGCTCTTTCTAAGCGGTCCGAGATGTTCCTCACCATGTATCCAAATTGATAATCAGGTTTTTTTTTTTTTTTTTTTTTCGTGCGCTTGAATATAGATGACTATGTAAAGCAGCACGTTTGGTTTTCGAGGCATACGTGGGTCCTGAACGTCTTGAGAGTGGGCTTTTCTCGAACAACAATGGCAGTTTTCTTTTGACCTGGTCTCTTCAGACGGGAGCCGAGTGCTTGCTTCGACATGTGGTTGAGTTTCAGATAGCTCAAGCAATTTGGCCTACAACAATCAAGACAACGCGACATGCAACAGCGAGCTTCAAGCGTTCACGTGCAGGCCATTAAGTCGTCTCTTCATGCAGCAGCTGCGGCTGCTGCCCTCCGAGTCTCTTCTGGCGGGGGAGGAGGCTGTTACGACCAAGCATCCGCATTTGCGCGCTCTATTGTTCGCCTGTGGGCATGGAAAAGTTTTGTGAATATGTGGTGATGGTCCATTGGCTCTAAGTGAGCCTGTTTCCAGGAATCCTGTTTTGTAAGCATGTTTTGCTTTGTGGACAACCTGCAAATGCCAAATTGGCCCTGTCAAGAGAACGTCTGGAAAAACACAAAGAAACGTCCCCCTGCGGGAAATAGCAGGAAGTGCTTTCTTTTGTTCACCCTTCCAGTCGAGAAGTGCTATCCTCCAGTGATGAATGCCTCCTATCCAAAGGAGACGACAGAGTGACATGTCCGCTGACGTGCAGGACAAGAGAAGAGCATGACTCATACGGCCATTAAGTGATTTCCCGGGAATGCAGGAAAGATTTGCAATTGTCGAAAAGGGACCATGTTGGGAGCCCTATGCGGCGCCACGTGCACTCGGGTTTCTGAGAAGTAAAACCCCCAGAACCAGCCTGTGGTTTCTTTGCTGAAGAATAGAAATGTACCTCCTCTCCTCGCCGTTCCCAAGCTTTTCCCGCTAACAAGTGATCACGCCCAACGAATGAATGCCGGACCAGTCAGTGCTTCAGACCATCAGTGCAGTGATGTGTTCGATTGGATGCCGATACCTGAGGGGCGTGCCCTGGATTTGGTTGGTCAGCATCTTCAGAGAGGGGCTGGACATAGGGGGTTTTTAAGGACGCTGCAGAGCACGAAATGTCGCTCTGGGCCCTGGGTAAACGGCTCATCCAGTCGCTTCTCGCTATGAACTCTTAACGCTTGCCATTTTGCTGATGTACCCTTCTTTTTCGTGTAAATATTGTAAATAAGTTTTCTCAAAGTGCCATTAAACCTGCTTGTACATATTTCACCAACTTCGAAGATTCAATCCTAATTCAACCCCGAGTCTCTGCACGCTACCAAGTGAAGGCCGGGTCGACATAGCCCCAGCGTCACGACAGTGGGTATTTTCAACGGCTCAGCTGATCAGGGTCTTAAAATACAAGGGTCTTGAAATACCTAGAGTAGCAGAATACAAATATCTGGGGGTATGGGTAAACGAAGGATTGGCATACATTGGAAAGCATGAGCAATCACTAAAGGCCAGAGGGCGAAGGAATGCCGGGATAATGAAGCATAAGGCATTGTGGGGATACAATAGGTATGAGGTTCTGAGGGGTATTCGGAAAGGAATTATGGTGCCCGGACTTACTTTCGGAAATGCGGTTTTGTGCCTAAAATCAGAGGTACAGTCGACATTAGAAACAAATCAGAGATCCTTTGGACGATTAGCACTAGGTGCCCACGGCAAAACTACAAATGAGGCGGTACAGGGAGATATGGGCTGGGCATCTTTCGAAGTACGGGAAGCTGAGTAAAATATTATATGAGGAACGCCTGAGGAAATTGGACAGTAACAGATGGGCAGCTAAAGTATTTAAATACCTGTACCTAAAAAGCGTTGACTCACAATGGAGGAAAAGAACTAGGAAACTAACTAGTAAGTATGCTAGTAAAAAGGACGGAGAAATAAAGAGCATTAAGCAACAGGTGAAAAACACAGAAGGTAAAAATTGGATAAATTCGATGGAAAAGAAACAGAGTGTGGAATTATACCGAAAGTGAAAAATGCAGATCAGGAAGGAATATTTATTTGATAACTCAAGAGGCAGTGCCCTACTTTTTGAAGCTAGATCAGGGTGCCTTAGAACACGCAGCTACAAAAAGAAATTTAACAATGGAGATGACGCATGTGCTGTATGTGGAAACTCCAGTGAAACAATTGACCATATTATACTCGAATGTAATGGTATCTATCCGGAAGTTGGTGCAGGCGCAATCACTGTTCCTGAAGTTCTGGGCTTTAGAGATAACAGTGGCTGGGTGAATAAACCGGCGGTGGAAACTAGAAAAAAACGACTGGAAGATTGGTGGCTTAAAAGCAGAGAAGTGACATAATGTTAGTAATGTAGGAACAAAATTTAATAAATAGAATGGTGGTTTAGTTAACCATTCTAAATCAATAATTAAGATATAGGGAGAAAAATGAGCATGATAGCTACTGCTACCACCCCGTTTCAAAGGGGACGCTCCTATATTCCATCCATCCATCCATTCATATAGTGTTCCTGTATATACAGGAACACTAGGTGGGTACCAGCCGCGCTGCCTGCAGCCTACCGCGCTCATACATCTTCGGCAAAAGGGCTGCTCGCCCTGCTTTTCAGCTCTCATTAAGTCAGGGTGTGTTTTTAGTTTTGGACTGGAAGCGGCGCACGTACTTAACGCTTCTTGCTTGCGAAGGCTTCTGCGAAGTTTGCGCAACTTAGTCCCGGACATCCCGTGCTCACAAAGGGAAACCAAGAATTTCTATTATAACAACAATTAAAGCATAGGCATTTATTGATATAAACTATATTCGTAATTTTTGGAACAAAGTGAAATGCTTCAGTTGTATTGACATGCATATATGGTTCTTTCTGTGCACTGTTCACTTGCTGACAAGTAGACACGTACGCACAGTTTTATTGATATATTGTATATGTGAACAACACACGAAACAAAGTCGCGCAACACTCCTTTTATGTATATGTAATAACAAGCACAGGCATATGTGGCAGATGTGCATGAACAGCAGAGCACAAACGAGGAACCTTTTTTTACAGCGGCTAAGGTACATCACGGCCTGTGATTGCACACAAAGTTTTGCCGAAATCGCCATCCTTTGAATGAAGAGGCTGACGAAGCTTTTTTTTTTTTCTCAAATACACAATGGAAGAAGCCAGCGGCAAGGTGTTCGTGGCCTGCTCACACGCCGATCGGCTAAGTATTGGGTTGCTGGTCCTGGTTTTGTCTTTCCTGTTTGCGTCTTTTGTTCTAAGTTGACTAACGCACGCGGTGACGTTGTCAATTGAAGGTATATTAATGTCGACGCAGTCCCCCAGCCAAGGGCGCTCCCCTTGGTCGGCTTCCCTTCGGACCGATGATCTGCCCCTGGAAGCTTTTCAGAGCTCCCGTGGCCGCAACATACCTGTGGCGCTCGTTCCTAAGGATGGTGGCACCATTAAAATGAACAACTCAAGAGCTGTTCGAGCTGCCCTTCAGGAAACCACTTCCTTCTACGAAGGAATAACCGAGGTACGCCAATTTGGTCGCGGCGGGATTCTTTGCCGTTTACCAGACCTGTCATGCATAAAGGATCTTCTAAGCTGCTCTACTTTTTGCATCTCATCAGGTAAGCAGTTTTATTCCTTCGCACCTGGCCTGCACAAAAGGTCTAGTCCGAGGGGCGGATTCTATCGCCGTAGCCGGGAGGTCAATAATGTTCGTGTGCCGACAGAATCGGTAATTGCTACCTTTGCAGGTACAGTCTGTCCGTCTGAGATTAAAGCGTGGCCTTCAATATTTCGAGCAGATCTACCATCAAAGCCTCTGCAGTGCAACAACTGCTGGTGTTATGGCCATACTGCTGGCGGTTGCAAATCCACTTTGTGATGTTGCAAATGCGGCGATGCCCATAAATCACATTTATGCTCTGATCAAAATGTCAAATGCTGTCTTTGCAGCGGACTTCACTCAGCAAATTCTTTGGAATGTCCTTCCAGAGCGCATGAAATGCAAATTCTGGAGATTATTGACCAAAAACGTTGCTCGAGGCGTGAGGCAATTCAAGAAATTAAAGAAAGAGCTCATGGGTATGCAGGTGTGTCAGCCTGTTCTGGAGCATCATTAGATTCCTCGATGTCTAAAGCCATAACTGCTGTGGAAGTAACCATGGCCAAAATGGTGGATAGGATTGTGACAACAGTCTCAGATTGCATATCCAACGTTCTGGCAGCTCACATTTCCCAGGCTGTGCAAACTGCTACGGTTTCTCCCACGGCACCTGGGCATTCATTATCAGTGCAGCACTCCTTAGCTACAATGTCTTGCTCGCAAATTGAATCTCTTTCCGCATCCCCTATGCAAAATTCCGACAAGTCAGACGAGGCTCATGATGCAGATATGGGGGAGACAGATACGCGAATCCTAAAACGCAGTGGATCCCCGATGTCAAATCTGTCATCACCTCGTCCACAGGCAAAATAAAAAAAAAAAAAAGCAACAGCTAGGTTATAAACCAAAGGAAACCATTTTGGGGCAGGCTATTGCTGCTGCCCAGGTTATATAACCATAGGAACGTTAAAAGTTCTTCAGTGGAATTGTAGATCTCTTCTTTCAGCTACTACAGATTTAGTTTATCTTTCTTTAAAACAGAATCCAGTCATAATTGTTTTGCAAGAAACTTGGCTTACAACTGAAAAACATTTTAATTTACAAAATTATCGATCATTCCGACAAGATCGGCAGTCAAGAGGTGGTGGGTTACTAATTCTAGTTTCTTCAAAAGTTTTTCATAGGGCTAAGATATCTTTTCAATATTCTACTTTAGATTCTGAATTATTAGCTATAGATTTTGAAATTCCAGGGTTCAGTCCGTTTACATTAGCGAATGTTTATTTCCCTCATGGTGTTCAGGATCGCTAGACCACTTACTAGTTAATTGTGAAAATTCGGTTATTTTGGCTGGAGAGTTTAATTCACAGCATGTTTCGTGGGGTTACAAGACGGATCCCTGCGGCAAGCGTCTGTGGGATTGGCTTTCAAATGATAACCTTAACTGGATGAATTCTGGTTTACCTACTTTTGTTCGTGCTTACAGTCAATCTGTGATAGATTTGACTTTTTCCAGCATTAGTGTTTCTATACTCAATTGATCGACAGTTGATGGTGGCACCTCTAGCGACCATATGCCTATTGTTTTTGAGGTTAACTGCCGCTTAACTCCGCCGACCTCTCAGTTGAGATCATACGTTAATTATAACCAGTTTCACTCAATTTTAATTTCGTCTCTTGAGTCAGTGGTTGAGGCTACGGAAGAGTTAAAATCGCAAACATTATGCCTGGCTATTGCATCCTGTCGTAAGAAGTGTGAATTCTTAGTGAGTGCATCAAAAGGCAATACATCAACAAGATGTTGGAATGCAGATTGTTCGCGTGATTATAGAAGAGGAAAGGCTGCATGGAAGAGGCTCCTTCACAACCAGTGCCCCCAAAATTGGCATGACTATAAATGTTTTGCAGCTACATTTAAACGCATAGTCGCACAAGCGAAAGATAATTATTATACTGAGCATTTCAATTACCTTTCACAATCTAATAACCGACGTGCATTTTCAGATTTTTAAAATCACGAAAAAAGACTCCTGTCTCAGAAAATTTACCCTCATGTGTTTCGACTCCTAAAAAAGCTCTTAAAACAGTAGAAAACATTGCTAAAGGTTTAGAAAAGCGTTTTTCGTCAAGACTTCCCAAATCCCCTATGTTTGTAGGCCCAGTAGATACGGTTAAGGATGTCCCTAATATTATATTTTCTCAGCTTTCTTCGATTGTAATGACATTGCCAGCTTCTGCGCCTGGCCCTGATGGAGTAACGTCAAAAATGTTAAAGATCCTCTTTGAGGTGTCTCCAAATTCCTCTCCAGCCAAAATAACCGAATTTTGACAATTAACTAGTAAGTGGTCTAGCGATCCTGAACACCATGAGGGAAATAAACATTCGCTAATGTAAACGGACTGAACCCTGGAATTTCAAAATCTATAGCTAATAATTCAGAATCTAAAGTAGAATATTGAAAAGATATCTTAGCCCTATGAAAAACTTGGTAAATTACTCAATTATTAGTTCTTGGATACTTGGTGACTGGACACTAGCCGAAGTGATTCCTTTACTGAAACATAATGGTGGTGGCTATACTTGGGACAATATCAGACCAATATCATTAACATCAAACCTGGTAAAATTAATTGAAAGGGTCGTACTCCAACGGGTTGTTGAGATTGTGGAACAAAAACATATTCTTAGTCCCTGTCAAATCGCATTTCGCGCAAAATGTTCAATATGGAATGCTCATACCGACCTTAAGAGTCAAATTCTTCTTGCGCGGCGCAAAATAATGCATGCTGCATTGGTGACTCTTGATAAAGAGAGGGCTTATGATAGTGTACAGCCCCGAATTTCATTGCACAGATTAGAAACTCTGCGTTTTCCACAATATTTAATTGAGTGGATATCTACATTCCTACAAAACAGACAATTTTACTGTTCATTGAATGGTGTGCATTCTGGCAGATATCAACAAACCAGAGGTGTTCCTCAAGGGGCAGTTCCCTCACCCGTGCTCTTTAACATTTTAATGAGTTCTATTCCCATCATCAGACGTCGTTTTTCTCATAGGAGACTGGAATGCTAAGGTCGGGAGTGAAGAAATATCCGGAATTACAGGCAAGTTCGGTCTTGGTGAGCCAAATGAAGCTGGGCAGAGGCTAGTAGAGTTCTGTCAAGAAAACAACCTGACCATAGCGAATACTCATTTTCAACAGCACAAGAGGCGCCTGTACACATGGATTTCACCGGACGGTCTGTACAGGAATCAGATCGATTATATTATTTGCCGGCAGAGATGGAGAAGCGCTATACAAGCAGTAAAAACAAGGCCTGGGGCCGATTGTGGCACCGATCATCAGCTTCTTGTTGCCAAAATTAAGCTTCGATTGAGGAAAACGCAGAAAACTAGAAGGCCTTTCAGGTATGATCTGGATCAGATTCCATTAGAATATGCTGTGGAAGTGAGGAATCGATTTCAAGAATTAGATCTAGAAGACAAAGAGCCCGAAGAGATGTGGACTGATGTTCGTAATATTGCCACGTGCCTAGCGCGGCGTGACAGCCGTTTTTGGGGCCGACGACGACGAAGCGGTGGTTGGCACGAGCGGCGCGCTGGTGCTGGACTCTGTGACTCTGTGTTCGGAACGACAAGCCGACCTTATTTCTCGGGTCCTCGGCTACGTGTACTTTCACGGCTTCCTCTGACTTCAGTCGTGACAGTGGTGGAGGTGCCATCGATGATCCCTTCTCCTGCGGACGACCCTACGCGGCTGCCTCTCGTGACCACTCCTGTTCACCGTACCAGCCACGGCTCCGAGGCTTGTCCCCCGAGGCCTTCCCTCTTGACGAAGAGAGTCTGGCTGTGGCAACGACACCGCCCGCCCGTACCATGACTGCCCCTTCCACCCCTTCGTCCTGTCTCATCCTTCAGACCCCACGTACCCCTAAACCATTTCACGGTGAGCAGTTTGAAGACGCCGAGGACTGGCTAGCTCACTATGAAAGGGTCGCGACGTTTAACGGCTGGGACGACGCTGCGAAAATGCGGAACGTCTACTTCAGCCTTGAAGACGCTGCTCGGACATGGTTCGAGAACCGCGAGGCCACATTCTCTACGTGGCCGGCCTTCCGAAGTCAGCTCCTCGGTACGTACGCCAACAGTGACCGCCGAGAGAATGCCGAGCGTGCCCTGACCTCTCGAGTTCAGCGTCAGAACGAGGGGGTCGCAATGTACGTTGAAGACGTTATGCGCCTTTGCCATCGCGCCGACCCGTCTATGAGTGAGGAGAAGAAGGTTCGGCACCTGATGCACGGCGTCAAAGAACAGCTTTTTTCCGGCCTCGTGCGGAACCCGCCCACCACCGTCGCGGCGTTTCTGGCTGAAGCTGTGACCATGGAGAAGCTGTTACAGCAGCGATGTAGCCAGTACGGTCGGCCGCTGAATTCCATATCCACACTACCGCCGTCTGACCGAACCGACTACAATCCCGGGGCAGATATGAGCTCCCTTCGCGACCTCATTCGCACCGTGGTTCGCGAGGAGCTCCAGAAAGTTCATGGAGCTCCTGGCACAGCTTCCCTGGCCAGCATCATCCGTGAGGAGGTCCAGAACGCACTCACGCCACCAACAAGTACAGTCGTTCCACCACCACCTCCGGGCCCCACCGAGCGGATGACTTATGCTGATGTCACACGCCGCCCAGCCCTGCTACCTACCTCTTCGCCTTACACGCAACCTCAGGTCGCTGTGCACGCTGCGGCATCGCTGCCCCTTTGGGCAGATTTGCGCCAGGCGCCCCGGAAGACTGATCTCTGGCGCGCTCCAGATAACCGCCCTCTCTGCTACCACTGTGGCGAGGCAGGTCACCTCTATCGGCAGTGCCCTTATCGTCAGATGGGCCTTAGGGGATTTTCCCCCGACAGCCCTCGTCCACGGCCTGGTCAGCGGCCTCAGGACATCGCCGAGTACGTCACCCGCCAGCGTACGTCACCCGCCAGTCTGCCACATTCTCCTCGTCGCGAGTCGCGCTCGCCTTCGCCTCGTCGCTCTTCACCCTCTGGGTCACGGTATACCGCTGGACGCCATGGTTCCTCGAGCCCTCATCGGGAAAACTAGCTCCGGCGACCTTTGGGGGCGAGGCCGCCGCACACCGATTCGCTGTAAAGCTTCCACCGTCGCACCGCTCGATTCGCCCCGACGTCGAACGCCGAATTCCTGTCCAGTTTTCGCCGCACAGACCAGATCGCCCCGACGTCGTCCGCATCGCCGACCAGTCATCACCGCCGTGTCGCTTAAATCGCCCCGACGCAGACCACACAACTGCCGCCCAGCTTCCGTCGCCGCACCGCTTGCTTCACTCCGACCTGCCGTCGACATTGAATTGTCCCGACGCCGACCACCCAACCGCCGTCCAGCTTCTCCCACCACACCGCTCACTTCACTCCGAACCGACGTCGACAGGCCCTGGTCTTGGCCGGGTCTCCCTGGACATCCCTATTATCGTCGACACGAAGGAGGTCAGCGCTTTAGTTGATACGGGAGCCGATTATTCTATCCTTAGCGGGCGGCTTACAAGGACACTGAAAAAGGTGATGACGCCATGGAACGGACCAGACATACGTACGGCAGGCGGACATGTGGTTGCACCACTGGGTATGTGTACAGCCCGGGTTACGGTGCGAGGCTGCACATTTGTTGCGACTTTTCTCGTACTACGCGAATGCTCTCGTGATGTTATTCTTGGCATCGACTTCCTTCGTGAGCACGGTGCCACTATAGATCTACCGAACCGCTTGGTGACGTTTTCCGCCAAACTGGCCACTGAAAGGCATGAGTACCGCGGGTCCCACTCCACGCTGCGAGTCGCCGATGATAGCCTCACAGTGCCGCCACGCGCCAGCATCCTCGCCAGAGTTACTTGTGACGAGCCACATCACGGCCTCCGGGTTGTTGAGCCTAATGTCTCCCTCTCACTCGCCTCGGGAGTTTCTGTGGCAAGAGGTCTTTGTTTCCTTCGTGGAAGAGAGACGGAGGTACTTGTCACCAATTTCTCCAATGAACATCGACATCTGTTCCGTGGCACTGTCATTGCTTACGTCGACCATCTGCACGAAGTCGCCGAATGTTTTGCTTCAGAGGAAGCTGCACCTAGCACTGAACCGGATGATGCCGTACACGCTGTCGACATCAATTCTAGCCTTTCCTCCGTTGAAAAGAGGCAACTCCGAGATCTATTGCTAGAGTTTCGTGTGTGCTTCACGTCTTCATCTAAAGTGCAGCAAACGTCGGTCATTAAACACCGGATTATCACGCATGAAGGCACTCGACCCATCCATCAGCAGCCCTATCGTGTGTCGCCTCGGGAGAGAGACGCTATCCAACAGCAAGTCAAGGAGATGCTCGCCGATGGCGTCATTCAACCTTCAAGCAGCCCATGGTCGTCGCCTGTAGTCCTCGTTAAAAAGAAAGACGGAACACTTCGTTTCTGCGTTGACTATCGGAAACTTAACAGTATGACAAAGAAGGACGTCTATCCGTTGCCACGGATTGATGACTCTCTCGACCGACTTCGCAGCGCCAAGTACTTCTCCTCCATTGACCTCAGGAGTGGTTATTGGCAAATTGAAGTTGATGAGAGGGACCGTGAAAAAACTGCCTTCGTAACACCAGATGGGCTCTATGAATTCCGCGTCCTCCCGTTTGGGCTCTGCTGTGCTCCTGCCACCTTCCAGCGGATGATGGACACTGTGCTCACAGGTCTTAAGTGGCAGACGTGCCTTGTTTATCTCGACGACGTGATAATTTTTTCACCGACGTTCACGGAACACCTGCGCCGCCTGAGAACTGTTCTCGAAGCTGTCCGGTCTGCCAACCTTTCTCTCAAGCCTCAAAAGTGCCACTTCGGGTTCACCGAATTGAAGTTTCTTGGGCACATCGTGAGTGCTGATGGCATCCGAGCTGACCCTGAGAAACTTGCTGCCGTTGCTACCTTTCCCGTCCCCGTCCACAAAAAAGCAGTCCGACGGTTTTTGGGGCTGTGCTCCTATTATCGTCGCTTTATCAAAAACTTTGCACAGATGGCCAGCCCTCTGACTCTCCTGACTCGAGATGACACATCATTTTCCTGGGGCGCCGAGCAGCAGATGGCTTTCGACGAGTTACGACGCCGGCTCCAGTCACCCCCGATCCTGGCGCATTTCGATGATGATGCCGACACAGAATTACACACGGATGCGAGCAACGTCGGCCTTGGTGCCGTTCTAGTTCAGCACCAAGACGGGGTCGAGAAAGTAATTGCCTACGCCAGCCGTGCACTTTCCCGTGCTGAGTGTAACTATTCCACCACTGAAAAAGAATGTTTGGCGGTAGTATGGGCCGCTGCCAAGTTCCGCCCGTACGTTTATGGCCGACCGTTTCGCGTCATCACTGACCATCACTCGTTGTGTTGGCTGAAAAACTTAAAGGATCCTTGTGGCCGCTTAGCACGTTGGGCATTGCGCCTACAGGAGTTCGATTTTGATGTTATTTATAAGTCTGGCCGGAAGCACACCGATGCTGATAGCCTGTCCCGCGCGCCCGTCGGCCCTCCTTCGTCAGATGCCACCGACGACGATAGCTTCCTCGGAGCAGTCACTACGTCCGATCTCGCCTCCAAACAGCGTGCCGACGGCGAGCTGCGACTGATTATTGACCATCTTGAAGGCGGGCATCCTACAATACCCCGGTACCTTGCTCGGGGGTTGTCGTCGTATTGCCTCCGCAATGGGGTGCTTTATAAGAAGAATTCTATGTCGAGTGCGAAAACATACCTGCTAGTCATACCAGCTGATCTAAGGCACGAAATCCTCCTGGCCTGCCACGACGAACCAACTTCAGGGCATCTTGGCTTTGCACGCACCCTAAACCGAGTCCGGCAGAACTACTACTGGCCGCATCTTTCTCCGAGCGTTAGACGTTACGTACAGACTTGTCGACAGTGCCAGCGGCGAAAAAAACCCACGCTCAAGCCATCCGGAATGTTACAATCTATTGAACCACCCCTCACACCCTTCGAGCAAGTGGGCATGGACCTTTTAGGCCCATTTCCTTTATCCTCGAACGGACACAAGTGGATCGTAGTCGCCACAGACTACTTAACACGCTACGCTGAAACGAAGGCCCTTGCCCGAGGTACCGCCGGCGAAGTCGCTCGATTCTTTATGAGCGACATTGTGCTCAGACACGATGCACCGTCGACCATCATTACTGACCGCGGAAAGGCGTTTACAGCTCGGCTACTGCGGGACACCTTAACTCTAAGCCATACCGAGCATCGCACAACAACAGCGTATCACCCTCAGACAAATGGATTAACGGAACGACTAAACAAAACTTTGGCGGACATGATCTCAATGTACATCGACGTTGAGCATAAAATGTGGGACGAGATCCTGCCGTATGTCACCTTCGCCTACAATACGGCGCCGCAGGAAACCACGAAGTTTACGCCGTTCCGTCTCGTATATGGCAGAGAGGCCCGCATGATGCTGGACGCGATGCTCCCGTGCGGAGAAGAAGCGGTCGAACCCGACGCCGCCCATTTCGCAGAACAGGCCGAGCAAGCCCGTCAGCTGGCCCGCTTGCACATCAAGGAGCAGCATGCCACCGACGCTCGACACTATAACCTTCGGCACAGGGAGGCCCACTACGAACCAGGGGACCAAGTGTGGGTGTGGACCCCCGTGCGCCACAAAGGCTTGAGCGAGAAACTACTCCACCGCTATTTCGGACCCTATAAAGTCCTGCGCCGCTTAAACAACGTCAATTATGAAGTCATTCCAGATGGAACCGTGACCGTCAGTGTTCGACGCCAGCGGCCTGAAATTGTGCATGTGGTGCGCTTAAAGCCGTACTTTTCGCGTGACTGAGCGTTCCCTGCAAGTGAAACCTTGCGTTATTGTACAGTTCACCTCACGCCTAACTTTTTTTTTCTCCTCTAACCTTGTCATCGGGACGATGTTTTCTTTCACGGGGGGGAATATTGCCACGTGCCTAGCGCCGCGTGACAGCCGTTTTTGGGGCCGACGACGACGAAGCGGTGGTTGGCACGAGCGGCGCGCTGGTGCTGGACTCTGTGACTCTGTGTTCGGAACGACAAGCCGACCTTATTTCTCGGGTCTTCGGCTACGTGTACTTTCACGGCTTCCTCTGACTTCAGTCGTGACAATATAATACAAGAAGTTGCTACTAAGGTAGTTCCAAAGCAAAAGAAATACAAAAAAGCAAACTGGTTATCTGAAGAGGCTTTGCAAATAGCTGAAAAAAGGAGGATGGCAAAAGGTATGGGGGAAAGAGAAAGATACAAGGTTCTCAATGCGGATTTTCAGAAAATAACAAGGAGAGATAAGAATGCCTTCCTGAACATACAGTGTCAAGCAGTTGAGGACAACAGCCAATTAAGGAACACAAGAGCTCCGTATAAGACAATCAAAGATATCAAAGGAAGCTTCTGTGCTAAGCTGGGCGTGATAAAGGACAAACGAGGCAAGGACCTCACTGAAGCCTCAGAGATAAAGAAGAGGTGGCAGGAATACACAGAAGAGCTGTACAAGAAGGACCCGGATGTGCAAACCCAACATAGGACGGTTGTGATTACTGATCTCGAGCCGGGCATCCTGAAGAGTGAAGTTGAATGGGCCTTAGCCAGCCTTGCTAAGAACAAAGCTAGCGGAATTGATGGTATTCCAGCTGAGTTGCTTCAAAACCTCAACCACGACGCTGTTAACACACTGCATACATTATGTCAAAAGATTTGGACAACCCTGCAGTGGCCACAGGATTGGAGGAGGTCAGTTTACATCCCCATTCCGAAGAAAGGCAGTGCCAAAGATTGTTCCAACTACCGCACGATCGCGCTTATTTCGCATGCTAGCAAGGTGATGTTGAAAATCCTCCAAGGTAGGCTGCAGCAGTATGTGGATCGGGAGCTTCCGGACGTGCAAGCTGGGTTTCGCAAGGGCAGAGGAACTAGAGACCAAATTGCCAACCTTCGCTGGATCATGGAAAAAGCAAGAGAGTTCCAGAAACCCATTTACTTCTGCTTTATTGATTATGCGAAAGCGTTTGACTGCGTAGATCACAGCAGATTGTGGCAAGCTCTCCAAGAGATGGGAGTTTCAATTCACCTCATCTGTCTCCTCAGGAACCTTTATGAAGGGCAAGAGGCCACAGTCAGAACTGGGCATGGTCTTACTGATTGGTTTCCGATTGAGAAAGGGGTGAGGCAAGGCTGCATACTGTCGCCCTGCCTATTTAACCTATATGCAGAGTGCATCATGAGGAAGGCCGGTCTGGACGAGTCTTCAGCTGGAGTGAAGATTGCTGCAAACGTATCAACAACCTTAGATATGCGGATGATACCACTTTAATGGCAGAAAGTGAAGTGGAACTCAAGAGACTTCTGATGCGCGTACAAGAAGAGAGTGAGAAGTTTGGGCTTAAACTGAACATTAAAAAGACGAAGATCATGGCGTCTTGCCCTATCAAGTCCTGGAGCATCAATGGACAAGAAGTGGAAGCTGTGACAGATTTTCTGTTCTTGGGCGCCAAGATTACCTCGGAAGGAGACTGCAGCCATGAAATTAGGAGACGCCTGCTTCTGGGAAAGAGAGCAATGGTTAGCCTTGACCGCCTAGTAAAGAGCAGAGACATTAGTCTGCCAACCAAGATCCGTATAACCCGTGCTATGGTCTTTCCAGTTGTGATGTATGGATGCGAGAGTTGGACTGTGAAAAAGGCTGACCGCCGAAGAATTGACGCGTTTGAATTGTGGTGCTGGCGAAGACTCTTAAGAGTTCCTTGGACTGCCAGAAGATCAAATCAGTCGATATTGTCGACCATAAACCCTGACTGCTCATTGGAGGGTCAAATTCTAAAGTTAAAGCTCAGCTACTTTGGTCATCTGATGAGAAGAGAGGAGTCGCTGGAGAAAGATTTGATGGTGGTAAAGGTTGAGGATCGCCGGAGAAGGGGTAGGCAGCGAACGCGATGGTTAGATGGCATTCTCGAGGCATTGCAGATGAAGCTATGTGATGTTAAGAAGATAGTGAGAGACCGGAAAGCGTGGCGTCACATGATCCATAGGGTCACGAAGAGTCGGACACGACTGAACGCCTGAACTGAACTGATTCCCACTCATCAAGACGTTCGCACGTATGTCTGTGCGCGGGACATCGCGTTCTTTACGGCTCCACCTGACATTCAATCCCTCAATACGCGCCCGCAATTGTTCCTAAGCTCCCTTCAGAATTGGTTATGTGACTTAAGATTTACATTAAACGTAAAAAAGTGCGCTTTCCTTGTTTTCCAAATTCAGGATCCGGTAAATCTTTCTCTAACATTTAAACAGGAAAGGATTCCTTAAGTTAAGTCTTTGAAGTATCCACAAGTGATTTACGATGACCATCTGGCATAGAGGGATCACATTGAACATGTTGCAGCGAAAGGGGCTCGTGCTGTGGATATGTTGCGCAGGTTAAGCAATCCAAGGTCTGTGATGCGGCGAGACGCTCTTTTAATGATTTATGTTATGTATGTCCGACCAATTATAGAATTTGGATCTGTGTTGTTTTCTGGTTCACCTGTTTACAAAATTCGTCCGCTTGTTCCTTTAGAGCGGGAAGCGCTTAGATTATGCCTTGGGCTCCACAAATTTGTGGCTAACTATGTATTATACCTTGAAGCCCGAATACCACCGTTGTTATCTAGATTACAATTCTTGATTGTCCAGACGTATCTAAAAATATATGAATCGCAATTCCACCGCTCCCTATCAATTTTTTTTTTTGTTGCGAGCAAAACTCCTTTTTTGGAATCAGATGGCCTCGGTTTCATACCCCGCAGGTAATTCTAGTGCAAAATCTGTTACAACCTTTGCACGTAATCCTTTCTAACATACTTCCAACAAAAGTAAGTGCATCGTCGGTTCAAATTGTCTATGATGACATTTTCCCAAATAATGCAAAACACTTGTCACCTCAAATTTTAAATGGATTATTAGAAGATCATTTACAAAGTATTCCCGTTAGCATAATGATAGCAACTAATGCTTCTCAATGTCATGAATAGGCCGGCGTTGGAATATATTGTCCGCTTTTAGACTGGACTTTTTCAGTCCATCTTCCGGATTTTACCCCAATTTTCCAGGCGGAGTTGCTGGCGGTGGTGCTTGCTCTGCGCAAACTAGACCCACCACATTCAACAGTGGCTGTAATTACAGACTCTTATTCCTTGTGCTTGTCGCTTTCTTCGAATATAGATTCGCCAATATTAAACACCTTTCTTTCATTGCTCCCCTCACATTTGAGCCTCATACATTTAGTGCGGTTACCAGGCCACAATAATGTGACAGCCAATCAGGTTGCTTATAGACTAGCTAAAGAATCTCTGAATGGCCCTGTGTTGCCCATCCTCCCGGCAACAGCGTACATAACAGCAGCCCGATTTCGTAGGCGTTCCTTATTAAGCACGCAGTCTGGATCTGTTTTATCATCGGACGACTACCTGCATCTCAAGTATCCCTGGAATAGAAAATCATGTCAATCAAGGCAGACTGAGGTCTCTCTAACCAGGCTACGCTGTCGTATTCCGCCCCTAAATTTCTATATGCACAGGTCTGGTTTGGCGCTTTCTCCCGTCTGCGTATTCTGCGGGGAACCGGAAACAATAGATCATTTCTTGCTATTTTGCCGCCGTTTTACCATGATGAGAAAACGGTATCTGGAAAAGCCGTTACAACAGCTGGGTATTAATTTGAGCAGCCAGATTTTATTATCGTTCGGTGCCACCATGCTTGGGTACAGCCACAGGTCTGTTTTTAACGCCATTCAAAACTTCTTAATAGAAACAAAACGTCTGCCTTGCTGATATGCTTTGATTTTTTAATCTGTACATATAAATCTTAGTATTCTCCTACTGCGTGCGTTAGTAATTACCCTTTTTTATTTTGCCCTTTCATATTTACATTTCCTTCTCAATTCCCTAGCAATTACTTCTATTTATTTTTTTTTTTTTTTGCGATGTAGTTATACATCTCAAAATCTAATATCTCGATCTGCACCCCAATTCTTGGCCGATCCCCCTGTGTAGGTATGTGCCACCAAATCAGAGAACAACAACAACAATGATACGCGGCCGGATTGCACACCACGTTTTGCTAAGTCACCATCTTTTGAATGAAGAGGCTGACGAAGTTTTTTTGTTCTCAGATACACAATAGGCACGATACGCGGCCGGTTCATAACGGGGAAGCTCGTTGGTAATGCCGCTTACGGTGAAACATATGCGCCCAATACATCACTGCATCCATATGACATATGTGTAGCGCAAAAGGACAATCGAGGGACACAGAAGAGGTACACAACACAGGTGCTGGGTGTAGCTCCTGATTGTGTACATTTTCTTGTCCTTCTTCCTTTTGTGCTACACACTGTCATGGAGCACAGTTACAGACTCGCCCAAGTTTCCATCCTTGTGAATATAACTGCATGCTCTAAAAATGTTTCTCGCCAACAAAAGCAGTGGCCATTTACCTTCCTTCATTTCTATCGATATTTTGTTCTTATTCTGCAGAATGCGTACTTACGTATCATCAGATAGCGCAGTAATACGTACGCTCCTTGTTCTAGCGGTAGCCCCGTTTGCCAAAAAGCAAGTCTTCTCTGTGCACCACCGCTTTCTCTTTGGCATTTTTCTCTGCAGTTTAGTGAGATGCACTGGGGAAACAACAAACAGGAACTCGCTTCACCATTGGCGACACAGTGAGAAAAAGAAGGGATACAGGCGAGCACAAAACGCGCGCACAAAACAAGAAAAAGAACCGATGCAATCGTCGCCGAGCCGGTAGAAGTGCGGAACGACTCGCATGAGCAAACACCTACACCGTAAATAGATCGCTGCACCTTCGTGAAAGTAAAATACCAGCAGAAGCAGGTTTAACACGCATGCACAACACCAACAGATTGCCGTATTCTGAAGCGAGAAAACCGCGTCGTCTGCTCAGGTGGTCTTCCCGACAAGCAGCGCCCTCTGCCGCTAACGATTGGCTTTCATTGCAAAAGGCGCCATCCTCGCCCATAGGGAAGCGCGGGCGCTCGTCACACTAGCCAGTATATTCTAGGCACTGCACTAAAACACTCAGGTTAATCCAGTGTGCGTCCGGAAAAGTTCAGACTTCATTTTGTAACTTGAGCTTAACACAGGCATATATTTGTGCTATTTATTCCTAAACAATTTTGACCTCGACCTTAGTCATAGTCATTCATAGCAAGCCATAGTATAAACATGTATGTACATATAACAAAGCTAAGCTTAGTTGTTGCTATAATAACACCCGGTTAGGCAGACTGAATTCAGAATTGGAGAAACTCATCGCGCTAGGTTAGAAGTGCTTTCGCACTACGAGAGTTTCGTCGCCATGGTGCCTTTTCCGATAGTCCGAGTCAAGCGGCAGCTCGATTTCTTGCCTCTCTGGTGCATGCTCGCGAATGAAACGGCGGCAAGCGCCTTGAATAAAGACGGCAGATGCCTGTTCACCGTGGGCTGTTCTGTTTTCGGCGCCTTTTCCGCTCAGTTCGCTCTGAGCACTCAGTTTATTTATTCATCTCTTCAAAAAAAGATGACTGATTATATCATGATAGTAGTGCTTATTCACACCCAGCATTCGGCGCGGAGTTTAGCGACTGTGGTGTTCAGCCACTCGGCGCGTGGTTCCTGGTTCTATTCCTATAGTTGCGGCAGACACCAAGGACGACTTCATCTAATTACTAATGCGTCAACATTAAAATCCTCGTCGTGAAGAGACTCCGGCGTCCACCGTAGTGTTCAGTGGAACTTGGTGCGTGGCTATATGGTTAATGACTTATTGCTGGTGCGGGGTTGGGAGCATGGAAGAGCCGCACGTTGGCAGGAGGCAAAGTGAAGAAAGACTGGAAGGTGGCTGCTACCGGGAAACCTCCCCTCCCACAATGTAGAATTGATATTACTAGCGCCCCGTATTTTTTTCTAGGTAAAGATGGGTAATTCCCCAGCATTTTCTGGTATGTTGATGCTTGTCCGGCCGCGTAAATTACATTTATCAAAATCGTCCTGCCAGTCGATTTAAACTCGCGACGTTCTTACCGAGAAGGGCGCGTCGCCAGCGTTTTGAGGTGAATGGCGGTGTAGCGTATACGCTTCTCAAATCCACGCTTGAAGTTTGGTGTCGACGTGAATAAATTTAACTTGCGAAATCGGCTCGTTATAACGGCTCTAGGTTTTTTTAAAGGGGCGGGGGTAGAAACTCCATTTTCGATGAGAGGGTCTCTCTATGATTAAAATCTGGCACTCTGTCGATGTAGGTCAGTTCCTATTTGTCCCCAGTGTCAATTTAAATACTCCTATTTTTCTATATAATGAAATAAACAGGCTAAAGCTTCTGTAGATAACTTTAGTGCAAAACGTTCAATGTAAACGTCTTAGATGGAGTTGAGGAATGCCCATTTCATTTCCTTTCGTCAAAGAAAGTTTAGCGTTTGTCCTTTCAATCAGCGCTTTCCTGTCGACGCAGAGAATTAGTTACATCACCTTTATAGCTACACTAAAATAACGGTCAAAAATTCAACTAATCGCACCGATGCTCAAGCTAATTAATTCTTTTACTCTCTGTAATGCAGAGCCCACTAAGTCAAATTTGTTGTTTATTTTGTGTCACGCAACTTAAACCGTCAGGTAATATGCACAAAAGATCGTATGCGAAAGGGGCTGGTCATGCAGTATTATAATAACAATGAGAATGTAAGCACACGCGCAAGGATGTGAGTGATCAACGAAATACACTAAACAAGAAATATGCCGTAATTTCAGGCATACAATCCGCAGAAAATACCGGCTTGAAATTTTAAATTATGTGTTTTGCAGACTTTCTTTAGGCGCAGACAGTGCCGTATTTTATCGTTCAATATTGCTTGTTCTGCAATGACATTCCCAACGTTGACTATTTTGCGAGCTTTTGGGATACAGGCTCTGTGCGTGTACGTATACATTTTTATGCGGGGGTGGTGCAGTGGTAAGACGCCCGACTACTGTGCCGGAGTACCTGGGTTCGAACCCGACCTCGGC
The DNA here is from genome assembly GCF_055883805.1 of Amblyomma maculatum. NCBI lineage: Eukaryota > Metazoa > Arthropoda > Arachnida > Ixodida > Ixodidae > Amblyomma > Amblyomma maculatum. The sequence continues at coordinate 319,920,852 of NC_139344.1, read as the reverse complement.
GGCTGCGTTTTGATGGAGGCGAAACGAAGAGGCGTCCGTCTGCTGTGCGATGTCAGCGCACGTTAAAGATCTCCAGGTGATCGAAATTACTCCGTAGCCCTCCACTACGGCTCCTCTTTCTCTCTTTCCACTTTAACTCCCACCTTCCTTCCACCCCTTACGGCGCGGTTCAGGTGTTCACAGAAACAAGTGTGACAGATACTGCGCCCTTCTCTTCCTATGAACCAACCAACCAACCAACCAACCATGCGCGGGTCGCAAACAACGTACTGGGTGCGGCAGCCGTCACACTGCAAATTACTGTGCTTAGCTGACGCTTTTTACAGTTCAATAGCAATAAAGATCAGAGGAATTTGTTCAAATCATATTTTTCACATTTGTGAAACAAGACAACACTGAAAATGAAACCAAATATTTAGGAACAAGTAGTTATTGTTGATCGCATCAATATGTATAAATATGTTTTTCGAGTCTCGTGACGTGAGATGCACGAATAAATGCAAAACCGCATGGTGAAGCCCGCACTGAACTTCGTTCTGCAGATGAAGTTGGGAGGAACACAAGCATCAATATTATTTCAGTGTGCGCAGATTGATAACGATGCAGACAATGACACTGACACCTTCCAACGTTTGAGTGACATCATGGATTTTATCGACATTTTACTTCAGGTCCAGTATGGTAGTTAGAAATATATGCACCGAGTGGCAAAACAGGTGCTTACTACGTACGAACCAAAATGAAGAGAGCTCGCCTTTCTGCAGCCCTTGCTTTGTGGTTATTTTATCGTTTTTCATGCGGACGCTCGTACTGGCTTCCTTTTGAAAATCACTTGCTAAAGGTTTCACCCTTGAAGGGCTTCGCAAGCTGCGCCCGTGAATGGTCGTTCAGTAAAGAAATTGTTGGCTGGAAGTCATGCAGCTTCGTTTTCTATGGTTCGGTTTTCCAAGTTCCGCCTTTCATGGAAGCCGTTCAAGCAGTCTTCATCCACGGCGTGGCTGAACATCAGTCTAGAAATTTATACGTCTTCCGTTTATACAATGATAGAAAAAAAAATCATTGCCCGGAATGCAATCTTGGCCAGTAAAGGGCGCTTTGCCTAGAGCGACAGCATTCAAGTGTTGCTAAAGTAATGGTCAATCCGTAGTAACTTCTTGTCTGTAATTATTGAACCATTACCATAACAAAGAGATGGAATCGTACTAGCTGCGAGTGGAGTATTGCCGACAGCATTAAGTATAATGGTGCCCGAGACGGGGCAGAAATGTCAAGAAAACTATAAAATATTTTCTTCCTGAAGGCCAAAGTTATGATATAGTTACGGTGTAATGAGATTAACATTTTCTAATGCGTAGGCTGACCTTGGCCGTTTTAGGACGAGTGCATCGGGGGACAACTGAGAGAAGTCTGTCATGCAGAGACTTCACTCGACTGCATCTTTCACGGGTGCTGCTAATTACAAAGAAAGCTCTACGGCTGTAAAGGATTTGTACAAATGCTTGTCACTGTCCGTTTAACGGCATCATGTCGCCTCGAACGGAACATATGAGTTGACGCGTGCCTCCTGTAGCTCTGGAAGTAGCAAAATGTGTTGTGATAGCGCCTTATGTATTCTTCTAGTGTGCTTTGTGGGACACCGGGCTGGGCTTCCTCCCCAATCCGCGGGCGTAGCGTCGTCGCCCACTGACCGCGGTCGAGTCCGTGTGCAAGGGAACGAAGGGTAACGACAAAACGCGTACTCTCAGGAGTTGCTAATCACTCACTCACTCACTCACTCACTCACTCACTCACTCACTCACTCACTCACTCACTCACTCACTCACTCACTCACTCACTCACTCACTCACTCACTCACTCACTCACTCACTCACTCACTCACTCACTCACTCACTCACTCACTCACTCACTCACTAACTCACTAACTCACTCACTCACTAGCGCACGCACGCACGCACGCACGCACGCACGAAAACATATTTTGTGAAAGGATATATTAATCCCGTTATTACAACTCACATGGCTGCAGTAAGAAGCTTGAGCCGCGCAGTTGTCGCATTTGGCTAGCTGCGGTAAAACAGACCGCAGTTGCACTTGAATAGTGCGAACAGCATTTTGGAGAAAGCTAACCTTCCTAGTAAACAAAACCATGCCTCTGGCAGACGATTATGGTGAATGACATGCGCCAGGTTTTAGCTGCACCACATTGGGATCAGGAGTAAAGTGTTATATGTGGCATGGTAAATCCATCAGTGTCACTCATTGCATAGGAAATATGTATATGGTTTATGGTATAGTTTCAGATTTGCAACTGTGCTTTAAAATGAATAATAAAAGATTGCCTCATTGCCTCCGCAAATTTAGTGCGAATATTTTTCGTACAAATAATCATAGATCTGGACCTAAGTCGTACTCAACACAGATATTCGGTAACATATATCGATTCTTATATGAACCGTAATGACAGCTGCGAGACAGCTCCCACGAAGAGATCTCACAATTTCACAGCTGCCTCGTATCGAGCGCAAATTCGATTAATCACGCTTTCCTTGATTTTGTTCCTGAGCTAACACTTTGAACGTATAGAGCGACAACGTTATTACCACTTGCCCCAGGCTGAAGCAACACTAATTAGGCGGACTTCCGGACTCCGGACTCTGTGCGAAGGCACGCTAGAGAGCATAGCCTGGCACTGAAATGACACATCAAACGCTGGACACGTGGTTCGCAAATTCTAGAGCCCGTCACTGAGCAGCACTGACCTTGTACGCGTTCGCCTCTCGCGATGACCGGGGCACGCTTGGGGCTTCAGCACAGTCCAGCGGTGCGGCTGTTATCACGACGCTATAGTAATTAGTGCTTGCTAAAGGAACGCGCAGTGTTCGCGGGCGCCGGCATGGCGGCGCAGCTGCTTGTCTACGGTAATGGGTTGTCCGTGATTGTTGGAGTCGTCGTACATCAGCCGCGGCGCGTGTCCATGGCGCGGCGATCTGATGGACGTTCCACGCGTGATATGCCGAGATGGAGTGCCGCGGGGGCCCGAGAGATCGTCCTTTAAAAGCGAACATAGCCGGCCGAGCTAAGACCGTGAGACCCTGCTTAAGCGGTCGCCGCCGGAGGTGAGTAGACCACCGGAATCGATGCCTGCCGTACATGGCGTGTAAGGTACAGTCGAGTGTAAGTGACAAGCTTTTTTTTTTTTGCCATGCTAACGTGCCGAAATGTGGCAACAGCAGAGGAAAAAACTTAAATCTCCTTGAAATATGCATACTCCAATTATGCGCCAACCCCAGATAGTGCTAAATATCAGAAGCGTCGCATTTGTTACAAGGGCAGAGGATACTAACCTTAATGCGTCACCTAAGCTAATATCAATAAGACTGTACAATAGAGTTATTATGCAAGCTGGGACGCATTCTTACATTGTCATGTAATTTATGGATGATAACAAAGTTTCTTTGTCATCGCTATTGACTATATTGTCCTCAATGTGCTTCTTGCAATGCTCTGAATCCTAACATATGAGCCTGAGTTTCAGACACAGCTTAACTGTGTGGACCGCAACGGTGCTGCATCATTACCCCCCTTTTCTTTGTTTTTTTTTTTCAGGCTGCCGCCCTCAGCATGGCCCGAATGTTTCTGTCGGTGGCTCTCTGGCTGTGCGCGACGCTGCTGAGCAGACATAATGTCCAGGGAGCACCGAGGCCCGTTCGCCAGATCAGCTCAGGTCTGTTAGGAGGGGCGTTGGGTAGCACACAACAGAAGTTGACGCACCACGAGACTAAGACCTTGTCCTCACACGCCTCACATGCAGTTGACCACGGCCCGTACACGGCCACTGTCCACGCGACGCCATTCATGTCATCTGGAGTCCTGGGCGGCGTCGGATCGGCGCTGGGTGGTCTCCACAGCACCGTAATGGAAGGCCTGCACGGAGCACTGCACGGTGACGTGTTGGGTGGTATCTCGGGCTTCCATGCGCCGCTGACCGCTGCAAGCCACTTGCTGTCGGGAACCTTCGGCGCTCTGGGACACCACGTGGGCAGTCTTGCCAGCGGAGGCATGCTCGGAGGCCTCTCTTCGTTACCGTCAGCGCTCTCGCCCGGTCTGGCTGGCCTCTCCGGCATGGCACCGTCAGGCATGTCCGTTCTCAGCCACACCGTCCACTATGGCTCGTCATCAGGTGAAGTGGGCCTCGCCGCAGCCGAGCACCAACACCTTGCAAACCAGGCCCACCAGCACAGCCTTTTGGCCAGCCAGGCTCTGGCTGCCGCCGACGCCGTGGAGAATGCCCAACTCCAGGCGACCTTGGCCAGAAGGCATCTCCTCCACAAAGCCATGGCGCACCAGAACTACGCGCACCAGGCACAGATGATGGCCCATAATGCTCACGAGCGCTTGATGCAAGCACAAGCCGCGCAGACAACGGTCATGTCCATGTACCACAACGGCTTCGGCGCAGGTCCTGTTGGTATGGCGCCATATGGTGCAATGCCCGTGGGTGTACCAGCCGGAGTGATGCCTTTAGTCGGCAATACGGGTTACGCTGAGAATCCTTTGCACAGCATCATCAGAAAGCATTGCGAATCGGTGCGCTACACCAACGGGGGTGGTGGCATGTATCCAATGCCGTTCGGCATGTCAAATGGTATCGGATATGGAGGTGCCTTCCCGTACGGTGTGAACAGTCTCACGGGATTTGGACAAGGATTCGGTGCCTATGGTGTTAATGGTGCATATGGAAGCAGTCCACTTCTCAGCCTTGGAGGCGTTGGGATGACAGGCCTTCATGGAGGCCTTGGTAGTGGCGTTGGAGGGCTTAACGGCGGATATGGCGGTACAGGTCTCTACCATGGTGGCGTCCATGCTGCTCTAGGAGGGTTATACAATGGAATGCATGAAAGCCTCGGATTTGGCGCTACAGGTCTCTACAATGGTCTTCATGGAGGTCTAGGATACGGCGCAGCCAGCTTATCCCACGGGCTGCACGGAGGACTCGGATACGGCGCAGCAGGCCTTTACCACGGTCTTCACAGTGGTCTAAGTTATGGTTCCGCTGGTCTTTACCATGGCCTGCATGGCGGTCTCGGCTACGGAATGGCTGGTCTAGGCCATGCCCTACATGGAGGTCTCGGTTATGGAATGGCAGGGCTCGCCCATGGCCTGCACGGTGGTCTCGGTTATGGAATGGCAGGGCTCGCCCATGGCCTGCACGGTGGTCTCGGCTACGGAATGACAGGGCTCGCCCATGGCCTACACGGTGGTCTCGGCTACGGAGTGGCAGGTTTTGCCCATGGCATGCATGGTGGCTTTGATTATGGTACGTCAGGACTCTACCACGGACTTCACAGTGGTCTTGGCTATGACGCCTCAAGCCTACACGGTGGCCTTGGCTATGGCATAGGAAGCCTTTACCATGGGATGCACAGTGGCCTTGGGCATGCGGCGTATGGCATGCACAGCGGAATGGGGTTAGGCAGCGGCAGCCTGGCTTACGGTGCGGCAGGAATGTTCGGAGCCCACCACCCTCTTCACGCGGCCATGCATTCGTCAATGTCACCGATGACATCTAGCTTCTCTCGCTACGGTTACGCGTCAGGAATGACATCAATGTCTCACTCACCTCTGATTCGTCGCTGAAGAACAGAATGCAGAGGCTGAGACAGCTGTGCGAGGACTAGAGAGTTTTCATTTCACCCCATGAGAAAAGTTATAAATAAATCCTTACACCCGATTTCGGCTTTACTGGATTCTCTGTTAAAGGTATATTTGATCTGTATGTGCTGTGTGCCTGGCCAGGGATTCGTGGCTGTTGCTGGGCGCTTGGGACGATGTTCCGGTGCGGGTTTTCAAAAATATACGGTGTGTTAACTGCGGCATATGTTTTTGAATACAAACAACGCCATATGTATCTCGAAGCATGAGCTGGAAACTGTTGGAGAGTCGCGCAGTATACGCTGCGCATTTTTGAAAAAAAAAAAAGGTATGTTTTACACTTATTACTTCACATTTACTTTTCAGTTACTGCGCCAATACTCCATGGGTATTATTTGGCCCGTCCCTAGGCATATATTCGATCACATGAACTTTCTTCACAAGGGCCAGCACCAAAAAATCTCGAATTGTGAAACGACGCTCCATTCAAGTTACGCTGGATTCTTCCGCTCCAGTAACCTAAGGCTGCAAAGTTGTAAAGACTATGTACTTGCACGTTAATCATGTCGATGCATTCGAAAAATCAACATTTATACTTGGCACCTATTTAATGCAAAAACACTGTTCACTAACAAAGGTACATGCACTGAAAAGACACGAGAGCACACGAGAAAAGAAATAAAAAAGACAGATTAACACCACGGTCATTCACGAGCAGCTACTTCATTCAACGCCTGTGGACATTTCGCGTTTTTTGTGCGTTGCTGTCCGGAAAGTCTGCCGCCGTCGTCGCTTAGCCAGCCTTAAAGAGCAGCACGGCGATGTGGCCAACGTAGAAGTACGTGAATCGCTTGGTCTCGTACGTGACGTAGGAACCGAATGAGCGACCCACCACGCAGTGCCAGGTAGGGCCGAACTTTCGGTCAAACTCGGTCTTGATGGCGGCCGCTACGTCGCGTAGGATCTTGTGCTTCTCAATGGCCGCCATGGCCACATTGATAGCCTCCTGCTGCATGTGCTCGGGTATGTCAGTGGCCTTGACCACTACCTTCTTGGCCGGCGGACTGGCCATCATCTTGTCAGCCGGGGAAAGTTTAACGGCGGATGACGAAAAAACGGATTGCAGTCCCGCGTACGACCAGGAAACACGTGGGCGATGACAAACCAGGAGCCGTCTCTGAAGCGAAGGGGTCCGGAAGGCCCTCAGTGCGCCATAGAGACAGCTTGCGTTTTCCAGCACACCGACTCGGACACGAAAATCCTTACGACCTTATGGGCGCTAACATTGGCCGACAGCGGATTCCCAGGCGGGTCGCGAGGTGAAACAGACGGTGCTTCAGACGCGTGGCTTCGGGGTCGGCTAGTTGACCTCGAAGGCCGTAGTTGCAGCGAGGCAGAATGGAAGTCTTCGCGGTCGGGAAGTAAGCGTCAGCCCGCTCACCTCCGCGAAAGTTGGCGGGGCAGGCTCAGCAGCAAAGGCGGTGCTTGCGAGGGTTAGGAGAACCCTGGCGCGAGGGCCTTTGCACAGCACGCTCTAACGAGCATGCTGGCGCACTCGCGTGCGGAGCTGATGATGATCACCCGACACGGCAAAGGCCATCGGCTACAACTAATGGTGCGCCAGTAGTCTTCGGAAGGTTAAGCACGCAGCGCTCTACGTTTTGAGGACATGCTAGTGTCATTGTCTTTATTTTTTGGCGTCTGCTCTAACCTGCTTTAATTGGAGTCATTTTGAGCAGCCACTTCTTTCAAGTGCCGCATGTTTTTTATTGTTATGCTTTCACGATTTGCTTGGTATAGAAAAATAAGTTTACATTATGTATATAGATGTATTTTGCTACAGGTGTCTGGACATTTCGATGGCTTGATTACGACTAAACACTCATCTCCACTAGGGCTCTACCTTACCCAATGGATATTAGTGCTTTTAATCCGGCGCCTTCTATATTCTACTCGTGATTTTGATATAGGCTTAGAGAAAGATGGAGTGACCCGATCAATATTGTTTTCATAATATAGCATACACACACAGGAAACATAAATTGTACTTTATTTTTGTACTTTTGTCCATTATTAGTACTGAAAAAAGAAAACGTAATAAAGGGCCCGTATTTCGCGTCGGTTTCTGAATATAAACTAACTAAGCAGGACGTGCTCTATCGCGCGAAGGATGAGTTCTCCAGGAAGAGGAGAAAGAAATAGAACAGTCATGGTATCGCCAGTGCTTCACCTTGACGTTCTGTTTCCATTCCCTTCCTATTATTTTATTTTTGGCCACGTAAATGTACACTTGAAAAAAATTCTCTCTGCTTCAAAAAATTTTTGGTCGATCCTATATGTAGATATGTCCCATTTCCTGTAAGGTCAGCAACAACTACACAAAAGAAACGAACACCTTCTGGCATGGCGTTCGCTCGCGACAGCTTGGTCTGAACTTGAAAATACTTGTATACTTTTATATTCTGTTCACATCAAATGCTTTGCGAAGCGTCTTCTTTATCTCATTCTGACCCAGTTCCGAATCCGATCTTCTCCCCTCTTTTTTTTTTCGATCTCGGCCTGACTTGCTAAGACGTAAATGTTTCCTTAATTTTTCTGCGATATTTAGAAATCGCTTTCCACCAGATTCTTGGTGATTACCATAACGTGACTATAAGTTAGCTTTCATATTTGAGGCAACCAGCAAATTCTATTTCTTTTTTTTTTTTTTTTTTTTTGGCCTCTGCAGTAGTGCGCTAACTCTTCCCCACACAAAGCTCCGGATACAGAGCAGTGCTCTCACACACCGCGGTCCGGACTATTTATACGTCTCGTCAAGCTTGCAAAGAAACCTCTCGACGCCTTCTATATATCCTTCGTCACACACCATCTAAATTCAACACACATCCCTCGCGCTTATTCGTCCTGCGCGGTGAGTTTTATTACCTTCCATCGTTTAGCTCACGTCTGCTTCGTGTTCCTGCATAACCTATTTGTTGTGTATGTGCTACGCGTCCACCTCAAACTTCTCTCTCTCTCTCTCTCTCTCTGTTTTCTTGGTGAGTTTATGGAGACGCACCGGTATACCGAGTAACTAGAACAACCGACAGAATGTTTTTTATGCTCGATTGTTATCCATCCAGGCATCATCCCGAGCATATGTACTCTGCAAGAGCGACACATCACTCCACCTGCTTTCGGGTCGAAGGAGAATAAAGAGGTTCCGCCTCTCTCTTCGCATTTCGCATCCCACACCGCGGTGCGACTGCGCAGTGACGCTATTCAGCGAACGTCCGGAGAACGTCCGGGAGCAGCCGCAGAGTCTGTTGGCTCAGACGCATCGCTCTGTATACGCGGGGTGGCCAAAGAGAAGCCTGAACAAAGAACACGAAAGAAAAGGCATGGTGTATGCGAAGGAAGAAAAATGGAATAAAAACCTTTGGTGTAGGGAGCAGCGTATACTCCTTGCGTATAACCTTTCGTGTGTTGGCATTTCCGCGGTTGCCCCCTGATTGAAGCTCGCCGTTTGCACTTCCTAGCGTCCCTTTTCTTCTTGGGCTTCCTCTGTGGTGGCACTGTGTCCATGTAGCCAGCGCCGCGCCTCAAGGGACCGCTGTGGGTGCCCCGTCGTGTGTGTACCGTACTAGGCGATGGCCCCGCACCGGACTCTCCCCCGACCTTCTGTTGATACACTGCGTGGCTCCATCACGAAGCAACTCGGCCCGCCTGCGGGCCACGTTGAACAAATATTGGCCCGCCCCCGGCAAGAGGACGAAGACGCTGGCCGAGCGCCTTACATTTGTCTGTCCGCCGCTCACAGGTTCTGCACACCTCGATCGAGCCCACCATTTCTTGGAGACGAGGAAAAACTCCGATGGGCTGTACACCGCAGGAGTCGCAACAGCTACAAAGACTTTCTCCGACCGCTAGGTTGTTCCAATTTTTTTTTTTTTTTCAGACGCATGTTACTCATGCGCGATTTCAGGTGTTTGTGTTACCTGCCGTTGGTAGGCATGGTAAATAATTTACGTCAGTATGTAGGGCACCTGATGTTCCCTCATTGACATCAGCTCCCACTTCCTCGAGCCGGTGTACCTGGTGAAAGGTCTCCGTGGCCTACATCTGACAAGTTCCTCCTTCCGTTGGACCCACTTAATTTAGAAATGTGGTCTGGGAGTCCGATACTCGGGGACTGAAAAACAAAAAGTAGCTGGGGTATAATTTTGCTCAAACCGATTAAGAGATGCAAAATCACTGTCTGGCTTGGTTTGGTATGGCTTTGCTTGGGGTTTAGCATTGAGAGATTGTCACAGAGTTTGGCATAGTATGCCTTCCTCGAATTGGAAATTGATTGCTTTTGATGAAAGCAATCTGCCTGCTTTCTCTGTGGATACCTACAATTACAACGAACGGCATATAATTGGAGATACTGCATATGTCGCCGGATCGAATCCCTATAGCAACTAGCCTCCAACTTGACCAACAGATGGAGGACAAGAAGGAAGCAAAATGTTATGACATCACCCTAAACGCTGTACAAAATAAACGTTCCTTTGCAATTTTGGTATTGCTTCTTTGCCCCGCCACTCAAGAAGAAAGTAAGGCTATTACTCTAATAAAGTTTTGAAAACAACACATTTGTCCCATCACCTGCATGTACCTCACGGTCTCCGCTGCGGACATCTTCACTTTAGGTGTATCCTTAACGCGGCTCAGGTGCCAATTAATCTAGCATAACACGCCAAATCCACACACTGCATTATAATATGACATAGCTCTACTGCGCACCTGATATTATTTTATGGTAGAAAGATGATGGCGAGAGGATAGCAGTTTAGTCATAAAGAAGGTTTTGAAGAAGTTTCTGAACGAGTAGGTTCTCGCGCTGCTTGGGGAGACCGATATTTGGAATTCATTTAATAGTGATCTGTAATAAAGGGCATTGGAGCCATGTATAGAGAGGGCAATGATGCCTAGTATAGTTATCACGTGCTGAAGATCGGATTATAACGAATGGTCGTGGCGTTTGGCATTTGTGGGGCAGTTTATTGCTGAAACATTGTGCGTCACTCCGACCTCTCTACATTTATTTTTATCGATTTATTTTTTATATCTGTATCGTGCATAACATTCGTGTGGTATTTCTTCATTCAATTAGCGTCAAGATGCATGAATTATTATTAACGAATTCGTTAGCGCATTTGTGCAGTCCCGAACGGCGAATCGAAAGATTTCTGAGAGAAAGAAAATATGCAGGTGTTGAAAAACTATTCCATGCGCAGGAGAAGAACGACTTATCAAAAGACAAAGCAAAATGCGGCACATAGAGAGGAATAAAGCAGCATAAAAACAGCCAAGTAAAGCGAGAGGCGAATTTTTCAGCACACGCCGATTTCCCGTTAACATAGTTGCGTAATAATGCACGAGAATTCCTTTGCGTTAACGTTTGCCCAATTTTACTCGTGCGGCATTCGTTTTCCTGCGCTGGCGAATAGATAGTGTTAAAATGAGTTTTCGTTCTTCATTAAATTTTTCACGTCGTTGGTTTGTCATTACGGGCAGTGAACCGATGTTGGCGTTAACTGTAGTAGTGAGCGGCGAATTCAAAGAAGCAGGAACAAGAAGCTAGAAAATAACGATACTTTTCGGGACCCTTGAGAACAGTCCTTAAGCGTATGACGTGACATCGTTAATGGCTCCAGTCTGCGGATTCTTTTGTAGATCATCCTCGTACGTGCACTTTGATAGCCTCTTAACCGCTAATCTACTAATTTGCATTTGCATTACCTCACGTGTGCTCACTACGATGCAGTCTGCAGCTTCCCATTGGTTCGGTTTACAGGATGTAACGTCCCCGAGCAACTCAGGGCTATGAGGGTCGACGTAGTGGAGGATTCCGGAAATTTCTACTACATGGGGTTATAACATGCGGTAACGTCGCACGGGCGTCTTGCTTTTCGTCATCCAAAACCTACTGCGATGCCGGGATTGATCCTGCGCCGTGTGGTAAGCAGTCGAGCGCCCTAACCTCTGAGCCACCGCGGCGGGTCGCATTATATGAAAGGCTGCCCGATGCGCCCCAGCTTAACCAAGCCGGACGAAAGTGCCTGCCTGACCTAGGAGTGAGATTCTGAATCCAAAGGTCCCGTAGGGTCCGATTTCCATCTCACCCTCCGTATAAAAGGGAGAATGCGTGATTGGTGGAACATGCCAATTCGGTCATGTCATGTGGTCACGTGACGCCACGCAACCCGCCGACCAATCAGTACTCAGTCATCGTATGCCCGTGATTTCTGGATCACAATGCCGAGAACTTCGGATTTTCTGGAGAACGGGACTTTCAACCGCATTTCGTTAAAGAAACGGGAATTGGTTCGCATATAAGCCCCTTTCTTTTTAACTTGCGCATATTTTTGCGTTCCTATAATAATTACAGGTCTCAATTCAGTTTAAAAAAACACGCGTCCAGTTGCGGGCACGTCTCAGGCAAAGCCAAATGCGTTGCCATGGCAGCCGCCCATTAAACTTCGAGTAGCACGCACCCAAGCGCGCGCAGAAACAAGCACACATATCGCGGCTATAGAAATATGAACAGAAGAAAAGGAAAAGGCAAATCGCACTGAATGCAACGAATTTTGCGCGGGGAGCTGTCAAAACCTCGAGGGAGAGGACAACAGAAAGAGCGCTGTTGAAGCAAAAACAGCAACATCAACAATGGCGGCCGGCTCCCTTGAAAGCGGTCTACCACAAAGTTTTCCCGATTGCTCCGAGGGTCGCCGTCCGGCACGTACCACCATGGCGCGCAACTTGCACATAAACACGTACACACAGTAGGCTGGGCACGCACGCAAATAAATGTACACGTTGATTTTTTTTTTTTCTATGCATGCCTTTTTCTTTTACTGCCGCTTATATACATACTGCTTGTGGCACAGCACTTGCGTTGCTATTGCCACCGCGTTCGGCCCTGAGGGCGGCGTTAGCGCTCGTTCGCGGGACCGTGATCGCAGACGGTGTAGTTAATGAACTCGTCGCGGTCCTTTCCCCTCTGTCTCAGATGTTGATAATTAATTACCCGCGCACGGAACAAAGCAAAGCGCCATTGTTGCTTCGAGCGGGAAAACAAGGCCCCCACCGCTAAGAACGGGAGATGGCGCCGAGTTGCCCCAGGGTCCGCCTTCGCACTTTCCCTTTCCCTTAGGGCACTCTGTCGGGTCTGCCTCGATATGGAACGGCACGAGGCTCGGGGCGATGTTTATCTGTGCATTGTTTCCGCCGCGAGCCCCAGAAAGCATCTGATCAATGAACGTACCTCGTTGGGAACATCCGCGCGCTTCTGAAACTTTGTTGCTGGGCAAGTAGTGCTGTAAAACGTTTTTTGTAACCAGTGGCCTCGCGAAATGTGTTTCTCTACACAGTTATTAGACAATTTTTTTTAGTATTTTATCAATAGCAAAATTACACAGTATAGGCTTAACAGAACAGAAAAAGGAATATTGGTTCGCCAGAATAAAGAACGGTACTAAAGTAAGACTACGTACGAAAACGTGAATTTTAATCTGTCAGCGCATTCAGGCTATCCTTCATAATTAGCCAGAATTTATTTGTTGCGAAAGTGTGTAGAAACGCTCGCAATTCAATAATAACCGCTTTTATCCTAAAGAAAGATGGCTCACTTCCTATTCCTTGAGCCATGGCCGATCCAGGGCTCAAGAGGAGAGACACTGCAAAACAGTATATGGCTTATCTACAACACGCAGCCCACGACGTATTTCATATTAAGCATGTCTATAATATTAATAAGGAATGTTAGATGCGGAAGTCTAAGCAACGGAAAAAAGCGGGCAGTGAAAAAATAAAGTAATAGTAAAGTCATGTGGCCCAATAATCGACTATGCAATACACACCATATCAGGAGAGCACGTGAAAAAGGGTTCACAAGGTAGTACTGCACTGCACTGCAAACAGCTATGAAATGTAAAGGGCAGCAGAGCAGTACTACCGAACAAACAGTGTGATATTTCCTTCGGATGCAAACCGGAATATCTCGACTATGAACCTGATTGTTTGTTCAACTAAGATGCCTTCATTCAAGACACCACTCGGTTTCTAAAATTGCTGTGCTGTGCGTATTTTAAGTGATTACCAAGCCCTTAGTTGTGAAGGTCAAATGCGTATTGTGTACTGTGCGCGCTGCCATTTCTAAACGCTCTTTCTGAGCGGCTCCCATTTGGGAACTCTCAAAAAACAGATGAGAAATTTTTAATGACGATGGATCTGTATGAAATTAGACGGCCATCGACCATAGACCGGTTTCCAGCCCTATGGGGATTTAAAATCTGGCATTAAACTACATTACAAGGTTCTGTATTTGGAGCAAATTTCTAGCGTAAATGTATTTTGGCATTGGGCGTAATATTTCCAGATGAGTGTCTTGGTCAAGTCATTGCACTTTTGTTGCCCATTGTGATTTTTTTGGCTACTGCGATTCTGCACTAAGATACCACGGCTTCTGTTACGTAAAACAGGTTATGCCATCTCGTTTTCCCTAAATGTCCTCATTGAAAACATGTGTCGTGATTAAATATGTGGGGCTCTAAATAAGGTTAACCTTCTGGCGTGCGCCCTTTTTAATGAATAAAATAATAATTTAATGGTGCCAGATTCAAACGAAAGTTTCGAACTTCTTTTTTTCCCACGAGTGCGTCTCTTTTCAATGTGCCTCGAACCTTCGAAATCTTTATTTGTGGTTTTCAACAGCCGCCGGCATGCAGCTGTTCACTGTGATTGTAGCGTAACATTGTGCTCTTTGTTTGCTCATGCTCGGTATCGCGAAACGCACCTTTTATTGTCTTTTTTTTGTTTTGTTTTTGCAGCGCGAGATGTGCCGAGATTAGTCTCGAGTGATCGCACTCAAGCACAACTGTTTCCGTATTATTCCAGACTTTTCCAGTATTTATTGGCTGATTTACCTAGATGTTTCTGCGCCGACTTTAAACTAAGCACAGTACCAAATGCAATGGGCATTCATAGTTCGATTACCGACGAGAATGATTGCTGCTAACGACGCCGCCGTGTTGCTTAATTCTCTTGCGGGCGCAAGTCAGCCAAATAAGGAGTTTCTGTGACGGTTGACTAAATCTCTCTATGTTGTCGCCACCACGTTACACATGTGATTCCAATTAGTGACGATCCTTTTCTTTTCTTTTTTGCGCTTTGCAGTGCCCAGGTCTGTGTGTGCCATTGCAGGAGAGTGACTTAGACGACATTAAACAGTACTTAGTCAAGACCTTTCATGACTGTACTGCTGTTTTTTTTTTTTCTTTCTTTTCGTTTTGAGATTAAGGGATGTTTGGGGAGCCCACACAAGGCGCGTTCGACGAATAGAGCAGCAATGCAATTCGATAGGCGAACGTTCGGCTCTGGAATTAAGCTTCTTTTTCGAATTGTGGATTTACCTCTCATGCGGAAAGTGGCTGTTCATTAGGTATCAACATTTGCCATAGCTGTTCTTGAGTAAAACTGAGCAGTTTTGTCGTCTTTCTTTTCAGTTTGGGTAGGTAGCTATATTTATCATATGGATGTTCGGATAAGTAAAAGTAACAATAGCGTACGTCTTGTAATTTGTCTTGATATCAAACTGCAGGAATAAAATTAAAAAAATGTGTCCGAGCTCGGCCAACAGTCAACAGTGTGACACTTTTTTTTACTGACGCTTGCTTTTTATTGCATTTTTCTGGAATAAATGAATGACTGAATGAACGAACGAACGAACGAACGAACGAATGAATGAATGAATGAATGAATGAATGAATGAATGAATGAATGAATGAATGAATGAATGAATGAATGAATGAATGAATGAATGAATGAATCCTTTATCCGAACGGAAGGGATGGCTCTTGATCAGCATATGTTTAAGGAATTAGGAGGGATGGGTGAGTAGCTTCTCGCTTCTTCAGTGTCATTCTCCTTGGCTCTTCTCTTATCTCTTATCGCTTCTTCCCATCCTGTAGGCTAGTGCGTTGTTGGTCGACCAAATTTACGATATTAGAAGCAGACCGCTCTCACTGCCATATGCCTCAATAGCATATTGTGTTGCTTCTCTTCATCGTGTCTGGAGTGCTGGAGTGGACATGCCGTCACGTAGAATATGCTGAATTCCGACAATAGAGCGGAACCTGATGCACTATCCTTATTCTTGTTATCATCCATGGCAATATCTAGGCGTTAGCAAAAATATTCCATCATCACTCCGCATCAAGTGCCATCATTATTTCAAATACAGAGACGGCCGCGAGGTATCTCTATTACTTCTACTTCAAAATGAGTGCTCTATCGCTAGAAGCAGGTTAATGAACTAAATTGTTTCGTCTGGGTGATGACAGCATACAAGAAAGTTTTTGTAAGGTATTCTTAAGTGTGTAGTGGCAGTTTAATTGCTCGACAATATCACCACCACATCGTGTCCCCCGTAGTAATTTCTGAGCACAGAACGACAGAACAATTGGTTGACTGTTTAGCGCAGTGCGGTGGCCTTCGCCAGCATTGCTAGCAGTTAGTAGCAGCAGAGGTCACTGGCTTGAACCAGCAGCAAGTGTACATTGCTGGCACGCAGGCGCTCTCTTGTTCTGATTCCCGAAGGTGAATAAATAAAGATACATCAAATATATATCATTTTGGGCGTCCCCACTGCCGCTTTTTCCTACAACAAACTAAAATAACTATTTTTATAACTTATTTTTCCTGAGATTTGATTAGATTTATCGATGGTATTTGAAATTCCGCTCATTTCGTTGTCACGCGGCTTTCTCTTCGGAGAGGGCGTTCGCCCCCTTCCGCCTTGGGGAGCCATATATCATCTTCCCAATTTGAAATCTTGATTAAGAAAGGATCCTCCCCCTCTGAGATGGCTTGGAGATGCTGAAGCCGGTCCCTAATGCTATAGCTATCCCTATATTTATACGAGAGGAGTGATGCAGGAGGCGACTTTTCCGCATCGCACAAAGGCATTGGGGCTAAGTGTGTCCCTCGTTCAGCGTATGTGCAGCCCGTCTTATGCGACGCCTTACGGAGATAAATGATTCGAAGCTCTGTCGCCCGGCGGCCCTCCCTTCCTTTCCTTTTCCTTCCAGCACCGCTTTCTTCCTTCCTTGGAATAATGCATGCACAAGGGAGGAATTTTCGAGCTTCAAATTGGGTCCTCGGTTTAAATTTTTGAGCGGCACTTTAAGAGCTTCACGCGGAGGCGCGTCATCTCATTAGCGAGAATAGTGTGTAGAAAGAAAGAACAAAAACAAAAGAATGCACAAAAAAGCAAGGTATAATAACACTGATTAACCGCGCTTCGGAGCACTGTTCGTGCATTGATGACTTGATTTAGCTTTTTTCTGAGTCCGTACTTAATATCAAAACGTAGTCATGCTCTTTGGAGCTCTACATTCATATTTATTTCGGCGTTTTCTTTCAGTATAGAGGCAGTGAGGTATTAATAACGAAGCCTTGGCGGGGAGCTCACAGTCGGTAGGTCATGGCGCAAGAGAAATACGAAATGAATTGTCAATGTTTGCGAAGCGGATATACAGGCGGACTTATGTGGTATCTATATGCCTCCGAATATGAAGCGAGTCTAATTCATTTCTCCCAGATTTCGGAAATCAAAGATCTATATAACGGGATTTGGGAAATGAGTAATAGGACCTAATTATTTTAAGGGACGAGATAAAAGCTAAGCTTTTTCTTGTATGAGCCAGCACAAGTACAATAAAATTGAGTGATACTCTGAGAAGAAATCGCTGTCGTGAGGAAGATATCCAAGAAACGGCTGTTGATAACAACACTGAGTAGCCTGTTTTTTACCATACATGTCTTTCCAAAAACTAGTGACTGAGAACTGGGGCAGAATCGATAGGAGACAGCTTAATGAGTGAATTCTGTGTTATCCACATATCCCCATCATTAATTGGGCTAACAAGACAGATCAATAGTAAGCGAATGCAGACTCGGAACATGCTACAGGGCTGTACGTATCATTCGTGATGATGTATGTATGCTCGCATCAGCACATTACACCATTCAATGATACAGAACTCACGAATTTCTTAGCATCTTTTTGCTCTCCTTTGTTCAATGGAACAATATTTATTTCGCTATGCCTTTAGGAGGACTGAGGTGGTTGGTGTTACATCAAAACCTTTGAGCGCAATTTTCCTGAGCTCCTTAGCAGCGTTCTCAAATTTTTTCCTCGATTATTCAGTTAGTCTTCAGCTCCAATCGCGTACTCGCAAATCACGTATGATAAACGAGATCTTTTTAGTGCCCTATCACTAGGGCTTCCTCTCCAATCACTTGAATCCTTGGAGGAAGTGCTGCGTAACGCGAGCCCCGATATACAATCGGGCGGCGTAAACCGCGCTGAAGAAGTCGCCGCAAGCCACCAGCTTATGGCAACTTGGCTCTTCCACTACGACCCAGCAAGGCTACTCCCGACAATAAAGTTTTCTCTCTCTCTCTCTCTCTGTCTACCCGTCCTCTCCTCAAGCATGCCTCTGGCAGGTAAAAGTTTGCAGGTCACTTGGCAGGCTGCTGATTGCTTGTGTGACATCACGAGGCCACATGCCATGGCCGCATTGGTAGGACCTGCCAACTTGGCTAACTTGGCCAGCAGTTTTGAGATGGGAATGAAACTCACCGGGACTCATAAACCCCGCGTCAGACCATACCTGCAAGGCCATGCAGATATGGTCTCTCGGCTTGGTTAAAGTGGGACTTATACATATGCTGCCAACTTCAGCAGTATACATCAAATAAAATTACTGCCTCTCCCGTATGCCCGAATGCACTTCCAACTGCATGCCACCTCGACCTCCGGCGTCGGAAGTGTTAAAAGTGCGCTAGTGTGGGGCATCGTGGTGTCATCCTTGGTGTGGGAGCGAAAGCATTAGAGAGCGGAGAATTCGTCTCGTTATTTCTTGTTTGGTGTCCTAAAGTTGACCTTTCGGTGCCCGGATGAAGGGAAATCGGTGCCCAGATGTTCACTGTCGGTGTTGGCTCGACGTCACTTCAAGGTAATCAACGAAGGTAACTAAAAGTATTTCATACTTAACATGCCAACTGAAGTAAGCTAGTTCAAACTAAGTATAACAATGGAAAGTCCAGATGAACCATGCACAAGTAGGGGTAACCGAAGTACCACACGATGATTTGAATTCAGGCTTTAGCTAAAATTCTCGTGATCTTTTTTTATTTTATTTTTACAGCGAACTTGTTCCTTCGAACTGAGTGTACAGGTAAGGATGATCTGCACGAAATTTCGTGCCCATGTTTAGGATGAAAATGCTCTGTAAAGGAAAATAAATGGCTACTGCTAGCTTTGGCCATGCGTATGATGGTCTGATGAATGTTTTGACTCAGCGACACGATGTTTTGAGGCACGACAATTCAGGTGTGAAACCAGCTCCTCCTTTCTCCCCACCCAGGTTTTGTTCTTCTTACTGTGTATCTTCTTATTATTCCGGTCTTCTTTCGGCACAGTTCCCAGAATTTCGCAGGCACTGGAAAGCCAGCCACCTCTATCACGTAACGTAAATTGTCTAATCTTGTGGGACAAATCCTATAGTGAATCTCGCATCAAGGTATGGCGGAAGGGATTTTCATTAGCACCTTTCGGCATACCTATTAGCGCAGCGAAGTGTGCTGGTCGCTCCCCACCTTCCTTTGCAGCATCTTCTGGGTCGCGGCCAGCCCTCAGCTTGACCTTTTAAGTTCAAACATTGCCACAGCATGGCGGCTGGCAGAGTACATGGTTGCAACGCGGGAAACTAATTTCGGATGCAAAAGATGAAAGTAAACAGGGTTTTACGATTCCACACACCGATGTCGTTTTTTGCACGCAGCGCTAATTTTTCGCTAAGAAAAATAAATTTCGAGGACTTTGGATTTATGAGAACCGCGGTTCTCCATAGTTCAGGCACATGGATCTTGAATGATTGATTGGTTGATCGATTGCAAAATTTGTCAATTTGTTAGTTGCCAAGGCTGTTTGGAATGCTCAGAAATCTCGGCACATGGGCGTTATTGAGTTACGCCTCCACTAAAAGGCATTTGCAGCCTTTTTAGACGAAGCCACTCGACCACTGCTGTGGGTAACGAGCACGACCACACATGCGTCGGACATCGTGGTCGTTTGATTAGTGTATTTATACAGCGTGATAAAAGATAACTCTAAATTCAGCACTGAAACCCATAAAAAAGGGAAGACTAACTGCATGCGTTCTTCACTGTTTCTTTTTCTTATTTTACAGTGTTTTTCGAGACTTTTCAAGAAGTGCCACTGCTCCTAAATGACGAGGAATTGCAGTATACGACGACAGGAATCTAGGCTTCAACAGGGAATATAGGTTAAACAGCATGGCCTTTAATGTCACCTCACTTCTGGTAAAGAAAGTAAGACAACAATCACAAAGGGTTTTTTTTTTTTTTTTTTGGTACACTTACATATTATAGCAACGTCTGTTAGCGGTACTCATCATATTCAGCTATGTATGTTATCGGCAGGACAGGCTATCAGTAATAAAAAGAGTGTCGTATCCGCGCGTGCATCGCGTTTTGTGGCTTGAAGTCTGGCCGCGCTTTCTGGCAGTCGTCATAGAAACCACGTGCGTGGTGCTCATGATGTCGACGGTAGTTTGTTTGAACGTGTGACTTGTCACAGAGGTCTTCGCGTAGAATGAGCGGGGCGTGAAAGCGTGCTGAGCAATTCTAACGGCCACATGACGCGCTGCGCTCATATTGCGATTAACACCTCGATGTGTCATGAATCCCCTCGACAGGATCACGAATGGGCTGTGACCGGCGTAGAAGTTCAAGGAGAATCGCAACCGCGCCTTGAATATCAATAGGCACTTACTCATTTCTTCTTCAGTTATTTCCTCGTGCGTTATACAGATATGGAGGACTGATTGGAAGTTGAGGGACTAGATAATGAATGAATTTATTTGATTTATAAGTGGAACAGCTTGCAGGCGTTCTTTCTTTTCCGTTTGAACGAGCCGAAATCGTATATTTTATAACAATGTGCTGAATACCTGTACAAGAGAGTGTGGACTAACACGGGTTCGCGCACGGTTCGGAATAGGGTTATCGATCTGCATCGGCGCATGGACGGAGGAAATGCATCGAGTGCCAAGGCACGGTTGTGCTCGTGTTGTAACGGGGGTGCGTTGCAAGGAGCGGTCAGTTCTGTACACTTTAGGAGACCTCCGCACTAGAGGGCGTCTGCCTTTCTCAGCGTTTGCATGCGTGTTACTGAAGTCGGTACAGCTACAGCGTCGCCATCTGCCCTGAACGCATGGGTCCCTGTTCGCTTCAGCAGTCGTCGACTTCTGCTGTCTGTATCTATTGTTATCCTCCTCGGTGCTTCGATCTACTATGCATCCCATTTCCGCCTTTCCCAAAGCTTCATGTGCCGCCACGTAGTGGAGATCGTGACTCGCATAAATGCGAGCAATCTTGGATGTGCGCTGCCAATATGCGGACGAGGTCGGTGGTAATGGCGCGTGCTCGCACTCGGAATGAGGATGGTAATCGCACTTGAGAACTTTCTTTCAGTGCCGTGGCAGGACAAGAAGGACATCGAGGAAAGAACAAGCACAACAAAAAGCTGCCAGACTAGCAGATATTGTTCGTGGACGGAGGAGTGAGAGGGGTCTCCCTTCCTCACCCCGTGAAAACGGCCGTTCCCACGCTTACACTAATCACACGATAACACGGCGAATTCGAATGCAACTCACTGAATATCCCTGTGAACTGTCACGCATACGCAACTAAGTGCGCCGGCGGAGCGGTGCTGCTCACGAAGAAGGAAGGCCCCAAGACAGCCATCGCTGATAAATGTCGGCTACTGAGGAAGATAGCTCCAGGCTTGTGTTAAGCCAGAGCTTGCAAACAAGACCTGGCCGGATTGTTATCAGCCATGATTATTTGCTGACCACGTTCAGACTGCTTGGTGGTTATGTGCTATCCTCGTAGCGTCCACTGCGGGACAGGTAGGCGATGGTGTTCCCATTAATGCGCATGTTCTGCCGTCTCGAAACAATGCAGCTGAAATCGTTGCAAACAAAGAGCTCGGAATGTACTTCGCTATAGTGAGTGCGATCTCGGCTATAATTACGCTATACAGTAGGGTAGATAGTCGAATGGCACAACCAACGGATGGTTCATTTTGAAGGTAGCGCGAAAAACGAGGACCAAGAGTAGAAGGACAGTAGTAGAAGGACAGTAGAAGGAAGAGTAGAAGAGTGTTGTGTCCTTCTACTCTTGGTCCTCGTTTTTCGCGCTACCTTCAAAATGAACCAGATTCAACTCGCCCAACTTTCAACCTTACAACGGATGGTGTTATTAGAACCCGTCGAGCAATATATATATATATATATATATATATATATATATATATATATATATATATATATATATATATATATATATATATATATATATATATATATATATATATATATATATATATATATATATATATATATATATATATATATTTGTTTTTTGTTACGCGGATTTCTTTCTGCTTTGTGTGGAGTACCATTTCTGGACAAGTTCTGCGGAGAAGAATTGCCTGTTAGAACTGATGCTTGGGCGAGTTGGTATGACATTTTCTGAAGAACAGCGCGACTTCGACAAGGACGGAAGGAAGACAACACGGACAGGCGCTGACTTGCAACTGAAGTTTATTGCTCGGAACGTGGTAATATATATATCAGGCTCCAAACAACAAGAGAAAACAGAGAAGCGATACACATTTGATTAAACACTTGAAAACTCGTGCGATGCCACCACGTCACTTCCCTGTAGCTAGATAACTAAGCTCCTTTGCTGACAACGCCAAGGACGGGCTGCTGACACAGGCGTCATTTGACCATGCGATTTTTGCGGCCTCAATAATTTCACGGGTTATCTTGTCCCGATGCCTATTTAACACTTTTGTTTTGTGGAAATAAGGTTGGCAGTCGTTACTTTCGCAATCTCTGCAATGAATGCCGAGATGCCCTTTAACGGAGTTGAAAACATTATTATTGTGTTCTCTTAGGCGCTCATTAAGGCATCTGCCCGTCTGGCCGACGTACAGCTTGCCGCAAGATAGTGGGATGGAGTAGATAACACCATCTTTGCATGCAACAAATTGATTCTCATGTTTTATAGTGCACTTTTCTCGTAAAGATTCAGCGTTAACCAGCTTGCACAATTTCCCAAGCTTTTCGGGAGCCGAGAAGACAACTCTGACATTAGCTCGGTGGCCTATCTTCTTTAGCCTGTGGGAAAATTTGTGGATGTAGGGAACGACTGTCGTCTTTTGTTTTTCTTTGGCGGATTCGGCCGTTTCCTTCTTTTTGGTTTTGCCTAAACACGCAAGCAACGATTCAGAAACAGACACGAGCACAAGCCATTGCTTCCGTTTGCGTCGTCGCACTCTAAGCTCGTAAAACGCGCCGTGGCTAAGTCGTGCTATACAAATGCCTTAAACAAATCATGCCTTCATTCAGTAAAAGAAAGTTTCAACCGTCAAACCGATCGCCTTGTGAAGGCAGGATATCCCAAGCAACTGCTCGTGTCTGTTTCTGAATCGTTGCTTGCGTGTTTAGGCAAAACCAAAAAGAAGGAAACGGCCGAATCCGCCAAAGAAAAACAAAAGACGACAGTCGTTCCCTACATCCACAAATTTTCCCACAGGCTAAAGAAGATAGGCCACCGAGCTAAAGTCAGAGTTGTCTTCTCGGCTCCCGAAAAGCTTGGGAAATTGTGCAAGCTGGTTAACGCTGAATCTTTACGAGAAAAGTGCACTATAAAACATGAGAATCAATTTGTTGCATGCAAAGATGGTGTTATCTACTACATCCCACTATCTTGCGGCAAGCTGTACGTCGGCCAGACGGGCAGATGCCTTAATGAGCGCCTAAGAGAACACAATAATAATGTTTTCAACTCCGTTAAAGGGCATCTCGGCATTCATTGCAGAGATTGCGAAAGTAACGACTGCCAACCTTATTTCCACAAAACAAAAGTGTTAAATAGGCATCGGGACAAGATAACCCGTGAAATTATTGAGGCCGCACAAATCGCATGGTCAAATGACGCCTGTGTCAGCAGCCCGTCCTTGGCGTTGTCAGCAAAGGAGCTTAGTTATCTAGCTACAGGGAAGTGACGTGGTGGCATCGCACGAGTTTTCAAGTGTTTAATCAAATGTGTATCGCTTCTCTGTTTTCTCTTGTTGTTTGGAGCCTGATATATATATTACCACGTTCCGAGCAATAAACTTCAGTTGCAAGT
The DNA here is from genome assembly GCF_055883805.1 of Amblyomma maculatum. Classification (NCBI taxonomy): domain Eukaryota; kingdom Metazoa; phylum Arthropoda; class Arachnida; order Ixodida; family Ixodidae; genus Amblyomma; species Amblyomma maculatum. The sequence goes on along the minus strand of NC_139344.1, from coordinate 319,896,882 downwards.
CAGCGCCTGTCCGTGTTGTCTTCCTTCCGTCCTTGTCGAAGTCGCGCTGTTCTTCAGAAAAAGAATTGCCTACTAGTTTCTCCGTATGTATATTGCTGCACAGTCTTCGTCGCACGGCGAAGTTTGGGATGCCTCATGACCGTGTGCTGGGCTCATTGGAGTTTGTGATAGCCATTTAAGTGGCTAACTGAAATCCACGCACCAGCGATATATGCGGTAATCACAAAGTGTCCGTTAGTTCGTGTTTTAGTGTTTTATTTTCGCGCTGACTGCGTTATATAAGAGAGCAAGCGGCAGTCACACTGCAAGTTGGGGATTGTTGCAGTGCACGCATGACACAGTCACGATTGCATGCGCACGGGCACATTAGTAAGTGCCCGGCAAAGCACTAGCGTGAACAGGACGTTTTGGTCTAAAAAAAACAAAACAAAGCAAAAGCTCGTTCTGCGACTCTTCAAACTCTGAATTTGGCATTCATCACTGGGAATGTGAAAAAGCCATACTCGCGGAAGCATAGCATTCCAATGTTTTCAGAGTTCGCAGAGTCCAATTACGCTAGCTCGCATCGCGAGTTATGTTCCTGCGCGAAGCCCCGACGACAACAGGCGCAATTTTCCGATTACAGAGAGAGCAAGGGACCTTAACCAAGAAACGAATCAAACGTAAAAAATGGAAACTGCAGGAAATGCGCTGGCAAACTACAGAAACACGGGAAATGACAAGGATGCAGCGCATTACAAAAAGGGGCTGATTGGACATTTCTGCCTGCGTACAGGATGGCGAAATAAAACAAAAATGCGACTCTACAGCGCGATGCTGCTTATGCAATAGTGTCGACGGCAGACAGAAGCGCATGAAACAAATGCGGAGCGCAAAGGCAGTAGTGATTACTCGCTCAACCGGTGCAGGGTTCAAAGAGGTGTGAGTGTCTTTTGTGCGTCGATGATGAGAAACGCAGCTGCGTCGTGCGGCGTGGCTTCGGTTGCCTCGGCGACCGAAGAAGCCATAGCGCGCACAAAGCAGGTCCTGGCAGGCGTGCGTCCTTGCAATTAACGCCGTATCCTTTAATTACCGCATCTCCTGCCGCTCAGAGTGTGCCTGGCCGGGGCGAGAGGGATAGGGAGAGGGTAAGTCGGCTTCGTAGGGCGGCTCAGCTTCTTCGGAGGCTCCGTCATTATGCCTGCCGAAGCGATGACTAATGACCCGAACACACACCACTATACCGCCGCTGCCCTGTCTTTCTGTGCAGCCCACCGTCGTTCGCCTCTTCGCTTTTATGTGCGCAAGCCCCCTCTACACTCTTCTTTTGCCTGCTCCTCTCACGTAAGCGGATATTGAGTAAGATTGAATGCATGGTTGATATTCACTATGGCGGCTCGTGTCGCATATAGGTCTCCTCGTCAATGCCTTGCTTTGACCATAGCCCATGTTTTTTGTTTCTTGGTTGCCTCGCTTAGTCGCGGTTTTGGTTTTTTCGCTTTTTATGGCCGCCAAATCAGTTCGTTTTTTGCCTTCAGATACATTTTTCTTTCGTGTATGTGACCAGCGTGATAATGAGGACCCTATATTGGTTCCAGAAATCGAGCCATTGAAACCGTGAAATAGTGTTTCGGTGAGTGGGCGAGTAAGTGAAATACAAAATACAAAAGCGGTCTTGGCAGCAGAACGGCGAACAATACGTGTTCTTTTCCCCGAGCCTTGAAAAATATGAGGTTATATGCGGGGCGTTCTGTGGGGAGAACGATGATGGTGTGCCGTAGCTTGTTAAGTCGAAAATCTCGGCCATTCTAGCCTAACTTAAGCTACTCGAATTTAACCTACCCAAGGAAAACGCTCGAACTTACCGTAGACAATGTTATTAGGATTGGGGTCATAAGGAACATGTAGGTTTTTACAGTCGGCAGTAGGCCGATAAAAGTCTGGAGACGTTCTCCTTCTTTATTTCTCGGTAAATTTTGGACTGATGTTACGTTAGGTGCAGCCGGGGTTTCTTTTACGGAAGAGCACTAACACACGTAACACTGACAGATATCTGCGTTGCAGCTTATGTGTCTCCAAGAATCACAATAAACCAGAAATCTGGCACCGTAAAGGGATGAGGGAGGAAGACATCATCCGTCTAGTCAAGTCCCTAATCTTAAGCAGGATTACCTTGGACTCTACTATCGGGAGGTTAGAATCGTTGATACAACTGCCATTGACACGCCATAAGGAGAGCCTATAAAACCGCCCTAAACTTCCCACCATCCACGTCGGCGGAACGTTTTTAGGCACTCGAGGTACACAACACCTTCGACGAGCTCAGGAATGCGGCACGCGACAGCTTAAAAAAAAAAAAAAAAAAAAAAAAAAACGCCTAACAACGCAGGTGGGTAGAACAACACTCCCGGAACTGGCGCTACGGCATGCGTCAAGGACCACTGAGGGCAAGTCCCAAGTGCCGACACTCACAAGAGAGAAGATCCACGTGAACAGGATACTCAGACACATGTTACCACGAGCGGCAGAAAGGTATACAAGGAAAGCCAGCCCTGGTGAAAACTATCCCAATATCCCACAGCGGTCTACGTGGACATCGGGGCCTATGCCGATAGCTGCGGTCGACTACCAGAAGAGGTAGGTTATCACTTTTTGGTCTATGCTAAGCAAACTATGGACGTAGGATCACTGGCCATAGCCACCACCACAAAGGCTCAAGACCAACGAGGGAAGTCGTCAGACGTAGTGACTGACTCCCAACAAGACTGCAGTGACTACCTTGCTGGAAAACCTCGCGGAAGGGCGAGAAAACTATGAAATACACTCTCCGACTCACACTGCATAAAATGCACAGCTGGAAATGGAGGCCTTGAGGTTGACAAGGTGTCGAATGATCTATCCCGAGCTCTCACGAACTGGACAGATCTCCATCCCCCCCTCCTCCCTCCATTCGACCGTATGGTGACAGGCTGCAACAGCTTAGGCTAGAAAGAAGACATTTCTCACCCTCGCACATACTATCCCCCTAGCACATTTTAGACGGGAGAAGAATACAGACTTAGACATTTCCTAATCCTCACATTTTAATCAAGATTAGCCCCAACTAAATACTCAAGTTACTGTCCTTGTTGAGGAGTAAGCTCCACGTTCTACCATACATCTTGGAAATGCTAGGACAGACCGAACCTAAAGTTAACAGTCCCACACCCCACACGCAAGCAGTGGGTGGTGGCCTCGACCAGCAACATCTGGACTAGCAAGCCTTGAGCATCCACCCCCAATTCTATTTATTTCCGATAAAGAAAGCGTAACGTGTATCTTTTTCCCCAAGCTCTAAAGAAGGCCCGCGAAATACGAAAAATATCACTTGACTGGCGCATTCGCGCGCCGCTATGCTGTGCTCTCAATCTTGGTTTGAGTGAACAAAATCAGCTGTGGCCGTGATTCGACAGCCCAGTTCTACCGGTAGGTTGATATGTTTGGCGATGGTTTCAGCGAGTGCGGTGAGCTCGTAGCAACTTGCCCCGTCACACGCGCCGACTGTCTGAAGCGAAGAAACCATCCGCTTCAGACAGTCGGCGCATGTGACGGGGAAAGTTGCTTCTCGCTGAAACCATCGCCAAACATATCAACCTACCGTTAGAGCTGGGCTGTCGAATAACGGCCACAGCTGAATCCGTTCACTCAAACCACGATTGAGAGCACAGCAATATTAGTGGAGCGGGAATGCGCCAGTCATGTGACATTTTTTTTTTTTTTTGTATTTTGCGGGCTTTCTTTAGAACTTGGGAAAACGATACACGTGATGCTTTTTTTTTATCGGAAATAAATGGAAGGGGGGTTTCAGAAGGGGCTCTCCAACTTTGCAAATCACATTTTTTTCTAAGCGTAATAGTTAATAAATTACAAAAATATCTTTACTAATAATTATTTAATTGCGAAATAAAAAAATGCCTGTGGTGTGCCGGATGGCTGGCAGTTGTATACAAGTGGTTTCTCTGGCCTAACACAAATGTTTTATTTTTTAACCCTTGGCTAAAGTTAGCTTGGGCGCAGGCTATAAGCGGTAATAGAAATTGTACGCAATATTTTAGACTGCACCAAACATCTACGTTTAATTGCCGGTATCAAGAGCTCTATGCAAAAGCAATATACAAAGATATTTTTTTTCTATTAACTAACGACCCCATACACGTTGGAGTCCACTCTTGGGGCAGAAGGGAATAAAGAAACGGTGGTCGGTCCACCTGCGCGCGGTTCTTTCGGGCAGCGAGGGTTGAGAAATTAGACTCCCCAAGGCTTAAACTGAGACGCAGTCTGAGCTAGAGTTCGCATTGCCACATAGTATGGTTTATTCAAAAAAAAAAAAAGAAAGAAAGAAAAAAGACGAAACGAGCTTTGAAAAAAAAAAAAAAAGATACACAGATGAAGAGGAAACCTCGCTATTTTTTCTATCACTATAAGGCCGACGTGAGATCGCGTTTAAAACGCAATTTCAACAAAAGCCAAGCGCACGTAAGCTCTCGCCCCCCCCCCCCCCCCCACACACACACACACGCACACACTTTTTTTTTTTTTTTCAGTGAAAAAACGAATAAAACTCGGCAGTACACCACAGGAGACACTAGCGTTGTAGAGGAGAGAATAGCAAATGAGAACAGTAGAATAAAGCGGCAGACACGTTTTATCACTAATGGCGCCTCGCATTTCCAGGGCCATTATTTTGAGCAAGCGGAGAGAGAGAGAAAGCTTGGAGGTTCTTACTTCTTTCTCACTTTCGAACTTACACGAAAAGAAAGACGAGGAAAAAAGTGACGTCTAGTCCGTGCTATTTCCTTTGCAATTCCAGCTGGCAAACTCTTGTTTTACGCGGTCATTTTAACGATCTTTTTGCGCTGGGCGAAATAAATTCCGCACAAACACACAGAGAGAATTTCGCTCGAGAAAAGAGGAAAAAAGAAAACGGATAATGTTAACGACACAAAGAAACAGACAAGAAATGCAAAGGGCAGCTACAAGTTTGAAATAAATGGGAGCGAGCAATCGATAAGCTCCTGCGAGACTGTCTTTTCGCTGAAGAAAAGGAATAATGCGAGCAGGCTGGACTCCCGCAAAAAAAAAAAAAAAAAAAAAAAAGAAAAAAAAAAAAAAAAAAAAAAGGGAGGTCGTGCCAAAAGGGCTTAGTGAATAGCGTTTTGTTATATAATGGAAATATCACCTGAGGTTGGCTGAAACAATATGTGCAAGAGACGAAAGGAATAGCCCCTTCAAGGCCGAGTTTTCGATAATAGAACGAAAGTAAATGAGCTCATGAACGGAAGTCTGTCGTGCGAAATTGGAAGAAAGGTGCCGCCTACGCTTACTTATTCTGCGCCTTCGCTGAACGATTTACCCGCCTAATCTCCCAGTAAGCGAGTTTCGTACGAAAGCTTCGAAGACATCGAGACCCGTCTGTTTGAGAGGCCACGAGAACGCTGCCTTTGGTTTGCAGTGGAAAGGAAAAGAAACGCAGACTTGACGATCTGCTCCTGTTTTTAAGAACCCAGCCGGAGACCTTTGTCAGATTCCTTGGAGTATAAACAAGTTATTTCTTTCCTTGCATATAGTTTCGGGAAAACAACTTTTTGCTCACGACCAAGGTTCTGAGGGTTATTGATGTTTGCGCGAAAGGGAACAGTAAAACCTGAATTTACAGCTAAAACACCGGCGTTATAAAAAGCTCACCAGGCTTAAGGTATATCCGATCTGCTCTTGAACTAATGAATGCAAAACGACATTAAAAAATCCTTCTGTCCCAGGTCAAAAGAGAAACAACGCCGACGCACTACGTCTTTCTGAAAAGTGTGAAAAGTTGTGAAAGAGTCCAGGGGTTTCGCTTTTAAACCGTGTAGTGGGGCTCTTTCCTTTAGAGTTTGTGGAAGTCAAGCGCAATGGAATGGACAGGAGAGAAAATTGTCTCCAGGCGATTTGAAACACTGGGAATGCATCACCAGGTACATGACGTGGCTTAGAAGCAAGCCTCTTTGGCTCTAAATGTTTGGCAAAGACTGTGCATCTCATTGGAGCGCGCGCTTTCAAGGTCGTCACGTCCCGCATCACTTGCCTGGTGAAGTACTCACTGGCCATCACGTCAAAGCGGGAGTTTTGGGCAACGACATATGACGTCGACACTCGCTGTGACCACCGTTTTGAAACCACTGACTGATTGATGGACTGAATGAATCGGACATTGAAGTGGAGGAGCTGATTTCCAGATTGGTTAAACGATCGAAGACAGCGGGAGGAGTAGGGAAAAAGCAAGACAAAAGAAAAAGAGTGAACAGCGAGAAAGCTTTCGGCGCGAAGTTTTTCTTTGCGAGTGACGTGTCAAGCAGCAACGCCGGCAAATTAGGATGCAGTGGCGCCTAATTGCTCTTAGGGAGGGAAGCGTGGCTGCTATAGTAGGCCACCGACCGACAGACCGGTCCAAGTTGGTCGATGGCGACGGCAATCCTCGACTGATGGTGCGCGCGTTCAGTTCTCCGCTGGGAGCCTCATTATAGCGGACACTTAGTTGGCCGCGCTCTGCGGAACAGGTCCTGATTGGAAAAAACTGTGTCCCGTTCCTTGCGCTGCCGTCTTCTTCCGGCTGCTATCCGCGCAAATGGTACTAACGAGTTGAAGAGTGACTTTATTCGCCTGGCGACGCCCAAAGATATTTCGGCGGTAGAATGGACCTTACGGGACAGGAAACAAGACCTCTAGAAACTACAAATAATGCACAATAAGTAACAATCAGATGATGCATTTTATAACACAGGCACACGAAACGCATTCTATGTTTCTCTTATTTTGTGGTTTTTGTGGTTTTCGAGCGATTTCTCGATCAACACTGATTCGCTCCTTTTTGTTCACTTCGCTCCAATGAAATTAAGGGGGCAGGGGGGACGACAGATCGCTTCGAATTTCGCCCATTTTGTCTTTGCCCCAGACATTTGTAAAGCTTCAAGTGCGTCAATATGTTTTCACTTGTTTTGATTTCCCTAACTCCCTTAAACAAAGCGCATAACTTGCAAACTACGTATGCGGCATATAAGACGCGATTGAATCCTCTAAGTTCGTAAAATTCGAGGTCAGTTAACAACAAAAAGCAACCCGCAGTTTCTTCACTGCGGAATTTCCCCATGCTTGGACACGGTATGAATGCATTCTATTACACTGCAACCAAGCTTTCATTCAGGAATTACCCCGAAACCTCGAACTGCTTTTGATGGGTCATAAGAAGACACGTGCTTCACCCGATATCCATCTCTGTCCGACGGTACAACACTAAGTGGTTTTCTTAGCCCATTAACGTTGCGGTTATCTATAACCCCCTATGCCTTTTTTTCCCTTTAGGATATGTGTGGTGGCGAAGGCGAGCAGGCTTTGCGCGCTATATTTTGCCACTTCTCGGGCTCCTCGCTTACGCTGAGCGATAAAAGATCGGTCTTCTGGCTCGTACGAGAATGATTTGTAAGCGCCAGTTTTTCCCTTGACACAAACAGACACGCACAGAAAAAAAAGCAAGGAAAAAAAGTCCATCACAGTCGGCTGCAAACCTGTTTTCCAGAATGCTGAACAGCCATCGGTATTCTCGGTAACCAATGAAGGAAAAGTATGGGAAAACGTTCAGAAAGAAATAAAGATGAAATACACCAATTCACAGTTCAGCTCGTTCTGCAGCTGACCCCTGAGGAGATTTCGCTATTCTCTTATCAAAGGCAAATGTGCTGCTTCTTTGTGTGCAGCGAGATTTTATGCAGTAATACTATTGGTTCAAATGTCTCAATGTATTTTAGTAGAAGGCATATAGTAATCTACAAAACTGAGGTAACGATAACAAAACGGAAAGCCCGCACGACGTTAGATGAGAAGTGGAGCCAACGCAGACACACACAGATAGGCATAAGACAGATAAAATATGAAAATATCTTAATTGAAGCCAAACTGAATATAATGCTTTGTTATATATTTTTTCTTAGAACCAGGTTGAATTTAATAGGATTCCCGTTAGGAGCACAAATGTCATTTGTCAAATATCTGAACAGGACGCTATGCGGTGGCTACTGCTAGGATAGACCCGTGGGTAGGACGTTAGGTTGCTGTAGGTTGCTCAGGCCGAGTTTACGGTTTCAATCGGGGCTCCGCGACTAGAATTTCTTGCAGACGAACTGAAATAGCATCCACACTCTCGGATTTCAGAGCGTGCTGAACTCTATGTGACCTTAACCAATCCAGAGCCTACCGCTATATGGCGTGCTTAGTATCAGGGTTGCTTCATTGCGATGAAGTCGCTTTCAGTATATTTGCTCCTCACAATTTCAGATCGGTGTTATGCGCTATGGTGGGTCCCAAAGTGACATGCGGACTTATAAGTGATACAATTCGCTGCGAAATCGACCTAGAGGTGGCGCCGCCGTAGCTGCAACAGTGTGGATGGGCAGCCGGCGGCAGCTCGCAGAAATGCGAGCGGCGTTGGTTTGTTTCCAAATTTATGGCGGATTTGTAGGCGAAGAAAACGTGCCGTGTTCAAACAATGAGCGATTTAATGCTTAGAGTGTTGCAATTTCAATGCTGCTGAATACAAACGCTGATTGTATGAGAACAGGGCACGTATCCACTCGTCATTTAGATTGCTGGCGTCGTTTCGCATGCGTTTTTCGTTCTATACCGCGCTCACAGGTCTGATATTTTTGTTGTGTCACACTTGTACAATGAACGTTTCTTTCCTTTTTGTTCAATTTTTCATCAGTCGGCTTGTGCCTGATAATTATGCGAATGTAAGGCAGGCAAACTCAGTGTCAGTTATAGCGAGTGGATATCGCCTACTGAAGTGTCACTGTCGGGACACGGTGCTAAACTGTGATGAAAATGTCATCCGAAAAATGTACTTTCTACCAGCAAAGTAGGTATTATTCATGCGCTTTTCCTCGTCTACACCTGTATTTGTAAGACAAGACGAAGTCACTGCGCCTGTTTTCAACGATTGCCACACTGCAGGGTTTGACGAACTCTGGGACGATATGCCTATAGTTGCTGGGCTAGCACCTCTCAACCCACGCAGATGCAAGGTTCGTGCTCTGACCTGCCGTAAAAAGGAGGCATAGCCTGGTTCGCCATATAATCCTTGACACGAGGATTAAGTAGATTAAGTATAGCACAGATAGCGTATACTGTACGGCGGGTTTGCCACACCATACTGCACATGAACTCTGGCTAGGCAAAGTCGGCACTTCTGCTAGCTACTACCCCAAAATGAAGTCATGCCGATACAGAGCAGGAACTCCTGCCGCACAGGAAAGCTAACTGTGCATGTGCAGCGTGCCAAGCGGAGCGAGTGCGTTCGCTGAACTCAACACGAGGCGAGTGCTTTTTCATTTTATGTCAGCGAATATGATAGTGAGACCGAAGAAAGAAATATTAAAATTTTAGCACGTAGCATTGATTAATGGTAAATTAGTAGTGTAATGATTGAAGAATATGCCACTATATTCAGCCGTATGACAAAAAAAAAAAAAAAACATTACACACTAACAAAAATTTAACACCTTCTGCAATTATGTTTCTTTGAAATGTAATCTAGGAATATTAGTCGCTGCGAAGATATCTCAAATAATTGATCATTGGCGCGATTTTGCTCGGACAAGAAGCTTTCAGGGGATGATTTCTTTATTGCTATAAATATAGAGCAGTGACCCAGTTATGCAATTGAGGTAAAATTTTAGGATTGTTAAGAGAACAGAGATCGGATATAAAACTGTTTTGAAAAGGAATGGCTACCTAGGTATTCTTGCTACTGTCAAAGCTATTTATCCTCGAAGTAAACACGGTCAAGCAAGGATCTACGGAAGGGAAATAGTTAAGCCCGTATGAAGTTTGCTCTGCACGGAAGAGAGCAGTAACCGAACAGGGAATTCACCAAAATGATTAAAACATGACGAGAGGAAAGCACTCGAACAATCTTATCGTATGTACTGCACAAAATGGCCTGTAGCATATGCTGTAGCATATGCTGTAGCATATGCTACAGCCCATAAATTGTATATTCTCGCTTCTGTTTGGAGATCGACAGCGACTGAAGCATGAGCCGGCCTGAATACTCTTGCTTACCATGTGCAGGCCATTTTGTGCAGTACATACGATAAGATTGTTCGAGTGCTTTCCTCTCGTCATGTTTTAATCATTTTGGTGAATTCCCTGTTCGGTTACTGCTCTCTTCCGTGCAGAGCAAACTTCATACGGGCTTAACTATTTCCCTTCCGTAGATGCTGTATGGACGTCGGCAACCAATTCCTATTGTCTTGACACGGCGCCTAGCGACACCATCACTGTGTTGGAAAAGGCATGCGACAAAGAACCTCAAGCGCCGAAGACCGACGGAGGATGTCATTGTCCAACACGATATACTCGATAAGAACAATTGTTGCTTTCGTTGTAGCATGTTATAACAGCTTGCTCATATTTCTCTCTTAAGAGGCAAGAGACTAAAAAAAAATTCGCACTGGATTCATGAAACAAACAGCAGACATCAGGCCGTACGCGCGCACTTAAACACTGCTGGCTAGCAGATAACGCGAACGCGCATCCACACTGAGTAGGGTTGGCCGCTGCGCAGCAAGGTGGCGACTCTGCTCGATCTCGAGGCCAATAGTGAAATGCCCCGGATAAGTTTGAGCCCACAAAGATCTTAACACGTGGTTAAAGGCGCCGCGCGCGCCTCCATGGAAATAGAGCCACCTTAGCCATGATTCGACCTTACGACCTTCGGATCAGCAGCCTACAGCGAAATCAGCTGAAACATCAGGGTGAGTTTTCCCCCCGTCTTTATTATATACCTATTATGTATTTTAATTACATTTAATAGATTCATTCGAATTCAGGACGAATGTAAGTTCAGCTCCTGTGATTTAAAAAAATGGTAGCGGAAATGTTGAGCACGAAGTTATTCTGTTCTCACAATATTTTCCCTTCACGCTCGAGATATTTTATTTTTTCTGTTTATTTTCTTGTTTTTCCAGATTACACAATTGTTTACACGCATTACGCATTAATCAGACGTGGTGTACACCTCCGCAGGGCCGCGGTTCGCGAAATCAATCGGGTTTAAAACAGTGGACCCCCTTGGAGGTGTTGCCGCAGAAGCTCGAACAATAGCCAAGGAGCCAACAAAGCAGCGCCAAAAGGATAACACGATGGAGACAAAAAGTCACGACCTAGAGGCTGAGAAATCCTTTCCGTCTTCGTTTTTCTTGTCGCCGGTTAGCCTTCAGCCGAGGTCAAAAACATTTGACAGCGGCTGGATCCGCACCCGGTGGCGCCGGTGTCGGCGGCTTGCGGCCTGTCGAGAAGCGCTCCGTGGCGTCACGTTGGCGTCGTCGCGGTAAACGACGCGACGAGGGGATAAAGACACGGGTTCCGCTGCGCTCTCACTGGGCGCTGGCGCTAAATGAGATTTTCCTTCATCCGGCCAGATAAATTGTTCCCGTCGCCTCCCTCCCCTCTACTACGCTGCCTCACAAAAGCGTTCGTCCAGAAATCCCGGCGCACTCTGCGTGTTGTTCCCTTTCCTGCCTTGCTTTTCCAGAATAGCGCACCGCCCTTCCTCTGTTTACCATTGCCATCCTCCTTTCCCGTTTCGCCTTCTTACCGCAGTGCTTTCTGAGTTTTTGACGTCTGGGTTTTAGATCGAAGGTGTTATTAGCCTTATGGTGACTGGCGTACACACAGGCGAGGGTTTTAGGGGATTATACAGTTAGGGATTTAAGGCTCGAGTGACGCCCCTTTGTTTCATTTAATGAGAGTTGAAGGCTGGAAAAGATCAGGCTGCAGTTGAGGCACGGCCCCCGCTTCCACTGCAATGTGTCGCCCGTGTCTCTTTAGGGTTTACGATTTGTGCTTCCGTGTTTCAAGCGCTGTCTCTACAAAGATGTTTTCTTCCCGCGACAGCAAGTCGTTTAAGGGATGAATATTAAGTTTTATTCTATTGAAGGTCAAATGCGAATTAGGCATGCCAGCGCTTTGGTTTTCACTTCGGATTCGGATTCCTATATACGCATTAGCACAGAGCCGTATAGCCACATTAGGTGTGCAAAACCAACCGACATAAATATGAACACATGTTTAGATATGCCGCCGTGGGAACGTGGATTTGTGACCTAGGGTCCCAGTCAGTGGGTTTGATTCTCATTCCTGTAGGTGCTCCCAAATTGGCAGCTCCTGCTAATTCCACCGTGACATGCTGCCCTGTGACGTCACACAAACCGCTACACAAGCAGTGCCTGGCCACGTACATCATCTCAAAACTACCCATATTCAAACAGCGCGAAAACGACCGCAGACGTGGCCTAGTAGCTTGAATGCCCGTCTCGGCTGCGGGAGGTGGTCGGTTCAAAACACAGCTCCGGACACTCACAGATAAAGATAGGGAGTTTTAGAACATAGGGACTCAACCGGTTGGGGGCATATGGTAATAGCGGGGCGACAAGGTGCACGTTCGGAGTGCTGCGATGAACAAGCGAGGTGTGCGGCAACCACTCTGGGCATGCGCACTCGCGCAACGCCATTACCATAGTCCTCTAACCGATAGGCTCCCCTATTCTAAAACTCCCTAATGGGTACAAGCGTACCCTGGCCTGCCACCCGGCTCTCACAGGGGTGTGCGCTTGGAAGAGGCTCCGCTAACCACGCTGCGCTCCTTCGGGGGCAGAACAAGTTAAACCGAAGCGGTGGTCTGGTGCTAGAGTATCCGCCTCGCAATCGGCAGGTAGCAGGTTCGATCCTTGGCGACGCTCTTTACCCATCAGTTTTCAATGTACAAGATTTCCCCCGGCCTGGTGCTCGGCTCTTCTGGGATGAAATGCTTGGGAAAGGGGTCATGAACCAAAAACGTTCATCGATAGGTGAGTGATTCATTCTGCCATCGGACAATCATAGTCCTCCACCTCGTGCGGCAGAAGCCCATATGTGGCCCTTTTTACCGAAGCGGTGGCCCTCTGTTAGAGCATTCGTCTCGAATTCGGGAAATGCCGGGTTCAATGTTTGGTGGCGCCGGGCGCCCACCGGTTTTTCAATGGGAACACGATTACCGACAGCTTGGTGCTCGGCTCTTCCGGGGTAAAATGCTTGGGAAAAGGGTCGTTAATCAAATCTCTTTCGCGCTGTTTGAATATGAACCCAACTCCCCCATCTTTCTGTTCTCCTAACTACCGCTTGCTAGGGGCATGCTTGCGAAGAGGCCCGGACAGACAAACATCGGCTAAATGTTGATGTGGGGTCTCAGTACTAACGCACTATATACTGGGTGTCCCGGTAATGTGAGTCAGAGGCTCAAAAATAAAATATTGGAGATAGACGAGGGAAACCAGCTACATATTGCTCGTAGCCATCTTGCACACCATGCTATTTTTTGTTTTCAAATAAAATAATTAGTTAATTAAGGTTATTAACTAACTTGAAATGGTCTAGGCACTCAGCCCGCTTTGCTGGCATGAAAAGAATACATTCTCCAGCATGTTGATGATGACAAAATTGTGCTAGGCATCTTTGTTGACCTGCCAAAGGGATTTTACTGCTTTAACATCTCCCTTTTAACTAAAAATCAGAATGCTATGTCATTTTCTTGTGCGTTCTTATCTTGATTATCGCAGAAAATATTTGTAAATGACCACCGCGCTGATCTATTACCCATCTCCTTAGGCGTCCTACAGGGAAGCATCTAGGGCATTATTTACTTAATATTTACGCGAACGATACCGTTAACATCAATCAAACTGTTAAATTGGTCCTGTACGCTCAAGACACTAGCATATTACTTCGAGGTAAAAATGTTGACAACTTTGTTGATGTAGCTAATTTAACTTTAGCAAAATTAGACGAATGGAAGCGCAGCTATAAGTTTCGAATTAAGGAGCACATGACAAAAGTTGTGATATTTCGAATTAAAAACAAATATATATAATCAGCAAATCTATTCAATTATATAGTAAACCCATTGAAATTACTTCCACAATTAAGACACTGGGCGTTATTTTCCAAGAAAATGTGTCATGGCATGCTCACGTGGATAACCTGGCAATTAAGCTTTCTCAAGTAACTGGGTTGACATACAGAAATCTTCACATACCTCCAACAAAAATCGTAATGTTAACTTATAATTCATTGTTTTCTTTCAGACTTCACTACTGCCCTTTAATCTGGGCTACCACAACACATGATAACTTACAGAAGCTCCGCGTACTAGAAGGTATGCCCTTTATACTGCACATGACACCTTTTTCACAAGTACAATGTTATCCCGGTTACCAAGCTATTCGACTATATCTCATGCAAAATGCTTTACACACACACACACACACACACACACACACACACACACACACACACACACACACACACACACACACACACACACACACACACACACACACACACACACACACACACACACACACACACACACACACACACACACACACACACACACACACACACACACACACACACACACACACACACACACACACACACACACACACACACACACACACACACACACACACACACACACACACACACACACACACACACACACACACACACACACACACACACACACACACACATATATATATATTCAACGCTTAGTCAACTTACAGAAGAATGTACCACTCATCACACACGTAACACTGACCCCTGGAAAGTGAGAACTTTCAGAACAACGTATGGTTTATAGGCACTCCAGAACAACTTGCTCAGGTTACTAAACAGATTAGACCAAGAATATTTACAGCGTGAAGACACCCCGTTCAAAGAATTTCGACCACATTTAAAAAAAACTTTTGGGTGGTTTTCTTTCCTTTCCTGTTCACCATTATTTCTAACAGTGTGCCTTGTTAGTGAAATGTCTGCGTCTTTGCTGCTTCAAGTCACAAAGTATTTTCATTCTTATTACTTACCTCATCATTATTGCATGCATTTCTAAGTTTTTTGCTGGATGAGTGAAACTGCATTTTTGATTATTTCTTTTTGCCAAGAAACGCTGGGTATTTCTTCTTGCATGCAAAACTATTTTTGTCTTGTTGAAACAAACGCTTTGTACGCTACCTTTACTTTCAGAGAGTTCATTTCCAATTGGGAACGTGTATTTTCGTTTCTCATAATCAATGCCGTAGTTACTCCGTTCAGCGTATGGGGGCCAGCGGCTCGTCAAGCTGTCTTTTGTGTCAGCTTTTTCTGCAGGCCTATTCTTTATTGGACATAAAAATTATTATTATTATTATTATTATTATTATTATTATTATTATTATTATTATTATTATTATTATTATTATTATTATTATTATTATTATTATTATTATTATTATTATTATTATTGTCAACGCTACACGGTCGTCAGATACGCAACCAGATACGTCAAAGCAAAACGATGTGTATATGCCCCGGCAATATTCAATAGTCGATCAGGTATTGTCCTCTACTTCTAAAGCCACCTTAAAACGAGTGGTCAAATCTGTAAAGTTTTAATGCTAAAAGATGCAGGGAACATTTAAGTTCCACTACGTTTTGTTTTCTTTTATACGATGTATCTTCTTTAGTATTTGTATTTCAGTGTGTGTGCACTTACTATGATATTTTATTGCCTTTACCTTTCGCTCGCCGATGTTGCCGGGCCTAGTCCTTCAAGCTTCCTTTTGGCTTTGACAGGCCCGAGTCTGTATGTATCACAACATGTGGCAATAAAATTATTATTATTATTGCACACTCGGATTCATTTGCACACTTTCGAGAGAGTTCCGTACTCCACTTCCGTTCTTAAAGCTGTACCTGTCCATATGTTTGCCGCTCTTGGAGTACGCGTCGGTTATTTGGAATGGCACTTGCAAATCTAACTTGGACAAGGTTGACAGAGTACAGCAAATAATTTTACGAATATTTCGATATCGCTTTCCTTGTGCAACTTCCTCCTCTCGCTCCACCAGGAGCACCCAACTGAATCTTCCTTCTCTTCACTGCCGCCGTGTCAGAGTAGATATAATTTTATGTACAAACTCCTTCATGGCCACATTATGTGCCCTCAGCTCTCAGAGTACATTCTACTGCGCGTTGCGCGAAAGAGCATGGGGGAATTCAGACCATTTCAAGTTTCTCCGTCTCTTCATTCCTATTCCCCTCTGAACAGAATGCAGTGGCTGTTCAACTCTTTTTGTCCTCACCTTGACATCTTCCAAAACTCGCTCTGTTCATTTATATTGGATGTTCGTAGCGTTATATTCTAAACAGTACTTTATCACATATAACTTCCACTTTCTAGCCTAAATACTGTACTTACTTCACTTTCTGCTTCTTCACCTGCTCAATGCTGTCTGTATCTTGAACTGCTTTTTATCCGTTTCTTATTTATGTTTTAACTTTAAACTTTATATTCGAATCTTACTGTTCCGCGTTCAATTCTATATTTTTATTGTATTTCCCTGTATCTCTAGGCTGTGTTTTAAGTACCACGCACTTGTGCCTGGAATGGTTGTTTATTTTATGTATATTTCTATTTATTATAATCAATGTCAGTTATTTGCTTCTTTTTTTCTCTATCTATCTATCTATCTATCTATCTATCTATCTATCTATCTATCTATCTATCTATCTATCTATCTATCTATCTATCTATCTATCTATCTATCTATCTATCTATCTATCTATCTATCTATCTATCTATCTATCTATCTATCTATCTATCTATCTATCTATCTATCTATCTATCTATCTATCTATCTATCTATCTATCTATCTATCTATCTATCTATCTATCTATCTATCTATCTATCTATCTATCTATCTATCTATCTATCTATCTATCTATCTATCTATCTATCTATCTATCTATCTATCTATCTATCTATCTATCTATCTATCTATCTATCTATCTATCTATCTATCTATCTATCTATCTATCTATCTATCTATCTATCTATCTATCTATCTATCTATCTATCTATCTATCTATCTATCTATCTATCTATCTATCTATCTATCTATCTATCTATCTATCTATCTATCTATCTATCTATCTATCTATCTATCTATCTATCTATCTATCTATCTATCTATCTATCTATCTATCTATCTATCTATCTATCTATCTATCTATCTATCTATCTATCTATCTATCTATCTATCTATCTATCTATCTATCTATCTATCTATCTATCTATCTATCTATCTATCTATCTATCTATCTATCTATCTATCTATCTATCTATCTATCTATCTATCTATCTATCTATCTATCTATCTATCTATCTATCTATCTATCTATCTATCTATCTATCTATCTATCTATCTATCTATCTATCTATCTATCTATCTATCTATCTATCTATCTATCTATCTATCTATCTATCTATCTATCTATCTATCTATCTATCTATCTATCTATCTATCTATCTATCTATCTATCTATCTATCTATCTATCTATCTATCTATCTATCTATCTATCTATCTATCTATCTATCTATCTATCTATCTATCTATCTATCTATCTATCTATCTATCTATCTATCTATCTATCTATCTATCTATCTATCTATCTATCTATCTATCTATCTATCTATCTATCTATCTATCTATCTATCTATCTATCTATCTATCTATCTATCTATCTATCTATCTATCTATCTATTGTTTTCTTTTTTTCGTGATGTGCTCTACAATTCTCTGACTGTGTATTTAAGACATGCTGCTCATTGATTTCTTTCTTTCCGTGACACTTTTCGTCTCAGTTTCATTTGATGTGGTATTTGTTTCTTCTTTTGTGTTCTATCTGTGTGTGCGTAAAACCTGTGTGTGCATTGTCATTTTTTTTTAAGGCCACATGGTTGTTCCTGAGCACATTAAATAAAGATTGATTGTTTGATTGATTATTATCTAGCTTACAAAATATCGGCTTTAGAATATAATTGGACTTTGCTAACCTATAGAGCCCCTATCTAGAAACCATCATTCCAAAATTTGCGATAAGGAACGCGGAACGCCTTGCGTGTATCATTTCCCCAGCTCCAAGAAAAGCCCTGCGGGATACAAACGTAACCACATGACTGCGTATTCGCGCGGTACGGTCATGATGCTCTTAACCCGTGGCTTGAGCGAACCAAACCAGCCGCGGCCGTGACTTTATTTATTTATTTATTGCATACTGCCAGCCTGAATGTCAGGCTTTAGGCAGGAGTGGGGGGTACAGAAGAATACAATTCACGAGAATACATAGTACATTCAGTCTCGCGAATGACGACAACGAAAAAAAAAAGGCATATCACTTGTACAGAGCAAAAAGCACGAAAAAAGTGAAGTGTAGACACCATGATATGACAATGTGAAACACCGCTATCTATCATGGAATGCACTCAGAAAAGAAGACAACGTCGAACACTCAACCACATTTGCAGGTAGGTCGTTCCAAGTACGGATAGTTTTAGGGAAAAATGAGGCTTTGAACACATTTGTTCTGCACAAAAAAATCGCTCACGGGTTTGTCGTTGGGTAACTGAATGAAAGTATGCATTTCTATCTATGCCAAACTGGTTGTGGTAGATCAAATAAAACATTTTTAATCTTTCTTGGCATCGTCTTGCCTGCAGGGTTTCTAAATTAGCTGTTTGTAAAAGTGCTGTTGGGGATGTTTTTCAGCTATAACAATTGTATATGAACCTGACAAATTTACGCTGGACATTTTCAAGTTTGGTGACATTGATCTTTCACTTGCACTTCAGTGCAATTGTTGTGATAGCTGCAAAGGTTTGAAGAGCGGGTTTGTGTGTTTCATCCTATGCTGTGATTTCTTCGAGTTTTCGCGGTCGCCTTGAAATTGACTGTGACATAACACAACTAGGTAAAGAACTCTTAGCCTGCAGACACGCCCACTACCTCGGTTGACATTTTGTGAAAGACAATCGAATAGAGCGTTTACCAAATGCGAAGGCGACTCGTTGCACTTTGACTTAAAAGGTGCGATAAACGGATCGCTTCGATTCGCTGGTAGTGGAGTGGGCATTTGGATTGTTGGCCAATGTATACTTTCCGTTAAAAAAATAAAAAAATAAATGCCTGCATATAGCAAGGGGAGGGAAGGAGAAAGATAAGTACCAATCTTGAATATGGTTCATTGTTCAGTATGTTGATTATATAAAATATTCCAGGCCTGGTTTTTAGGCTTAGTGGGGGACTTGCCGTCCATTGGAGAATAGAGTACAAGAATACCGCGTTACTCTATCGCTGCGTTCAGTAAATAGCACAGCTACAACAGAAAATCAAGTCGGACACCGTCTACCCAATGGTGAGGCACTCGGAGAGCGCTCGTGCTGGCGTGCCGCGAAACCATTTCTTCCTGCGGAAGAACGAGCAGCAAACCAGAGCACTGTTCGGAAAGCAGCAGCAGCGGCAAGGTGCTCGGAACGGGAGAAGGAAGTTGTGATCCGGCACTCGACGGCTGGTGCCGCTTCCGAGCGTCTAGGGCACGATAGCACGAGTACGCGCACAGCGCAAGGGTCCGTGGAGGAGGGAAGGACAGACACGCACCACCGTTCCGCAGAGATCTCCTCCGCATAGGATACGGAACGGTGCCAACAATAACAAACAATGGCGTCGCGAAAACGCGGGCACGGCCCGGCACACGACGACTCTCCTGCCTCCTGGCAGTATCGTGCGTGGAAACAATTGGGGTTTCATGCTCCGTTCGCCCGGAACACAGCGCCAGGCCGCCCGGCAAACAGCGCGCCCCGACGGATGAGAAGGTTCACCGCTTGCTCTATTTCTCTTTGCCTGCCCGCCGCTGCCTTTTATTTCCTGTTGAAACCTATTTTTCCCTTCCATCTCTGTGCCAGCCACTCTCCCTTCCCCATTTTTCTTGACATCGTTTCCTCGATTCGTTGTGTTTGGCTTGGCTTCTTTTGCCTTTTCTCGTTCGTTTCGTTCCGTTCGTACCTGCTTTGTTTCAGTCCCTTTCGCCTTCCCCATACGCGGGGCTTGGTGTCCCTGTCCTATAACTAGTTTATTTGCATCGTTTGTTTTCGCGAATATGTGTCTTGCCAGCACCTGCTTTTATTTTTCTGTCTCTTAATTCTGGACGGAAAACCAGCCTTTCGCATTCGCTTATGCTCCCTTAAAGCTTTCTTTTTCTTTTTTTTTTGTTTTTAGTGCGCGTACTGGGAAACGTCAGTGTTTTGTTCTTTACGTTGAATACCCACCCCTACCCTTCTAGACATTCCTGGCGCGGACAATTTTTTTGCTATCGTTAATTTCCTCCCAGAGTCATTTTTCCCGTCTGCTTCTACTGCCCTGGTTCGTTGCACATGACTTTACATTCTGCTACAGAATCGCTTCTCTGACTTTGAGTTTCTCCTGCCACTTCAGTTTTCCCGTATTTCGGCTGTCTCTTCCGGCACGCACGCGGCGATTCCCCAATGCTCGAACGACCTTCCTTAGCCCATGGCAGCTTTTTATGCCGGGTTCATTAACATCATGGCCCCCACCGCGTCGTTTTCCTTAATTTTTTTTTCGTATATCTTACACATAGCTCGTTTCCGTTTTTGTGTATTTCTTCCGAAGTCCTTTCCTTTATGTTTTGGCACTTTCGGAGAACGCTATTTTCAGCTCCTATTTTGCACCCCGCCACGCAGTGTGCCCTCTCCGTCGTGCCTATACTTCAAGGACTTTGCTACGCCGCCTACATATCTAGGGAAGAAAATCCTGTTGAGGATGAGTACGGAACAAAGTTTGCAATATCGCCGTGGTGCTGGCTCACAAGTGTGTGTTTCTTCTATTTTTTATTGACTTCCTTGCCCGCCTCTATTGTAGTCAACTTCATGGCGTTGTGTTTAACCTTTGATCGTGTTAGCTGCAACACCGTAAAGGTTTGACCGCAGATATTTCTATAAATTGTCGCATTCAGTTGCGTGCAACCATAGAAAAATGAGAGGAGCCTGATGGCAGTGTACAGTCGTGAGCAATGTTAAAGGGAACAAACTTTTTTTACAATTCATATATTCTGTTATTTTTCCAATAAGCTTGATAATGACTTGTGGATATCATACACCAATTGCAAAGGTAGGATTAAAGGTAAAAGCGGGGCATTTAAGTTTCGCCTTTAAGGGTATGACGCGACAGCGTCAGCGGCTCCCTTGGGGATCATCGTTCGCGTACATCAGCTTTGCTGCTCGCTTATTCACTAATCGATTAATGTGTGCATCTCTTATCACTGCATTATCATGCTGTTGCAGGCTACCACATTATGGGAGAGACTATCCGACATGGGTATAAACCTCGATATAAGCTCGCTATAACGAATGCACTTGTGTTATAAACCGTTTTGTGGCGAGGAGGAAAATAGCTTTGAACCGGTGCGCGTAGCGCTACTTCTCCTCTCTAGCATGTGGTGACGCAGTTGTAGCAGCGGGGGCACCAGGGCATTCTACGGAGAAAGCGCACGCGCTCACACTCTTCAAAGCGTGTTGCAAAATCGAAAAGTGCTAAACTGTTCAGGGGATGCGAAAGGTGCTCTATCTTTGGTCTTTTGTATTTTCTACAGTTTTTTACACGCCTTACCTTTGTCCCCTCTTATTTTCGACCCTTTCCTTCCATTCCCTTCCTGGTTGTTTCATTTCCGCCGGCCTCAACTTAGCTGCTAACATGTGCAGCGGCTAGGAAATTACTTTTATGTGATTTGTTGTTGAAATGAACAAGATAAAAACAACCGAAAACAGATGATTAACAGAGATAAAGATACTAACAGTGGTAGTATGCACGGGTGTCTCTGTACGCGATTGCATTTGCAACCCTTACAATCGGGCGGCCTCTGAGTTCAAGCATCGACTGAAAATTTTTAGCCTTGGTAGCCTTTCGTACGAGTGCCGAACACAGTGCTTGTATAAAGAAGGGACAAGAAAAAAATTGCCCACGATTACGTTACTTCCTAATGCGAAGTTTGAGCGCAGCTCATCAGCTGTTTAACCTTTTTGATAGATTGCGGCAAAAATTTCGAGCAAGACACGTATGTACAATTACAGACTGCTTTTTTTTTAAATTTTTTTACACATATTTTTTCAAGAAACACTCCACTAACAGTTCTGGATGTCATGAAAGAAGCTTTGTGGTCGGAGAAATGAAGAGAGCAATTGAGTTATCGGGAGGTTGAGGGAGGCAGCGCGTGGGCCCATAGGAACGTTGCGCGACGAACAGATAGCAGCGACTGACTGATGCCGCTGTTTCCACCACACCACGCCGCTAGCGAGAGAAGCGAGTGAGACCGGGATGCACACACCGTGATCCGCTGAGGGCGAGCCCGCGTTTCCGCAACCGGAGAGCACCCTCGCCGCCACGCAGGAAGAAGGGGGACCCCCTCCTCCTCTTTCTGCATGGCGGCGACGGTGTTCTACACTGTCACGTTGTTTTGACTCGCTAGCGGCGTCAGCGGCATCAGTCAGTAGCTTCTAGCTCTACTTCCTGCGAGGCTCCTGCTGCCGAAGCGCCGGCTCGAACTGGGGGGTGAAAGGGGGGCGGAACTGGTTACGAGGCCGACGCGGCCGACGCCGACACGAAACCCAGGAACGGGCGCCAAAGAGCTGCGCTCTAAAACTGAATACCCGTACAACAAAGGTTGTCGTTGGGCAGCAAGCGGATGATCTTTTTTGCGGCAAAAATTTACAAGATGCCGTCTGGCGAAGAAAAACTATTTCGACGAAGTCACCTGAGGTTTATGAAAGTATTAAAGATCATGTCCCACTTGAAGACAACGATGCCTAATGGATTCGTTGTAAACTTATCATTCAGTGAAACAGCGCTACAATATCATTTTTTTTTCTTCTGAAAACATAGATCTAAGCTTTTGCTGCCCATAATAAATGTGAATGTGGCAATGGGAACAGCAGCCATTCGTTAAAGTGAGCAAATTTTGCGACAACAAACGGGCTGTATAATAATTGTTCATAAAAGCAACTGTAACTGAGGTCATTATGGTACATTAGTTCACATGGTCACTATTCCGCAAGTAACGATTGTCCATTTTCTGTTTCATCTGGCCTGACTTCAGCATGACGGCAGCATAAAACAAAAAGCAGCTAGCGGCCAGTCACATAAATTTCAGGATAGCAGCTCCCGCCGTCGACGACAGTCATCGCCACTCCCCGCACGCACCAGCAAACCGGTGACTGAGTAATGAGAAATCCGATCGCCACGAAGTGTACGCTGTGTCACTCAACAAATCTAGGGTGGAGTAAATGGATCTGTAATGGGCAGCAGATACTTATGATTAGAACTTCCGTGGAGGTGTGAGAACTCCACGTAGTAGCCGCTGAAGCAGTAGATTATATGAATAATCAGTTGACTCAACAAGCGTAGCGCGATTAGCATTCTGCCTAAAAATGACATGAAATGACTACATTCGCTTGCTTTCATTGCTGAAACTGTTACGGTATCCTATCTCTAGAAATCCTTCAAGGATAAAAAGTAGAACGAAAGCTGCCCAGCCTTGCTTGCTTCACTGCCCTCGCGGCAAATGGGACACCACGACCTCTCTGGGCCACACATAAATTATAATCAGGCTTGTATTCCTCGGTCGACCTGATGAGGAGCATAAAGTTCGGTCATTTCTGACCGAATGGCTTGACTGCTGCTAAAAAGCTATTTTCGTTCATTCAGGTACTTTCAGAACGCAAAAATTTGCATGCGAAAGGTCCGAAATGCTGATGTGCTCTACTTGTCTCCTTTCCGCGGATGCGACCGCACATACCAGCATGGTGATTGTTCTCAACTTAGCCGCTAGATGGCGCCACCTGCACAAAATGGCCGTGCCCCTGACGGATTGGTAGTAGCATGTCTGACTCGGAATCCACTGGACATAGATTGCTCGATTTCTCCTTACCCTCCCGTCTCAAAGGAGCTGCCCTAGTTTGCGGATCCTGCAAAGCCTAAAGTTCAAATGGTCTAGTGACATCACTCCATCCGTCGACCAATCAGTGCTCGCCCATGTCACGTGCCAACTACTACCTACCTGTCAGAGGTACGCCCGTGATCTTTCATTCACAACGCCAACGCTGACGCCAAACTTTCCGCAAAACGGGGAATTTAACGCGCCCCCTTGCCTCCCCATTCTGTACCCTCAGGAGCGTCGGTGCTCCACAGGGGTCCGTCCCCTCTCCTTTCCTATTCAACGCCACCCACATTCCCCTCGCCAGAAAACTGTCCACGACACCTCATCTTAGATACAGCCTTTATGTGGACGACATCACACTGTGGACCACGCACGTAGTGATGGCGACATAGAGGGTACCTTACAAAACGCCGCATTCCTCACACAAGAACACGCCCCGAGCATCAGACTCTCATGCTCCTCAGAGAAGTCTGAGCTCTTGTCCTTCGCCCCACGACCCGCGCATGCCACACCACACCCATTGTCATTGAACTCGATGGCCGTCCCGTCCCGGAGGTAGATACACTCCGGGTTCTGGTACTTCACATCCAGAACAATGGCAAGAACACCTTAACTCTCAAGAAAGTAAAGCAGGTGACAGGCGCGATATCTCACCTCATCCGCCGAGTTTCGGGCTATCACAAAGGTATGAAGGAGAACGACCTACGTCGTCTCATTCACGCCTTCGTCTTCAGCCGTTTCTTATACACAGTCCCCTATATCTGGCTGAACAGGCAGGAAACGGACGCCTTGGACGTCATGTTGCGCACGGCGTTCAAGATAGTCCTACACTTCCAAATCAACATATCCACAGAACGCCTTCTACAGCTGAGCCTCCACAACACATTTGGGGAGCTTGTAGAGGCTCATCACCAAGCCCAGTACTTGCGTCTACCCACGACTTCCACCGGTCGCTATAACCTGGAGACTTTAGACATTCGCGTCCTAGCAAATGACCCTACCTTCCTTACCATACCTCACTCCCTCCACCGAGACCTCCTAATCAAGCCTGTCCCCCATGATTTATTGATTAAAAACTTTATTGAATGCATGAGAATTCTCGGAGTTGTGGGTGGTCCGCCCATTCCGGCAGCCCAGTGGCCTGCGCCACAGCGTGGGCCCTGCGAAAAATTCCTCGTTGTTGGTCGGTGTCCTCGCTGCGCAGAATGGCCTCACACTGCTCCAAATTGGGAATAGGAAGTTTATCGATAAAAGAATTTAATTGGCATGTACCCCTAGCATCACGAGCAATGCCGCCGAGCTCGAGCAGAGGCGCTCCACAAGTACTACGGCTCCGAAACAGACGCCGTATGGGTGGACGCCGCATGCACGAATGACGGAGTGGTAGTGGCCATCACCAATTCCTCCCTGCAACCTCTTGCTCTGTCTCCCTTCCCTCGGTCACCTCGGAGGTAGCCGAGGAAGCAGCCATCGCCTACGCGCTTGCACACACAGAAGCCCGCTACATAGTTTCTGACTCTAAAACTTCGATACTAAATTTTGCGCGTGGTGGAGTTCACGTTTCTGCGTCCAGCATACTGAGTTTGCCTGCCGCCAACTCGCCCCGCCATGTGGAGCTGATATGGGTGCCTGCGCACTCCGGGAATCCCGGTAACGAGGCTGCCAATGCGTTAGCCCGAGGTTCCTTAAACCGGGCGCCGGTGGCCTCCAGTTCGGGATTCACGCGACATCGCATGCACTCCTTCAGTGAGCTAACGCAGGCCTATCGGGCCGAGCGACTTCTCTATCCTTCACACCTCACCCATCTCCAGATAACTACCACCAGACGCGCACCCTCCCGCTACCTTATAGTACGTCTCGCTACCACCACACCCTCACCGATCTTTCCTGCACTCTTTGCAACAACCCCACCGCCACCTTCGCCCACATTCTGTTCCAATGCCTGGCGGATCCTTCCTCGTGGGGTCTGGAGCACCTCACCACCTGGGAGGACTGGGAGCCCTTGCTGTATGCTGAGGACCCGGTTCGGCAGAAGATCGCCACATACTGGGCTGCCGACGTCATGAACCACAGGAAAATGAACGTTTGAGTGTAGTGGGACCATGCGGGGGCCCAGGGGCATGCATGCCCCAAACTCCTTTGTTTTAATAACGTTATTACTACTACTATTGCCGTGCCAAGAACAGTTCTTGCCACACACAATTATCGAGCCATCAATAAATGAATGCTTAAATTTTGCACCCTCGTAAAGCTCATTACCCTGTTGTTGTCGTTGCGACTGAAGGAAGAAGGAAAAGAAAATGCACGGGCCTGCTACTGGCTCTGTAGCTGAGCCACCTCCACTGCCTCCCTGGCAACGAGGAGGTTAATTCCCTAGCCCGAGGTCTTACTTTCCGGGTTAGAGGAATAGAGCCGCCTCTACAGGCCGAGGAGCCTCTGCTCTCCTTTCGCGATATTCTCTTGTA
The DNA here is from genome assembly GCF_055883805.1 of Amblyomma maculatum. NCBI lineage: Eukaryota > Metazoa > Arthropoda > Arachnida > Ixodida > Ixodidae > Amblyomma > Amblyomma maculatum. The sequence continues at coordinate 319,870,502 of NC_139344.1, read as the reverse complement.
CTACCGGGACAAACGAAGGTAATATACACTCCCAAGCCCCCTCTCTCACCATAGCGCAGGCCGTACACTGGCGAAGCTTGCAGACTCGGACTGCTCCATACCCGACACTACTACATGCCCGATACCCAGACCAGTTTTCTTCATGTACTCTGTGGCAAACCAGGACACTTCCTACACATCCTTCTTACATGCCCCACCTTTCCTCATCCCCCATCACCGAAATTAGCAGAGTCCTAGTGGGAGTCTCTCATGAAGAGCACTTCAATTCAAGACCAACGGAATATCATTTCCAGTGCTAGCAGGAGGATTGCTCTTCAAAGACTTTCTTTTGCCTTATAAGGGTGTCAGTAAGGAATCACCCAAGTGCCATGCCGGGAGCTTCGCCAACAAAATTTGTTCCAAATGACAAGAAAATGTTTCTACCACCACCACCTCCCCTGTCTCGTGCGGACAGAAAAGAGAAAGCAGAGAAGAAAGGAAAAGAAGAGGGAGAAAAATACGCGCCGCAACAGTCGTCGTCCACCCCCTCAGCGGTGTCGGGTGCAATGACGGCCTACAACAGATAAAACTTCGGTGGCAGGCTAGCCCCCGCCGCAAGCGGCGTTGACCTACCAGTCCCAGCCCCGCAGGGCCAGGAGCAGCCACCCCTCTATGCTGCCTCCCTGATGACACCGTTTCGCTTGTACTGCGTGGTGTGTAGCAGGCGCGGCCTTCTTTTAGTTTTGCGCCTATACTTTATCCGAATTCTGGTTTCAGCGCGCTGTCCGTTTGCAACTGCTAATTTACTGTGCTCACTGACCTTGGACGAACTTCATATTTAGGTTACACTGCTATTTCTTTCCGTACTAAACTCAGCAGTTTTGCTTTTGCTTTCTCGTGTGCTTGTCTGCACTTATCGATTCGTGAACTGCGCCTCGCTCTGCTCACAAGGGTCAGCACCGGGCGGTCGGAAGAGAGGAGACGCAATGAAGCCGTCAGGACCGGCTCGAACCTCAGTGATTGTGGAACAAAACCAACAGCTGCTTACGCCACACCTGTAATGCAAACTACAAGCTATGCGGATCACGGTTATTTCGGAGCTTGAGTGTTGTGTCAATTCAGACTTTGGATTATTTGACTGCGCCGTTGACCATTATGCCGGAAAAATTAAATACAAGAAAAACTTGAAAGCAGGACAGATTCTCACGAAATAAAAACAAAAGGGGGAGGGGGATGATGATGGTGTTAAGGTCATGCGCATTGTTCGCTTTTTCGCAGTTTTATTAAGAACTGTGGAGGTTTAACTCTACTTAAAGCTGGTATACCGAGTGAACGCACTGTTCGCGGCGTTTGTGGGTTGCCTCCGAGATATCGTTTGGACGGGCTCCTGTCTCGGAAGCCGGTGTACGTTCAGAGACGAGACCGAGAAGGCGACGGTGCACACCGGCGTGGCCAGTTTGCGGACATGCAAACTTTAGTCAAAATTAGACGAATCTTTCTGGCATAAAAGAACATATTTTGGGCTGCGGACATTTAAGTGAAATAATTTCATTCCACTCGGTTAAGCGTTCTACAGGCTGCATCAAAGACTCCGCCACACTATTGAAGTGAATGCCCGTGCAGCCTACTCTCTGAAATATGAGTGAAAGGTTTGGCGTGGGCGCGTGCAGTTTTCTTATGAAATTGATAAATCATGGCGGCAGCTGTATTTTACTTTTTTATCTTTTATTCTCGATTATGAAAACTCCCTGTTCTCATAATGAATGACTTTGTGAGCAGAACGGAGTGCGCTATCGTTACAGTCCAACTTCTTAGTTCTCATATAGACCCCCCCCCCCCTTTCCAGAGAGGCAACAACGTAGAACTTATATGTGCGCTCCCTTTTAAAGATGGCAGGGGCTTAACTCAGCCTAGGTGGTGTTGGCTCAGCTATGCCAGGATATACGTAGTGAGAGGTACGTTTTCCTGGCTTAGCTTGTAGTCATGTATGTTTAGCAATGAGAGTCAGATTCTCTTCTGTCGGTTCCCGTTGTCCCATCTCGGCGGCTATGCTCCGTCTATTGCGCTCGGCAGTCTATAACCGTTTGGCATGCTGTTCTTCTCTCTGTTCGGGAGTCTCCGCTGTTCTCTTCGCATCTTACTCTCACTCTCTGCTGCTGCTATGCATCGCTTTCTACGCTCTGCCGGCAGCTGCGTTTCGATGGAGGCGAAATGGAGAAACGTTCGCGTGCTGTGCGAGGTCAGTGCAAGTTTAAGATCCCCAGGTGGTCGAAATTACTCCGTAGCCCTCCCCTACGGCTCCTCTTCCCATCTTTCCACTTTCTCTTCCACCTTCCTCCATTCGATTACAGCGCGAGGAGGTGGTGAAGAGTGCCTGTTCTGGCCCTATGGGGCTGGGGACTGGTAGGTCAACGCTGCTTGCGGTTGGGGCTAGCCTGCCACCGAATTTCGAAGCGAAAAGCTTCACTAGGCTAGTCAACACCGGGTCTGGCGTGCGTGTGATCACATTTAGCCATAGCTGCGCATGCGCTATCTCGCCATGACGTCACTAGGAAAGGCGCAGGTGTTTGAAGCGAAAAGCTTTACTAAGAGGGTCAGAGACAGGGTGAAGGGTGGCAGTTCCTGGCCCTACGGGGCTGGGACAGTAGGTTAACGCCACTTGCGGCGGGGGCTAGTCAGCCACTGAATTTTTATCTGTTGTAGGCAGTCACTGCACCCGCCACCGCTTAGGTTGTGGACGACGGCTGTAGTTGCGGCGCGCGTCTTTCTCTCCCCCTTCTTTTTCTTTTCTCCTCTATTTTTTCTTTTGTCCGCACGAGGCAGGGGAGGTCCGCAGAAAACAAGTGAGACAGTTACCGCGGCTTTCCCTTCCTATAAATCAGAGGAGGAGGCTCAGCCGGTAGCAGGCCCGTGCATTTTAACGCGACAGCGTTAATGGCCCCGTGTCGCAGAAAAGTCGGTGTCGTCCCGCGTCGTCCGGCGTTGGTCGTGAGCGAAAAATCCCTGAAGTATTAATAAATAAAAAACGAGTAGGAAAAACCGCCGACATGAGGAATCGAACGTGGGCCTCCGAAGCGCGAGACGAGCACGCTAACCACTCCGCCACTTTTTTTTTTCTTTATTTCCTGGCCTAACCACTCCGCCACGCCAGCTAGATGGTTTAAAATGGACAAAGGCGCGTCTATCGATTGCGGTGTTGTCTCAGAAATGTCCCTTAGAGAATTGTATTGTGGCGTATAATAATAATAGCCACCCCGGCGGGGTCAATGCTTTCGCATAATTATAAAAGAAAGGAAAAAGAAGAGGGAGAGGAAGACGTGCGCCGCAACAACAGCCGTCGTCCAGCACCGAAGCAGTGGCGGGTGCAATGACGGCCTAAAACAGATAAAATGCGGTGGCTGGCTAGCCCCCGCCGCAAGCGGCGCCGACCTACCGTCCCAGCCCCGTAATCCTTCACCACCTCCCCTCCTAAAAGTCTCAGCTACAGAGCCAGTAGAAAGATCCCCTCGCCCCGCCGGGGTGGTGCAGTGGTAAGACGCCCGACTACTGTGCCGGAGTACCCGGGATCGAACCCGACCTCGGCGGCTGCGTTTCGATGGAGGCGAAACGAAGAGGCGTCGTGTGCTGTGCAATGTCAGCGCACGTTAAAGATCCCCAGGTGGTCGAAATTACCGTAGCCCTCCACTACGGCTCCTCTTTCTCTCTTTCCACTTTAACTCCCACCTTCCTCCCTTCCCTTACGGCGCAGTTGCGGTGTCCACAGAAAAACAAGTGAGACAGTTACCGCGTCTTTCCCTTCCTATAAATAAATCAGTTTTTTTTTTAGAAAGATCCCTAGCGCCCCGCCGAGGTGGTGCAGTGGTAAGACGCCCGACTACTGTGCCGGAGTACCCGGGTTCGAACCCGACCTCGGCGGCTGCGTTTCGATGGAGGCGAAACGAAGAGGCGTCCGTGTGCTGTGCGATGTCAGTGCACGTTAAAGATCCCCAGGTGGTCGAAATTACTCCGTAGCCCTCCACTACGGCTCCTTTTTCTCTCTTTCCACTTTCACTCCCATCTTGCTCCCTTCCCTTACGGCGTGGTTGCGGTCTCCGAAGAAGAACAAGTGAGACAGTTACCGCGCCTTTCCCTTCCTACAATAAATCAGTTAAATCAGTTAAGATCCCCAGGTGGTCAAAATTTCTCCGTAGCCCTCCACTACGGCTCCTCTTTCTCTCTTTCCACTTTCACTCCCACCTTCCTCCTTTCTCTTGCGGCGCGGTTGCGATGTCCACAGCAAACAAGTGAGACAGTTACCGCGCCTTTCCCTTCCTATAAATAAATCAGTTTAAATCAGCAGGCTCGTGATTTTCTTTTCCTTCTTCCTACAGCCACAACAACATTACAGCGCGGGTCAGGTGTCCACAGAGCAAGTGTGACAGATGCTGCGCTTTCCTTTCTTGTGAAGCAACTTATTAATTTATAGGAAGGGAAAGGCGCGGTAACTGTCTCATTTGTTTTCTGTGGACACATCAACCGCGCCATAAGGGAAGATAGGAAGGTGGGAGTGAAAGTGGAAAGAGAGAAAGAGGAGCCGTAGTGAGGGCTGCGGAGAAATTTCAAGCAATTTATTATTATTATTATTATTATTATTATTATTATTGCGTTCTGCATCTTGGCGTCTCCGCTTGGCAAGGCGCTCTTCTCTGTTCGGGTGTCTAAGCTGCTCTGCCTCTTGGCATTCGGAACGGCGGCGAGGCGAGCGGCGAGCGCGCGCCAGCTGCGCGCTGTGACGTCCCTCGGTTGCGGCGGTTGCTAGGCAACAGCTCAAGGTCACGGTGAGGCCATGGCGAAAGTGGTGCTACAGAGAAACGGCGACGCTTGGGCGTAATGTAGCTCTCGCGACAATGCAGTAATATAACAACGAAGTTCGAAAATATGTGGCGCCATAATCAGTTCTTATCAGCGTGGCGTTGCTGGCAAACATAAGAATCTCTTCCTTATCCTTCCTTTTAGCGCGGTTCAGGTGTTCACTGAGACGCATGACAGATACTGTCACTTTCTTTTCCTAAAAAAATATTCACTGCCTGACATACCATGGACAGTGTCTTTTCCTGTGCACGTAAATAGGAAAGTTGAAAACGTTTTTTCTTCGGGATGGCTGGAAATAAGAACTCTGGCTGCCCAAAACAAGAAAACATTTGCATAACATTTTATAGAATTTTTTCAAAATGAGCTTTGTTAAATTGGATTTAGTTGCTGCAGTAACTAGGACATTTCACGGGATTCTCTGTAATGGGATCAGCGGCGTTCTTACTTAGGGATAATGGTATATAAGTACGTATCGCCATGAATTTCAGATTAGTCATGTATGGTATTTTCATTTCTTGCTGGTTATGTGAATGACTAATGTCCTAAAAAGCGGCGGTGAACCATCTGACCCGAAGGCATGGAGGCCCATCTCCTTACACAACTCCGACTATAAGATATTTGCTGCAATACTAGCGCATCGTATAACAGCATTTCAACCGGAAGTAATCAGTAATGCTCAAGCATGCCGTGTACCAGACCGCACAATCTTTTCTTCTCTGGCTCTAAGCCGTGATCTGATTACGTTTGTTACACGTACACAGATTTCAGGCGCTTTTGTATCCCTAGACTAGGAAAAAGCATTTGATCGCATCTCTTTGCTGTTAAAGAATGCTTTGGCTTTCCGGCGCATCTGATAGAGGTTCTTCGGCTGCTATGCACCCATTTAGAAGCTTGCCTGGCAGTCAACGGTCAGTCGACTGATCCGATAGCTGTCACTCGAGGAATACGGCTAGGATGCTAACTCTCATCTATCTTCTTCGTGCTTTGCATAGGGCCTTATTATAGCAGATCCAAAACTGTAGATCTATACGTGGTTTTCCTCTCCCAGGTAAGGGTTAGATGAGATTTTCAGCATATGCTGATGACCTTTCTTTGTTCATAAGGAATATTGGCAGTTACAGGGCATTTTTGCGTCTTTTTCACACGTTTGTCAGATGCACGCCCCAATCCAGCAGAAAGCAAAGCATTGCGTTTCGGAGCTTTCAACGATGACTTACCTGATGGTGTCGTCTGGGTAGATGGTGTGAAAGTACTGGGTGTTACAATCCTGGCATTACATTCCTGGCTTCACATTCCAGGCGCTACAATCCTAGCCACTCTGCACGCTTCCCATCTCTTCACGTTACCCCTACCATTTTTCGTTCCATAGCCCTTTGCGTTGTCCTCAATTTGAGTAGAACATTCTTCATTCAATGCGCGATTTCAGAGTAAGGCTACACAAGTGTTATTATTGCAAAAAGCCTGTATGACATGTATATTGTCACGTAGCCGTTTAGGCCATACAATAGGGAGAACGGCGTCATTTGTGTTGTTTTCTGCTGCGCCGTGTTGTACGAAAATGTGACGTACGGCAGGACGTCATCCCAAAAGCGATGTTCAACATCCACGCACATAGTCATCATGTCGGCGAGTTTTGTTTAGACGTTTTGTCAAGCCATTAGTCTGTGGATGGTAGGCGGTTGACCTGCGATGGGTAGTGCCGCTTAGCTGCATGACAGGTTCCAGTAGCTTGGCAGCGAAAGCAGTGCTTCGTTTTGTTATTATAACTGTCGGGCACCGTGCCTCGGGACGATGCGTTCGATGAAAAATTTCGCTTCCTCGATTGCAGTTCCGCGCTGGAGGGCCTTTGTTTCAGCGTAACGTGTAAGGCAATCTGTAGCGACAATTATACACCTGTTGAACGAATCAGAACTTGTAAAAGGACCCAACAGATCCATGTCAACTTGTTCAAATGGGTATCTTGGCACTTGAACAGGATGCAGTAAACAGGCCGGTTTCAACGGCGGTGTTTTCCGTCGCTGGCAATTATGGCATGTTCGCACGTAATGTCGTACTGGGGCCGCAAGGTTTGGCCAGTAATCACTCTTCTTAATTCGAACCAGAGTTTGAGCATACCCCAGGTGACTCGCGGTGGGCTCGTCATGCCATGCCTGCAAGATTTCTTCGCGAAGAGATTCTGGCACGATGAGGAGATAATCTCTTCCCGTCGGAGCGAAGTTAATCTTGTATAACATATTGTTTCGCATGCAAAATGATGACTGCGCTCTGGCGAAGACACGGGGAATTTCTGTAGTACGCGCTTCCAGAAAATCGATAAGTGGTACAAGAGCCGGGCCGTCCCGTTGCTGCTGCGAAACAGTGAGCACGTCGACGGCTGCGATAAGGGGGAAGTCCGGTTCTTCGTCTTAGCGCGCAGCCTCGACAGGTGAACGGGACAAGCAGTCGGCGTCGTTGTGCTGATGTCTAGACTTATACATGATGGTCATGTCGAACTCCTGTAGCCATAAACTCCATCGTGCAAGGCATCCGGAGGGATCTCGCAAGTTCGTTAACCAGCACAGAGAAAGCGCTCACGACCCGAAAGTGCCGGCCATAAAGATAAGGTAGAAATGTCATCACCGCCCGTCCAACAGGCAGACATTCTTTTTCGGTGGTGGAATAGTTCAATTCGGCACGGAACAAAGTCCAGATGGGGTATGCGATAACTCTCTCGGCACCCTCTTGCCACTGGACGAGTACAGCACCGAGACCGCGACGTTGCTGGCATCTGTTTGGACTAGAGTCTCGGCACGCGCATAGAAATGCGCAAGCACAGGTGTCGTCTGCAAGCGGTGCCGTAACTCGTCGAATGCCTTTTGTTGTTCGTCTGTCCAGGTGAAGGTGACATTATCTCGTGTGAGACATGTCAATGGAGCGGCAATGCGCGAAAAGCTTTCAATAAACCTGCGGTAATAGGCGCAGAGGCCCAAGAAACGGCGAACTGTCTTATTGTCGGACGGAGTAGGAAATTTGGTGACGGCTGCAGTTTTAGTGGAATCGGGCCGAACACCTCGATGGCTGACGACGTGGCCCACGAACAGAAGCGTCACACCCTTAACGGCGCCGCTTAAGTGTCCCTCTAATTTTTTTTTTTTGCAGCGGCTTCGTCGAGCCTGTGTGAAATACTACGCATTGTCAGGATTTGAGATACCATTCAGTCCACCTAAGTGCAACAGAGCGGTAGAACGTGCGCAAAGTCATGCGGCAGAACTTACGCGAATATTGTTGGACCACTACTTCTGCAGCCAGAGCCCTTCGCCCTAAATCGAGCAGGAAGAATCTGACGTAAAGTTACGTAAAAGAACCCCATGAAATCAAAGATGCATAGGTATATTTCCTCGTTTCTTTTTTGGAACGTTAGTGCGAGAACTACCGTTCAGGTTTTCCTGCACACTTGCAAGTTGCACCGCTACAGATGGACAAAAGAGGACTGTATGTTTCGAACTGCCGCTAAATTTTCTACGGAGGTCAATAGGAACTAACATTCCAAGCCTCCCAGTCTTCTGTAGTATCGACAGCTTTTCGTGCAGAGCAACCCCAGAGCGTCAAGTAGACAATCGGCTTGGTCGCCAGTCCGCAAGCATGTGCATGCGCCCAAGTCAATCTGGCATGCATGCCGCCGTCCCGAAAGCGGAACACGCGAGACGTGCGATTGATCGGAAACCGTCATCGTTCGTCTCCTGCCACTCGGTCCCTGCACAACGCAGCCCGTGCGCAGAAACCTCACTGCTGTCCCCGCCCCTAGATGGCGCCGCATACCTCCACTCCTCTGGGTAGAAACGCATCGATCGCGACACGCCGGCACCCGCCCCTGTCTGTACCGAGAGCGGTGGCGGTAACGTGAGGGGATACGCAAAAAGTACTCGCTCGCTTCTTCCCACCTGATATGTTTTCTTTCTTGCCTCGCTTCTGATTCCCGGTCGCCACCGCCGCCGGTCGGTCGGTCGGCAGGCAGGCCGGTCGGCTCGGGTAGACAGTGCCCATGGCTCCTCCTCCCAGACCCTCTTGCCCTCCCGCGTCCTCTATTTTGGCGCCGGGAGGGGTAGAGGGAGAGGAGGAAGAAAACGGGGCGGAGAGGAGGGAAGGGAAGTTTGGGAAGTCTGTTGGCGGGGGCTAGGGGCGGGAGGGGAAAGCAAGGCAGGGTCCGGGCTCTTTTCCCGAACGGGCCCAGGACGCGGCGGCGTCACACTGCCGGCGCGAAACGCGGATCGCGCGCTGCGTCGCTCCCCGGCGCCGATTTCTCTGGCGGCACAGAGCGCTGGCCCCGGGCACCTCGTGCTCGGGGAGTTGGCACTGCGTCGTTTCCAGCATCCTCATTTTTCCCCAGTGTGTCAAATATGAAAACGTTGTGCGTCATCTGACTCATCGGGACACCGAGGAAGATATACTGTGTGCCAATCTTGGTGCTTTGATTGGGTGCCCCAGAGTTGGCCTAGCGTCCAATTTCTTTGCAAGACGCACTGAACAGTCATTCCCAAGCTCGGACGCTACAACAGTGCATTCCGAGGTCGCTGCCAGAGTTGTGCAGCGCTGTGGGGAACAGCTGTGGTGGCGCTGTCTTCGAATAGACTCATTTACCACTACGTAGCGCTAAAGCAGTTCCAAAACGCGGCTCTGAAGCTCTTCACATCCTTTCCTTCCCTCTACATTGGTCGTGGGCTGCCGTCTGTGGAAGGGAGCACTGCGTCGACAGACATGTGACTTCATACTAGCCCGTACATTTGCCAGTACACGTAAGTGGTGTCACTACTCATTTTGTATGCATTATTGCTCTAGCAGAGTGGTACCTTTTATCTGCAAATAAGCTCACTTTGACCCATCGGCTGCCTGAAAAGTTTAGTACAAGTTATAGCAAGCATCCGCTATACTTAAGAGATTGAAGGCGGTGCAGAATTTGTTTCGGCTTGACGTCATGCACTCGCCACAAGGAGATTAATCTTTCAATGTCGGACATCCCCCAGTTCCACAAAAGTCTGTCGCTGAAAAAACTCCTAGCCCAGCCTAAGGACACAACGATGCATGGTATTGAAGCGTATCACCAGAAAACACCCTAAAGCTTTGAAACAAAGAAAAATGATACATTTACTGAGATTAGCATTGTTTTTTGTCGTCGTCATAAATAATCATTCTAACTGGGCAGTACCGGCTGGAATTCACATGACTGCAGATGTGACAGCACCACAAAATCGCTAATGCAATGCCTACCCTTCGAAGAAACATTTTATCGTTTTACCACAAACCATTGCCAAAATAGTGGCACTGCATTGGCAGTGTCCGTCCAAACATAGGACCCGTGCATTGCCAACCCAGTTCCAATACTGGGCCGATGGTTGTGCCGCCTACATCTTTATCGCAATACTGTACATTAAGTAGCACTGCAATTCACATGCTTCAGCTCTAAACTTAGTTGTCTGTTCTGTTTCTACACGCGACACGCTTGTAAGACGTGAATTTCGCAGTATCGTGGCCTGGCAGCGAGCAGCGTGCATGATTTGTATTCGAATTTTTTTTTGCTTTTTGATGTGTTTTCTTTTCGATCAGCATAAAGATGGCGGAAACTGTCTCAACCTCAGAAGGAAGACAGTTGCCTTTCGTTGGGCGAGTTTGTAATCCATTTTTGCTAGTTCTGGCAGCGAAACAAGAAAGAATTTTCTCACAAGGAAACACATATATATATAGTGCTTTTAATTGAAGCAATGAGATTATGCAATGTCAGAGTAGCTGCAAGATTGTTCTGGATACTGTTACCGTGTTATTAGAGTGGTGTCGAAGGTAAAAATATTTAATGCACTCGTAGAAGGAGCCTACCAAGAAAGCCGAGACTAAGCAGATTCGTTCAGTGGACAGGTTTCGAAAGTGAATAATGTGGAAGCAAACTGCAAGAAAAGTTACACCGATCACTCCCATTAGATCTTTCTTGTTCGATCTAACCATTAATAAACACTGAAATCATTTAGAAAGAGGGCAGGAATGTGCCCGAACGGTATATTAAGGAAGGGATAATGTGACACAAAAGAGAACTTTAAAAGTTATTTCGAATGCCAGGTAGAGAGAGAAAAAAAACGTTATAAGCTCTGTAGGTGATAATGTATATAAAATATTTATCACAATGGTACAGTTACTTCGACAGCTGGGTGCATTGATATTATTGTTGTCTTGATTTGGAACGAAACGCGAAGTGACAATCATTTACTAAACATTCTTTTTGCACACTTCTTGCGCATACGGCTTCCGGTTCTTCTCCCAGTGATGCACTTGTGACCATACCTCGACTGCTTTATTTTGGTTTTGATAAACATATTTAAGTTTTTGCCAGTGCGATAGACGGATTGATAAATAGTTTTCAGGAACCGCTTCGTAAATTTCATATGTCTCCAATCTCCTTCTTCGAATCGCGAAAGAAAAGATTAAACTTGGGCCGAGCACAATTCGTCGCGAGGTTTTCTGGGCGCGTATTCAGTCCAGAATTCTCGATATACTCACTTGTTCTTCAGGCTTGGGTCATATGGAGTTTAACACCCCGAAGGTTCTCAGACTATAACAGATCTAGCGGAAGGATCAAGACAGTTCCATTGCACAGTATATGGGTACAAAGTATTTCACCTCTGTTGGAGAGCGGCCGCCGCGGGTGGGATCGAACCCGAGTACCCAGTTTCAGTAGTTGGGTGACCGAGCCGCTAAGCCACCACAACGGAGACTTAATCTTACACTTATGCATTTTCCTCGTTGAGCGGTGAAATATTTGCCCCGTGAAATTTTCGAACCATGCATGTGTTGCATGAAATATATGCCTCCTTACGCGGGAAGCTTGGACCAAAAGATAAATTGCAAAGGCAGAATAAATTTTTAAAACGGGTCCCCAACTCTTTAGTCATTCATTTACAGAAACTAGAATAGACAGTGTAGCGTCCTGTCACGTCCGTGTCACTAGTTTGTGGCGTAGAAGAACCAGACAGACATCACTGCCTGGTGTTCAAAAATATATTTTACCATGCCCGCTCTGCCAGGTGGAAACGAGACAGTGCGCAGTTTGAGTTTAATCTTGCAAAATACCGACTCTGCTCTGTTTGTGCACCGTGCTTGAGCTGGCGCTTGTTATCGTTGTCTTCGGTCAGACCATCGTCGTACATGACAGGACGCTAAAAATAGAATAAATGTAGACAAATGTTTACCAAGGCTGCGCATTATTGCGACCGAAACGGGACGCGACATGTGCTAGAAAGAGTATGAAATAAGCATTACATTTATGATAAAAATATTTTGAGATGACTCGTTTGTACTTATCTCTTTCTTGTCCGTGTATAGTGCTGTGCTGTAAAGCGCAGCAGCCAAGATGCAGACCGCTATTTTATGCAGCACTGCTGACAGCGTGCACGTGTTAAAGTCATTCTTTTAATCAGTCCCTGAACAAGGTTTTAATTTATTTAAGCGGGCTTTTACAGCGTTCTAATGAGAGCCATTACGTGGAGGGAAATAACAATACAATTTACTTTTTTTGCAAACAAAATTATGGGGGACACTTAAGGCCATGACGCGATAGCGTAGGCTACCACGCTACGCCCCGATTCAATAAAGACTTGTGAACGTGCCTGCGTAGCCTAGGGGTCTGACTCAGAATGCAAGGCTCCTCACAGACTGGTCGAGATATCCCATATGAAAGGAGATGCCCGAGTTGGCAGCTCCTGCCAAACGTAACGCCAGGCAACCCTACGTCCAGTTAGTGCTCGGCTATGTCAGCTGCCAGCCACAGACCGCCAGCGCCATGCTCGTGATTTTTAGCTCACAACGCCAATGTGACGGCGAAAATTCGGTCAACGATGTCTTTAACGTTATCGCGTAAAATTACATAAAAAAAAGGAATGATCGATTAAAAAAACATTTTTTTCACCAAACTCATAATTCTCTGCATAGGTGTTTTCTCAAAATCACATTATAATCATATAAGGAAAACAAGGGGTAACGTACGGCACAGATTTTTCAGCAGTACGCTGCATAATACCTTACTGACGGGGTTTTCGTGGCCAACTTTTCAAGGTTTATTTCACCTGGAACAATGTGACAAACTCCTTGAAAGTTCAGGCAAAAACACCTACGAGAGGTTCCAGTCTGTTCCAGTTTAGCACTGTCGGAAGCGAACACGAGCGTTGCGACATTTTTCCTTGTGATCTTGGTTCAACCCCTTGCGCAACTCGGCGTGTTCCGGAGGTGCCACTGGTTTGGATTGTTAACGGTTTAAATTGGCTGCTCTCAGCACTGTGCCCAGTGAAAGCAGAAATTGCCACTAACCAGCGGTAGTTGACGCTGCTTGCAACTAGTAGGAAACTATACGTTAATTGTCTTGTTAATGAATCTTGTTTTTAAATGCTTTTTGTTTTCGTCAACAAGAGAGCGTGCTGTTGTTCAAATAAAACGAATCGCCACTTTAGACTCAAGTATTTCTGCGAATGCAGTTCCTTTACGTCGCTCTATCGCATTACAGCACAGCGTCGCACATGCTGATAGGAGGTAGCGATTAGTTCATTCAAAATATGGTCAGTTAGATATAAGAATCAGTGTGCTTGCCAATAAACACAACTCCATTACATTCTGAAAAGAATGAATTCGTTGTAACGTAGGTTCCAGGAGGCCCGGAATCAGTGCAACCGGTGTCAGAACTGAGAACCGCAGTACCTGAACGACAATACAGGAGACTGGATGATACGAATGAACGGTACAAAAACAGGAAAATATATTCAGAGAGAATCGCGAAGGAAGTTGCTTCTGCTAAAGTATGTATTTGCTTTCAAGGCGAGAGATGCAGTTCATTTAAAGGAAGCGTTCAGAAATGTCAGCTACAAGTGGCTCTCTGTAGTTTGATATTCTGCACCGAGAAGTTTCACCACGTTGATGTCTTGACATCTCACGCAGTTTTCAGTAAAAGGCTTTACACTTCAAACGTTCGTCAAGTGCCATATATTGTGTATGCCAGCATACTGCGTGGTTAGAGGGAGGAAAAGTGGACATCGCTGGTTAGAAACCTGCAGGCGTTGTATATAAAGACACGAATTATTCTTGTTATATAACCCCAGAAGCTTTAATTTAGAGCGAAGAAAAGAAAACTTCATGGCTCGCAAACTCCTTACAAAAGTACTTGCATCGGCTAAAAAAAGCTATCAAAGAGTTTTGCACCCCTTCTCTAGTACACGCATTGGTTACCCCTGTCTTGGCCTAGGAATAATCAGGATTTTTCTAGAAAGAGTCGTACGTCTGACCTCTGCCGCTGAAGCGGCTCGGCCGCCTCTGGAAGAACGAGGGCTCGATTGCATTCGTTAAGACATTGAAGGAATCAGCAGCTGCTTACCTCTGTCGCTCAACGAGCGCGTAATAGAAGAGTTGTGCGGATTCTTCCATATGGCGATGTCTTAAAGACTAGCGAAAAACTCAAGATAAGGCTTAAAACACTGCTGCGAATGACAACTTCCTCGAAGACGCCGCGTTGGAGTTAGTATTTAGCAGGAGGAACAAGGCTTCGTCGAGGGTGGTAATGCAGTTTGGGGAAGTAAGATGAATTAATTTGCTGGTGCAAGGCGAGCGTCGCAGGCGCAAGGCTGCAGTGAGATGTAAGTAGATATACAAAGATTATGCCAAAACTGATAATTTTCGCGCATTCTCAGGAATATCTTACTACTTATTCTTCACTTCTTGGTTTATTCCTTATTGCGATCACCTTAAAATATACTTCTACACGCGCAGGTCGAGATTAAATGCAATGCAAATTCGGCGCTGTGAAAGCAAGCGGCGAAAATTAAACGAAACAGTCACAACTATAATCTCTACGGTGTTTGAAATTGTCCTGTTCCCACACCGAACGACGAAGGAATTATCACCGGAAGATTGCGCATGCGGAGCCTGCGTAACGAAGTTATTCCTGCTGCTGCGCCAGCGCGACTTGATTCTTTGGGTTCGTTATTACGTCACCAGGACTTGAAGAAAAGAGAACACCAGAGGTCCAAATCTAATCGGGAATGAAATCAGCGAAGAATAATTCCTGGGCGCGAAGAGGGAGGGCGGGCGTGCCTTAAGGGCAGCCAGAGGCGCATGGCAGAAGGAGCACAGAGGGAAACCGGACGAACTCATTGTGTTGCGGGGACGCGCGGGTCGCCGGGCATGAAGAATAGCGAACGGAGTCGCTAAGCTTCCCCTTCCGTCCAGGTGCAATTGGCAGCGATTCTGAGAGGGAAGAAAGGCAAGGTAGCGTGGCGTCAGCTCGAGGAGGGCCTCAGGACTCCTCTTGATTGAGGCCCTCCTCCTTTCCAGCCTTTGCCTTTCTTAGCCTTATAGCTCATTCCTCTCGACTTCTCTCGCTGCTAGCTTTGTCCTCGCTTCCAACAACAGTCGTTTTGTTTCTCGTCCGACTTACCGGACCACGGCCGCGACTACTTCCTATCGTATTGATTGTCTTTGGCCGTCTTTCCTATATGGTCGTCCCTATCAAGAAGCCGAGCAGGCGTCATACAGAACTCGTGCAGCAGTGTCAATATTGGCGCCTGCACGACGAAGAAGCGGTACCGCGGCGGCCCCCCGTTTCCCTGCCAGCTCGCGCTGGCCGTCAGGCCCTGTGATGGGGTGCCCCGTGACCTGGTTGCAACGTCGGGCCAGCTGAGGTCATCCCGTCTGCCTTTAGCGCTGCCGATCAAAGCTGCAGCTTCTCGGACAGCTTCTTCTCCAAATTTACTTAAAAGGTT
The DNA here is from genome assembly GCF_055883805.1 of Amblyomma maculatum. NCBI lineage: Eukaryota > Metazoa > Arthropoda > Arachnida > Ixodida > Ixodidae > Amblyomma > Amblyomma maculatum. The sequence goes on along the minus strand of NC_139344.1, from coordinate 319,854,909 downwards.
ACGATGCTTTGGTCAGTACTAGCTACAGGCGAAAGTACCGTTGTGTTTTATTGCCGGCAGTTTGCCGTAACGACACTTTAGATGTATACATAATGAATTATGGCAGACAATTCATGACACAGTTTTTTCTTTTTACTTAGCTGTCCGCTCTCACCAATCGTATTAGCTTCCACCATCGCTGTTTACTGACCGGTCGACCTGCATGTAGGTATTTTAGGAGTAGCCGGAAAACATACTTCAAACTGCCCATTTAATCGCAAATAAAGATAGAAAACAAACGATAGCTTACATACAACCATGTGTATGAAGGAGCATTGGACAAGGGTAGAGGGGGAAGCCTCAGTTCGCCGTTCGAGCCAACGTTTCGGCAAGTGGATTTGGCTCGACCTGCGAACTGAAGTTTCCCCCCTCTACCCTTGTTGAGTGCTCCTTCATACCATGTAAGCCACCTTCTTCCTTTAATTCTATCTGGATCATACAACCATGTGGTATGACTATTTGATCCAGAGAACCAAGGAGGGCCCGCGTGACAGCCCTAAGTTAGAACACAATTTATTGGTGCAAATTTCGGTGGCCTCCGAACGAACAACACAGAGGTGGCATTGCACTCTCCGTTTTACGTGTATATGCTAGAGTCATGTACTTAATCAGAAGCTAACGGCTGAATGAGACCTGTGGTCATCGTGTGTTGGGGCATCGTCACGAATTACGGAGGGCATCATGAACCACTATTTTGTAGCCCCGACTTTAAAAAAAAAGTTGTTTATTTCCTCAGTGCTATGATGATAAACGAGGAATGTTAAATGAATGACGAGAAAAAATCAATGTTGGTCGATGTAATGAAATAGAGAAGGGCCGATTATACAGATTTAAAGCCCATCAAGCAACATTGCCCTGTTATTTAGAAAATGTGTCGTCGTCGTCGGAGTTGTGAGCGAAAAACTACAGCCATGCTTCTGGAAGGTTGCAGTCGGCGGGTGACATTGGTCAGAGATTCAGACTGCTTCTTTAGAATGAGAGGACAATCTGGGAATGAAACCTGTGAACCTTGCATTCCGAGTGAGAAACGGTGCCCCTATAGGCCACAGGCATGCTGGTGAAATAACACTTTATGTCTATCTCGATTGGTCTTGCGTCTGATGTGGTAGGACTGTATGCCACTGTGCATGCGTGAGATAACAGAGGCAGTCATCAACGGATTAGCGATTATGCGTGTTGCAAAGGGTATGCACGTGAACGTGAATCCGGGAGGGGAGCCGCAGACGGGACCCTTTAAACCTATCGCGGCATATCCTTAAAGATTACAGATTTTTTTTTTTTTTACTGGGCACAAATCTGAACAGAACTTGCCGAGCGGAAAAAAAAAAAAAAAACTTAAGAAAGGAAAAAGCAAGCAACGTAAGAAAATTTACTGCCGCTGCCGCTTCAGTTCCAAGTTTAGCCTTTTCCCGGGCTGGTAAACTCCTAGGCATTACCGCATTAAATGATGTATTAGCGTCCTCGATATTACGAGTAATACGTCAGTCGAGACCTAATACTATGACTGGCGCTTTCTTTCAGTATAAATATGCACAACGCAATGCATGCGGAGACCTTGCAGAGGACCGCACTTTTTGGAATCACAGCTCGATAAAAATATTTTCTTTGCCTCCTTGTTTACCTGTTTCGTGAACTAAATAATTTACCAGCTGGCCCAGATTTCCACTATTCTACGAGAGATAGGTTGCGAATCTACAGCTTGACTTATTTGTAATGTTCGGTTAAAAACTGTCACTTGCCATATACGACCTCAATAGAAGACTTCAGTAAAGCATCGGAGGTAGCTCTGTGAGCAGGAGCGGTGTTCTATGGAACGTAAGTTCAGTACGAATCGGCCTGGAAAATTACAGAGAGTTACTCAGCCACTGGACTAATGTGGCGAACAACGCAATGACTGCATCCTAATTATAGAATGTCAATTAGTTAATGCTCACGCAGTGAATTTCTGCTCTGCTTTAGAGAAAGGGAGACAAATTTTAGAATACAGCTACAGCTCTAAATATTGCGCTTTTTAAGAAAACCATCGTTTTGGAGAAATAAAAGAAGAGCGGAGCAAGAAAGAAAGAAGGAAATAAAGAAAAAAAACAATAAAATAACTGAGGAAAGGAGGAAGGTTTACGTAACCCGCTTGCTACTTGAATGCAAAATTTCTGTTGTGTAACGGACATGCTTTCCCCATTTCTCATATTCACAGCGAGATCAGAAATATAGCACTGGCTGAGGTCTATTTGCTCGCACCACAAGCAAGTGCTGTCTGCGGCAGCTAAAAATGCCAGCGTTTCGTAGAAGGCTGACAAATTTGCATGGGATTGAAGCTTCGGCAGCCAGCGTGGCCCGGTATGCTGTCAAGAGTGCCAGGCAACGCTGTACTTTTCGCGGCGGTGTTGCATCGCTAGAGGGATGGGCTCGCGGAAGAAGATAATTTGTTTAGAACCCTATACTTCCACACAGCCTTGTTTTTCCTCGTCTCTTACGACCACGAGTATGCTCCTCTTTTTGTTGCTGCTTTTGTGTGCTTGCATTATGCGGGTCTTTAACGTTGGTTTATGCATCTTTCTTTCTCTCTCTCTCACCCTCTATGTTTTCTACGTGGCTTTGATTCCTTCGTATGGGAACGGCAGCAGTTCCAGCCTCCTGACTGAAAAAAATTTAATCTTGTGATGAGTATATACCATTCCTCACGCTTCTGAACATTTTTTTAGGCGACGGCGCAAAAAGTTCCGTTAACTAGAAATACGGTATCAGCCGGCCCGTGTCGGTGGCTGTCCACTGGCGTTAGCGTTGTGAGTGAAAAATCGTGAGCATGGCGCTAGAAGCCGATAGCTGACAGCTCACATGGCTCCTGCTCCTGCCAAATCAGCTATGGTCTCGTCACGCCAGACAACCCGACGACTAGTCAATGCCCTTCCACGTCCGAGGAATGGCCATAATTTTCCTCTCACAAAGCCGACAGCGGATTTTCTCGAGAACGGGACCTTTAACTCTGTCTCAGTGGAAGAGGAGCAATACTGGAGGGCTCCCAATCAATTTAGATAACTTGGTTTGGTTTATAGAGTTCAACATTCCAACACGACTCGGGCTATGAGGGATGGTCAGGAAACTTAAGAGACCATACAGAGCCTATACATACACTATTCAGTTCACGCGTTTCTGAGGTTGTGTATACAATTAGCTGGCATCGCGCAGCACACTAGCATCATGCATTGCGCTCCCATCGGAACACGGCCGCCTCGCTCGGCGTGCTGTTCCGGTAGCAAATTCAAGTGCAAATATCTTACGGATAAAAGAAATGCCCACTGATTATTCCAGACAGAGACGGGGTTAACATAGTGGTGGGGGAGCTTCAAAAGTGCCTACCGAGATTGGCTTTCATAACGGCTGCTATCTCCAAAAGTCATAATAATTGATAATTAATAATAACGGTATTGTGATGAGAGAAAGGAAGTTGCTTGAATCAAATCGAGATGCTTCGGTGAAGTAGGCCCGAAGGTACGTAGATCCGATTCAGACGGGCATGCGAATTTTCAAGACGACGGCCCAGGTAGCCCAACGTCATCGTTTTTTTTTTATTGCCACCACGGCGGGTGCTTTCGCTCGTTATAGCCAGATTTTAAGCAGGCCGGGTTAAACATATCCGCTAATTGGCGCGGCACCTCCAAGATGACGCCATGTACAGCTGAAAATGCGGCTTCCCGTCCTTTCGCCCTATAATCGGTTTAGCAGAGATAACCATCTGTCAATTTTACAGCGTTATAGGTATATGTGAAGCAAAGATGTATATTCATTCGCACGCATGACTGGCAGCTTCTCAGTGTAGCGTGCTCCTACCAAATTGCTGCCAAGTGTCACTTGTTGAACATAACATGCAGCCACAGCACGCACAAACATGTGTGCTCGCTTAGCAACCACGACGGTCGAATCCCAACCTTGAGGTGGTGAGTTAAACCCTAGTGCTACGACCACACTGTGACGGAGGCGGAGTTATTGAACCACGCACATCAAAGAAGCATAGGTCTGCCTTAGTTCAGAGCCTTACGCTGCAGAGGCCTTATTGCTACCAGAGTGGTTGAAGTGCCTGTATATTAGAATGGTTAGGCAGCAGTCCAGTAGGGGTCTTTACTGTATCTGCTGAATGTGTTGAACGGACTATGAGCTGTGGTATTTTGGCGTAGATCCCGAGTAACGGTTATCTAGTGAAGACGTTCTGTTATCATTTTGAAATCATAATTTGTTTTCGCGTAATGATTTGCCACCATGTTCCTTTAATTTTTAAATTTAAAAGAAAGAGATGAAAACTATGCATACCTCAAAAATATGTGTATATAAACCTGAACTGCGAAATTTTGTGTCTGATAGTTGCATCCGCACTACGGAAGAAGCAGCTACACGTATGTATCGCAGATCGCAGTTCCCTGATATTTAATGGTTAAACATCCCACATTCATAATTTTGTGGATGGGAAAGCTTATGATTTGAGCGAACGAATAATATATATTGTAATAGGAGTCCTTGAAAAGGGCGCTACGCCGTCAACAGTCAATGGAACGTTCTGCGATCAGTCGTTGCACTTCTGTAAGCGCACGCCCGAGCGTCGGAGAGAGAGCTTCGTTGTCGTTTTCTTTCCTGACCGTCACGCGCGTTGAACATGGTTGTCGTTCTCTTCAGAGCATCAGGCGCTGAACGTATCAGAGCCGAATACCTGTTTTACAACTTCCCCCGGGCGAAAAGACGCCATCCTGGTGGATTATGGCGATGTGACGATGGCAGGGTCGTAGTAAGGCTTCAGGCGGTTACTGTGTACTATTTCACGATTGCGGCGACGGTGGTCAGCGGATGGCGTAAGGGGTTCGATGATGTAGTTGACGGGGGATGTTTGCTTGACAATACGGTAGGGGCCCTGATACTAGCTCAAAAGTTTGGATGAAAGGCCGGGACTGGAGGAAGGCACTCATAGCCAGACCAAAGAGTCTGTACGGTAAGTAGGAAGAAGTGCAGTTTGATCTCGTGTGGTTTTCTGCTGTTGCTGAGCGTGAGAAGTGAAGGACCGGGCAAGCTGGCGGCATTCTTCAGCATAAGTTGCAGCTTGTAAAATAGTCGTGATTCGGAAGAATCCGGTCGGTAAGGGAGAATGGTGTCCATGGTACAAGAGGGCTCACGACCGTACAGAAGGAAGTATGGCGAGAATCCTGTGGTTGCTTGAGTGGCAGAGTTATAAGCGAATGTGACGAATGGAAGAACGTGGTCCCAGTTGGAGTGATCGGAAGCGACATACATTGCCAGCATGTCGCCCATGGTGCGGTTAAAACGCTCAACCATTCCATTTGTTTGCGGATGGTACGCGGAGGTGGCGCGATGAACTATTTTGCATTCTCTAAGAACAGCTTCGACAACTTCAGAAAAGAAAGCGGGACCTGTGTCACTCAGCAATTCCTTGGGAGCCCCGTGGCGAAGAATGATATGATGGAGGATGAAGGAGGCAATGTTTGGGCTGTAGCAGATGGCAAAGACGCCGTTTCAGCGCAGCGTGTGAGATGATCAATTGCAACGATGATCCAGCGATTGCCTGTTGATGTGCTAGGAAGCGAGCCGTACAGGTCGATTCCAACGCTCTCGAAGGGCTGAGCTGGGCAGGTCACCGGCTGCAGAGGAGCGGCGGGCTGGAGAGGCGGGTGTTTTCGGTGCTGACACTCTTGGCAGGACTGGACGAACCGACGAACATAACGGTACACCCCACGCCAGTCGTACCGCTGTCGCAGGCGAGTGAAGGTTTTCAATAAGCCTGCGTGGGCACACTGGGGATTGTCGTGGTAATGGGAGCAAATCACAGAGCGCAGATGGGTCGGAATTACAAGCAGCCACTTTCTACCATCCGGAAGGCAATTCCTACGGTAGAGGAGCTCGTCTCTGATGGCGAAATGGTGAGACTGGCGACGGAGAGCGCGGCAAGGAGGTCGTGAAGCGCGGCCAGATAAAACATCCAGGAATGAAGCGATCCATGCGTCTTTGCGTTGCTCGGAAGTCATATCGGTGGGCATGTCGGTGGGGTGTAGAACGGACATAGCAGGAGTGGCTTCAGACGGCAATGGAGAACGTGAGAGAGCATCAGCATCGGCATGTTTACGGCCAGAGCGATAGATGACGTTAATGTCGTATTCTTGGAGCCTCAGAGCCCAACGGGCCAGTCGACCAGAAGGATCTTTCAAAGAAGACAGCCAGCAGAGGGAGTGATGATCGGTGACTACATCAAAAGAACGGCCATACAAGTAGGGGCGAAATTTTGCTATTGCCCAGATGATAGCGAGACACTCTTTCTCGGTGACGGAATAGTTTGCTTCAGCTTTTGTTAGGGTCCGACTGGCGTAAGCGACAACGTACTCATCAAAGCCAGACTTCCGCTGAACAAGTACTGCGCCGAGGCCGACGCCGCTGGCATCAGTGTGGATTTCCGTGGGAGAAAAAGGGTCGAAATGACGCAGGTTTGGCGGAGTCGTCAGAAGGTGGCGGAGTGTCGCGAATGCATCATCACAGTGTGGAGACCAGGCTGAAAGATCGTGGCTGGACAGAAGCTTGGTGAGAGGTTTGATGATTGTGGCGAAATTGCGAACGAAGCGGCGGAAGTACGAGCAGAGGCCGACGAAGCTGCGGAGTTCTTTCACATTAGTTGGCTTGGGAAATTCTGCCACAGCGCGCAGTTTTGCCGGATCGGGAAGTACGCCATCCTTGGAGACGACATGCCCGAGAATGGTTAGCTGTCGTGTTCCGAAACGGCACTTCTTTAAATTTAGTTGGAGGCCAGTGTCGGTCAGGCATCGCAGAACTGTCTGAAGGCGCTGGAGGTGAGATGGAAAATCGGGGGAAAAGATGACAACGTCGTCCAGGTAACAAAGGCAAGTGTGCCATTTGAGCCCTCTGAGTAGGTTGTCCATCATGCGTTCGAATGTGGCAGGGGCATTGCATACATCCGAATGGCATGACATTAAACTCATAGAGCCCATCGGGTGTGACGAAAGCGGTTTTTGGGCGATCGGCCTCTGCCATCGGCACCTGCCAATAGCCGGAACGCAGGTCTATTGAAGAAAAGAACTCAGCTCCCTGCAGGCAGTCAGGGGCGTCGTCGATACGAGGGAGAGGATAAACGTCCTTGCGCGTAATCTTGTTCAGTCGGCGGTAGTCTATACAGAATCGGACGGAACCATCTTTTTTCTTGACCAGGACGACCGGAGACGCCCAAGGGCTGCGCGACGGTTGGATGACGTTGCGCTGGAGCATGTCAGTCACCTGTTCGTCAATAATGCGGCGCTCGGCGGCTGAAACACGGTACGGACGCCGGCGCAAAGGGGTATGCGTGCCGGTATCAATGCGGTGAGTAACAGCAGTTGTGCGCCCCAACGAAGGTTGCTGGGAGTCGAACGAAGCCGCGAAAGGTTGTAGGATGGCGACAAGCTGGGTTCTTTGTAAGGGCGTCAGGCCAGCGTCGATGGACCGGCGGAAAACTTCGAGGGAAGATGGAGTGGCGACAGGAAGAGGCGTTATGGCGCTGATGTGAAGGCCGGCAGTGTTATCGACGAAGGGATAGGTGGGAGTGGAATCGAGCAAAGCAACGGTACCCAGTGATTGGCCACGTAGTAAAGTAGTTGGGCAGGGGCACGGGTTACAAACAAAAATAGCACTTGAGCTGCGAAAAATTGTTAGCACAGCATGGGGCAGCAACACGGATTTTTGGTCAGCGCATCGTAACGAGGGTGTGTAGATAACAGTGGCGTCGGAAAGAGCAGCACAATAAAGAGGCACAAGCACTGAGGAGAAAGGCGGAACGTCGGTGTCCTCTGCGACGTGCACGGTAGCGGCAGCAGCAGCGGATACTTCGAAAGAAGTGTCACTGAGGGGTGATAACTCAAGTTGAGCACGGGCGCAGTCTATTATAAAGGATGACGTCGTGTGATGAGGGGCGAGGACAAGGAATTCTATTGTGTATTGAACGTCGTCGATGACAAGGCGGGCGGTGCAGGCGGCTAATGGTCGAATGTCCTGAGCGCTGGCGGTGCGAAGAGAAACGGCAGGAAGCGGCGTCATTACCTTTTTGAGTTTGCGATAGAGGGTGTAATTAAGAACTGATACGGCTGCGCCAGTGTCTACAAGTGCTTCGACAGGAACTCCCTCAATGAATACGGTAATAATGCTGGCTGGTACTGAAACAGGTCTTGTGTTAGTCCCTGATGGCGCAGTTCTTGCCTACGGAACTGCGGCCGTTAGTTTTCCGTGTGAGCGGCTGATTGGCGGCGGAGCATCGGAGAACGGGAACGACGGCCAGGAGAAGGCGAGCGGTGGGATCGGCGATCGTAACTTGAAGAGGACTGCGAAGGAGGCTCAGGGAACACGGGCGAGGGGGACGGGGTAAGATTGTACATCGGCTCACGTGTATAGTCGTAGGGACGAGGGCCACGATTGCGGCACAAACGGGCCACATGGCCGGCGACTCCACAGGCGTAGCAAATGGGTCGGTTGTCTTGTGTGCGCCAGGGGTTGGAAGGCTGTGGCTGTAATCGACGGCGGAGAACTGGACGATAAGGGGGGATTGTAGGCTGCTGAGGTTGCTGATGTCCCTGAGGCTCGTATAGAAGGGGAGGCCGGCTGTATACAGGGGCGACAGGGGGTGGTGGCCGCACCAAAACATCAGCGTACGTGAGAGGAGCCGCCACCAGGGGCTGCTGAGGAGGTGAAGGCAGAACCTCAGCGACCTGCTCTTGTATAACACGCTGAAAGGTGGGATTGAGCGGCGGCGCAGGCGCAGGTGCTGGGGGGCAGGTAGACAAAGAAAGCTGGCGTGCGACTTCCTTACGAACAAACTGTTGAATCTGCTGAATGAGCGACTGCTGATCCAGGGCACCGTCCCCGGAGAGAGCCAAGCTGGAAAGGGTGGCCTGCTGAACGCCAGCACGTCGTGTGGAAAGCCGCCTTTTGCGCAGCTCGTCGAAGCTTTGGCAGAAGCTGATAACATCGGACACAGTTTGGGGATTTTCTTCTCAGGTGACTGACAGTCCAAGGCGTCATCGTAAATGCCTTGCATAATGTGCCCGATCTTCTCGGCGTCGCTCATGGTAGGGTTGACGCGCTTGCAGAGGTCGACGACATCTTCTATGAAACTGGTGAAGTTCTCGCCGATTTGTGGTGCCCGACTTTGCAAGCGTTGCTCGGCGCGAAGCTTACGTATAGCGGGACGGCCAAAAACTTCGGTCAGGCTGGTCTTGAGAGTCGCCCAGGTAGGGATGTCACTCTCATGGTTGCGAAAGCATAGATTGGCCACGTCGCTCAAATAAAAAATGACGTTTGTGAGCTTCACGTTGTCGTCCCATTTGTTGTACGCACTTACGCGTTCATACGAAGCCAACCAGTTTTCTACATCCGTGTCATCGGTGCCGCTGAAGATGGCTGGGTCGCGCTAACGCGCTGCACCGGGACAGATGACAGGCGATGGGGTTGGCGGTTGGTTGGCGGTCTCAGGCATCGCGGAAGTGGTAGGCAACGCTCGGCTGCGAAGCTCCAGGTTGACGGGATTGCACCTCCACCACTTGTAATAGGAGTCCTTGAAAAGGGCGCTACGCCGTCAACAGTCAATGGAACGTTCTGCGATCAGTCGTTGCACTTTCTTTCCTGACCGTCACGCGCGTTGAACATGGCTGACGTTCTCTTCAGAGCATCAGGCGCTGAGCGTATCAAAATACCTGTTTTACAATATATATATATATATATATATATATATATATATATATATATATATATATATATATATATATATATAGACATGGATTGCTTGTTACTAATGGGCCAGAGTTAAATTCAAACAGGGTGTCACACAACTTTCCCGATTATCTATTTTATTCCAACAGTTTCGGACGGTGGACCGTCCTTCTTCAAGGTAGCATTGAGTATATATATATATATATATATATATATATATATATATATATATATATATATATATATATATATATATATATATATATATATATAGCAAATACATAAATCAATATCGGTACTATATCAACATACGTATATGCCTGTTAGAACTTAAGGCTACAAGCATACCCCGCACCGTAATCCTAAGCTTCTGTTTCTTTAGCTTGACGACTTGAATGGCAGGCAGCAGCGCAGCAAAAGCAGTACAGGCACTGTCGTAGGCGTTTTGTGAGAAAAAAAATGTCATTTGTATTTTGTTTCATTTCTCTGAAGATTTTTTCATTTCAACGTATGTCATGTGACTCAAGCCTTAAGCATTCCTGAAATCGGAACGTGATCAATGAGGCGGCACAGTGTCATCTGCGCACGCAAATGGCTGAATGAGCAGCAGTGAAGTGATGCTACTGCACGCAGTAGGATGCTCCATGTATTTTTAAGCAGAGCTCAAAAGAAATTTGGATGTCTTGCAGATAGTCTACAAGCAAAAAAAAAAAAAAAAAGATGAGTGGTGCTGCTCCACTTGCAAGTCATAATAAGGCAATCCAGAGAAAGCTGGCATCTTTACTGACGTTTACTTCAGGCATTTGGGCCATTGTGTTGCTAGAATGCATCACGTTTTGTTCGAAAAGGTTAAATACCTAGTCTCACTTCATCAAATTATTCACAGTATCATGCGCCTCGCACTAATTTCATTCAACGTAGGAAACAACCGACGCATCTTCCTCGAAGCGAAACTTGACAGGAGCGGTAAAACATTGACTGCGAGAAACTTTCCCACGAGCAATTCAGTATAGCAAAAAACGCATAGGCGAACAACGTCCAGACAAAACAGCACCAAAAAACGGCAGGAAGATGGGAAAAAAAAAAATATCGCTCGCTTGAGATCGAATTCACGGAAAAACGACGAACAGCAAAAATAGAAGCGTGGAAGGATAACTCTATTCGAATTTGTAACGCTGTTACAAGGGTGGAGTGCACTTTCCCAGCGCCGATTCCCGAATGCAGGAGGTGATGGAGTGTTCCCCGCGTGCCGCGCAGTCGATCTCGTAGGCGAGGTCGTGCGGTAGGAGTTGGAGGCAGGTGGAAAGGGGGCGGCGTCTGGTGGTAGACCCGAGCGGCACGCATACGAGACGAAGCCAGGCAAACGCGTTGCGACAAGAGAAAAATGATCGCACCGACCCTTATGAGCGCCGGTTTGTGCCACCCATCCAGATGGATTACCAGACCGCATCGCGGTGAGCGGCTGCCTGGTGCCGCTTCATTTCGCGTGTGCGGACAGAATGCGTGGTTGATTTATCTTACGGTGATGGAGGCCTGTTTCAATCCACAGCGTGTGGGAGGCGTATTGCGGGTCGCAGAAATGCAGCGGACCAGAAAATAACCGCAGCCTGTCAGGCCTTTTGATACTCTCGAGAAGATTATGTTACTTATCTGTAGCGATGTAGTATATGAAGTTTGAGTTTCAAGGTTGATATTATATCAGTTCGTATTACACCTTGTAAATATATTAGGTAACACAACCTTCGTTTGCTGCGCTGCATTGGTTAGTTGATTTGGGGCACCGAAGAGCCTTCGGTTCTTTTAGCATGGCGCACTACTTACGCTGTTATCTGTTTCTCGGCTTTCGCAAGATTGAAGGCATTTTTACGCGAGTTTGTGCTCCCATGTCGTCTCAGTTATGCCACTCGCTATTCGCTTACGGTTCTCAGCAGTAAAAAGGCAGCTACTTTTCCAACGCGTCTTTACGGAGCCTCAAGCCCTAGCTTCAATAGGATGCAGCTGTAAAATTTCCGCCGGGAATGAAAATGCCCCACTGTGAGCAACACATTGCCTAACCGCAAAAGAGCTTCGTTGAAACATAACTTTCACGGCTTAGGGGCAGGATGGCTGCAGCTTACTTACATCGGGTGAGCGACCGCGCGTTACGACTGCGGTTCACCAAAACAACGCTACACACCCAAAAAGCTTTTCTGAACCAACCCGAGGAAGAAGCTATGTCTTCGACTTTTTGCTTTATGTTTTCTTTACTATCAGTGGTGGCGCATCATAAGTTGATTTCGCCAGAAGCATTCTGGGGAGCCTGGCACTTTTGCGGAGACGTGAAGAGGCTGCCGAAAGAAGATTGAACTCGGCTGTCTTGCTGGCTGCGACTTTGCTGTTTATCTTTCCCAATATATTTTCGTCTCCTTGCAATCAAATAAGCTGTAATTCTCCGGGTGATATGGAATGAGATATGAAGCGAGCGTTTGCATTTGATACTTAAAGAAAAAAACAGTTCTTGATGTCAGCCATTGGGAACACAACCAGAAACTGTACGAATACTGTTCTTTACAGTGTTTTCTTATCCGTCTATATGAAATCATTACAGGGGCTAGTTTTAGAAATCTCTAAGGCGCCATACAAAAAAAAAGAACGACAAACAGAAAGAGTGCTGGCTATTTGCTTTTTTGGGCTGTCTCGACAACGTACACGACCATCACCTGTCACTTCCCCCTGTCTGCTGATTGCATTTGCGAGCAGGCAAGGCCTTGTTACGTAGGGCACCTTGACAAAGTGTCAAAGCATACCTCAACGAACACGTTTCGTTCTCCATGCGCATAGGCACCGACATGGAACCCAACCTTTAACAAGAGCATACCCGCGTACAAGCGGTGACAAAAAAATAAAAAGCAAGAAGCTTTTTACTTATGCAGGCGTGCATTACGGTGCTGCCGAGCTTCCTCCGGCTTCTGGATTAGTTTCGTAGTCCGGCCCAGGATCCCGGTCTCGATAGCTTCCATGTCTCGGGAGAGATACGCGAGGCCTTCCCTGATAATAAGTGCACTCCCTTCGCACGCGCCGGCTTTCGATCAGACCTGTCTGAAAGATTTGCGGAGCTTGTTTCAGTCACTGTTTCTTCTGCTGGATCTAAGCATGTGCGGGGGCGCTTGAACGCAGCTAAAGGTCTGACAGAGTGCAGACACGAGGCAGGGTGATGGAAGCACCGGCAGGCAGTTCATGGAAAATGCAGCAACTGCGATTCAAGGTACACTGAAGCTTTGCAGCGGGCTCTTCTCTGAATATGGCAGGTTGGAAAGAGTGGAGGCAGTGTAAAGATCTGGAGACGCCGTCGATGTCAAGACGTAAATACAAGCGATAAAAGGTAACTAAAATAACTACGAATGAACTCATAAATATAGTCAGACGAAAGTAGAACGTTTCTGGGCCAAGCACCATAGGGGCAAAGGTCGCGGTTCTCTCCGGACCATAGTACTCTTCATTCATTCAGATTACATTGACTAATGCGCCCAAAGAATAAAAAAATAAACTGAGTGATCTAGAGAGCTACTAGGCGGATAGAGCAGAACACTGCGAATCCATAATAATAGACTGAAATATAAATAAGAATATATCAAGGCACACAAGCTCAAAAGCTACAGGATAAATACAAAATATCGAAAATGAAAGTACCAGAATAAAATGTGCTAGGATGCCTGTACGCGAAGCCGAGAGAGCAGCGATCCGAAGCAGCGAGATAGCATTGGCTCCAGATCGTAATCAAATTGTGACGGGTCCTGTCGCGGCGGAGACCTTTATCAAATATGCATTCGCAGATGTACACGAGTAGAAAAACGGAGGATAAATGTAAGAAGAAAAAATTATTTCGCGTTTTCTTTTCCGCCTGGGCGGAAGAAGGTTGTTTCGGTCGGAAACGCACCGTTCGATCCACTTTCGGAGCTTCTCGGCTTCCGTGCACAGAAGCAGCAGCAGTGAGCGAAGACGAAAGAAACAAGTACTATCCAGTGAATACGAACGAGAGAGCGAAGACGGGATTCTATGATCAATAAAGCGTGCGCGAAAGACGGAAAATGCACAGAGTGGCGAACGTAGAAGAAACGTTTCTGGAGGAAATGGAGCGACTGCGAGATGACATGTAAATGGTTGGATGAGAAGCAAAAGCAGCCAAAGTGTGCGCGCCGACCCAAAGGAAGCAAAAATGAAACAAAAAATCAAGATACAAGAGGAGTTGATGAAATCGGGAGGGAGATCGTCAAAAGAACGGCGAGACAGGAAGAAGAGGGGAAAAAAACTAAAAAAAAAAAACGGGGGTATGAAAGGATTGTACCTTGTTCCGAGGCCGCTTTCACGGTTGGTCCCAATGCCTTGCGCACACTTCCACCCACATATACACACACATCCACTTCCGAGTGTGCGCTAGTGCTCGCGTATGACACTGCTCAGAGCAGGCTGCCGAGTTCTATTTCTGTAGAAGGAACCGAGGAATTTGATGATAAAGTGCTCCTGGTCACGAACTAATCGATTCTTGCGGAAGAAATCATTGCAGCCACATTTTGCTGTTGTCTTCGCTGAGGGCTTATGAAAGGTGGACAGAAGTTGATTTTTTAAAATTTTGATGCTATCCCAACTCCATGTTGTTTTCTTGGCACATTGAGACATTAACCACTCAAAAACAACTAGATTAAGGAAGAGAGAGAAAGCGATTTTTCTAAATATTCCGTTTATGCTGCTTTCTAGACGTAAGCCTTCCTGTTAATGCATCTCTCCTCAGAGGAGATTTTTTTCTTAGAAACGCGGAGGATAGTACGAATCGATGGAGGTAGTTTTAATGAAGAAAGGCGGAAATTGGGGTGCATATAACAGCCTTTTTATGCAAATGACGAGAAAAAATCTGGACAGCCGTTTCCCCGTCAGGAATACAAAGTAGGCTCATGCTGACGACTTTATATTAATAATTGCTTTTTTTTTTTTTTTTTGCGAAAGGTGCCTCCCATGGCTGTACGCAGTAAATTTGTCCGATAGGATATGAAGACATAATGCGCCGGTTAGTGTTGAAGTGAATGACAGCTTAGCGGTATGCGAAGAATAAAACACAAAAACAAATTATTGGTACTAAAGAGGCCATCAACAATGAAACGAAACTATCGGCGTGTGTTTATTGGAAACTGCTCTATTCTAGATTACTGCTCAGAAGCGGAAACCTTGAGAAAGAACGCCGCCGTGTATAGACGGCTGCGTGATTTCAGCCTAGAGGCCGAAAGCACCTAAGAGAGCGCGATTTTTTCAGTTCACCCTCCCCCTTTCAGGGGGTGAAGGCTGTGGCTTTCAGCTTGAAGGCCACCGCCTTCACCCCGGAAAGGAGGAGGGTGAACAGACCAATTTGTGTGAACCGCTTTTACTTTCGGCAGTCACCAAAAGAACAACCAACTCGCTCCTGAAGCGACAAACAAAAGCAAATAAAACCGCGGATAGGTGAAGTGAACATTTTTCACCAAACAGAAAAGTTGAAAGGAACAACACGGTAACCAGGCGCCGAACGTCCAGAATCCACGTCCAAACACAGCAACAACAAAAAAACGCTCCACGACGTCCGCCTTGCACAACGCTGTCCCCACCGGACGAAGAAAAAACCCTTCCCCCCAGTCCCGCTGCCTTCTTATCAGACAACCACTATCCTGGCTTCCAACCAACGCCACCTAGACTGGCTCAAGGCCGGGGGGCTGCCTGCGTGACGTAGGCCGGACGGGGCCGCCGTCCGGCGCAAGTGAAGGAGCGCCTCAGCCCAATCCGCATAATAGAGCGCTCAGCCAATTTTTTTTTTTTTCGGCTACGCATGCAGTAATCTGCCTAAACTCGGGCAATTTAACACAGCAGAGAGCCATGTGTTTTCTATACGCATCGGCGTTTTACTCATTTATTGGTCAGTTTGCAGCTTCCGCTTCTTACTCTTCTTGTCCGGGTCAGACACTTTGTCATTAAATCCTCGGCAGAAATTTTTGAGAATGTTTGTGCTGCACCACAATACATATTTCAGCACTTTCTCACTCGTGTATCCCTGTTCTCAGACGTCGAAGTCTGAAGGCTCCTCATCGCTGAGCAGTTGGAGTGTGAGTTCCGCAGCGACTTGGCGCTGGTTTCGGACCTTTAGAAATTCTGCTCGCTTGGACAACTCTTCCACCACAACGCAATAGTGAGCCACAGCATTCAAAGCTGGCATTGCTGGGTAAACCAGCCTACCCTGCAGATTTCTTTGACAAGACTGTACATGTGATTGTCAGGCGAAACAGTGACAGTCTTGTCAACTGTCAAGATCTCCTTGTATTTGTCGCATTTCAACCTCTTCGGAGCAATGTGCACCGAGTAAGCAGCCACACATGCAATGCCTGGAATTGCATCCTTCAATTTTGACCGCGCCTGTTTGGTCACAACAATGTTGAATTTTCTGCTTGGCACGGCTGCTTGCATTTGAAGCTCTTCCCAATTTTGATTTTTCTCATTGTCAGTTGCAGATACCGCGCTCATTTGTGGAAGTGTGCTCTCTAGCCGCAACTTGTTCTCACATTCATAGATTTGCCTTACAGACAAATGATATTGCGAACCAACCAGTCGTCTGTAGCATCCATAGCGGTCTTCTAGAAAGTCGGTCTGCAACTTCCCAAGGAGCACAAAGGACATACTGAACTCCTCAAAACAGTATCTTACAATCTCACAAAATGCTTGAGTCGTCTGGGTCAAAGCGCCATGAGTTTTATAAGACAGTGTACAGGCGTCCGCCCTCCTTTCCTTCCATTCCTGCAACCAGTCCAAGAAATCGCTCAAAAAGGAAAGCCTCGAGTCGAATGGAGAAAGGTGGACGGGTTTTTGATATACACCTCTTAGTCTCAGAGAGAAGTTTTGACGTTGACAACTTGCGACCATTT
This sequence comes from Amblyomma maculatum, assembly GCF_055883805.1. Taxonomy (NCBI): domain Eukaryota; kingdom Metazoa; phylum Arthropoda; class Arachnida; order Ixodida; family Ixodidae; genus Amblyomma; species Amblyomma maculatum. Next base: position 319,838,215 of record NC_139344.1, on the reverse strand, counting down.
TACTAATATATCTGTAGAACTGGTAGTTTCTTCGTGGTGTTTTAAATTGTGTTTGGCTCCAATCACTCGAATCACTCCATTCAAGTCGGATATCTTCTTGGCGATGTAGCGGAGGAATGTGCCTCTTGCTGCCCTAATTGAGGGCTCACCCCGAGTGATGAACATATTTATCGAATAATCCTTGGGTGTGACATGATGATGCTCTTGTGACTTCGCATGTATTTGTACGCGTGAGGCGATATTGTAAAAAGTATGCAGCAGTAAACCATGTTTGTTGACAATAGCTGCACTTGCTCGGTAAGCAGTTGAATGGTCGGATATTTCGCTCAGAAGAGAAGCGACAGTCTCGCAGATGTCCATGTCTGAGCTTTCAGAACTTGAAATCATTCCACTGTCAAAATCCTCGACTCCCTCAAGAAAATCCAGCAGTCGTCGTTTGCTGTCGACCGCCAACGGAACTAGCACTTTGGATCCGAGCAGCTTCACTGGTGCTTTTACGACGTTTACAGTCGGTTTTTATAACAACAGAGTATTTAATCCAAGAAGCCTCATCGTTACAAACGTGAGCCGAAATGACGAGTTCATTGCACTCGATGACATGCCAAAATGTCAGCTGCTTCACCAAAGCTTTCAAATCACAAAGCTTGTTTGCTTCGTCCTCATTCTGGGCAGGGATAATGGACTCCGCGAGCACTTTCTCAAGGGCAGCGGCGTCAAAGCGCATTCGCTTGCTCTCTGGGTTCTCTCGTATAGTGCCTACTCTGGACAGGTAGCATGGGCAATCGGGGAAAACCGTCGGTATGGCCTGAGTTCGAAGTCGCAAACGCGAGAGCGACGCGGTCACTCTGTGGCCGGTGGCTTGGTCAATATAGTTTGCTTCTCGAACGATATCTTCGGCTTTAAAGTGACGTTCGCAGACCTAAACGAAATAAATATATCCTAACATAAGTACGGCTACTTGACATCGCGAGCTATGCGTGGCGCATTTATCCTTTACGTGCCACAAAGAAGTTGTAAGCAAAGCTTGCAACCCGAAGGGTAGAAGCAACTTGCTGGGAAAATAATAAGCAGCAAAACAGTCTCACCCAAGAGTTTGCTGAAATGACCAGGTTTTCGCGTAGAATTGCATGTATCCAGGCTTTTTTTGCTTCGTCGGGTTTAGGGAACGAGAAGACGTGCACTTTGGGGCCTGTCTTGCAATTGCCATTACACCGCGGCACGCAACACTTCCCAGGCATTTCGCAGTTGGTTCTACATCAGCACAGCCCTGTTCGGCACACATAACAAGCGATAAACACCAAAATCAGTAGCCGTTGCCAGTTCACGCACAGAAATAAAGATTCGAGCAAACGACCACGTTTTTCAGCGACCACGTGGGCGTTCAAACATGCCACTGCAGTCGCCGCGCCGAAGACGGCCCTACAACGATGACGTATGGTCACGTGGCCACGGGAGCTCCCCGGCATGGAAGCATTTCCTCTAGGTGGCGTTGTTCCAACGCGCGGATTTGCTCTCTCGCGCATGTGCTCTTGGCGCGCGTTTTAAGTGATCGCGGTGCCGCAACATAGGGCCGAAGGCCCGACAAGGTATATTCAGCTGCTAAAAACTGTGAAAGACGGGAGAATATAAATTACCAATTAATCGGCTTAGTTTGTACATTTATCTTAATATGAGCCGAGTGTGGTTATGTTGGGTTGGTGCATTAATCACTACGAGACTGTCGAGAGCGACAGTGGGAAGACGGGCTTGAAGTAGTTAACTAATGATTCTGCACTTCGTAATTCAAAGAGTGCGGGAATTCTGTTCAATATTCTTCGTTGTGAAAGAAGCCACACAATAGCGAAGGTTGCTCGCCATTTTACAGATGTGAATCCCTAGTGCTGTTGTGATTGGCAAGTGTTACTGCAAGAAGAAAAAAGAGTGATATTATAACTGAATAAAAAGCAGCTCAGATGCAGTTTGCTTTGATTAAAACATTGCTTGAAGCAAGTTAACACATGGTTAAACGGAATAAAACAGGGAACGCAACGTTATGTTTTTGCGTTGAGATCTTGTTCTAGCCATAAAAACAAAAACAAAACATAATTTTGCTTTCTATGCTTTTATCATTCTAATCTGCATAACATGTTAATGTCAGCATTTTCCCTTTGTCTCGAGTGAGAAATGTGTTTAGTGCATGTAAAAAAAAATTATGGCGTACACTTAGCGTAGGCTACCCCCCGACATATAAAGCCCCGCTTTAATCAAGCCTTACGAACGTGCCTGCGTTGCATAGGGGTAGTGCGCCTGACCCAAGAGCACTGGGAGGCTGGTTCTTATTCCACATTGTTGTGACCGGGATTCTGGCCTAGGTTCGCGCAGCCTCTACCAGCTGAAGACAGAAACGAGTCTAGCGGACACAGGTGAGCGACCGCTGCCAAAGGCATCGAAGCGGCGGCGCCGACGGGGAAGTGACCCTTTGTCTACTGCTGCGGCGCCCCCCCCCCCCCCCCCCCTTCCCTTTCTCCCTTTTCCTTCGGGACTGAGACGGGCGGTGAAAGCAGGGAACGTGTCCTTGTGTTGGAGGCGCGTCACCGAGCAGTCTTGAAACCGCTCGCCGAATTCTCGAAGAAGGCGGGTGACCTTCTTGAAATTACGCGAGGGAAATGACCGCCGCCAGCGGGCGACTTCGCGGGCTGTTTCGCCTTGGTGCAGGATCTCCACCACCAGCACAATATCGCCATCGACACCAGAGAAGTTTGCCCTCACCACCAAAAAATATGAGAGGAGGTTTGAGCACCAACCTCGGCAGTGGGCGGCACACCGAGCGATCTCTTGTGCCCCACTGATTGGACTACACCGATTGAACTTTGCTCCCCCAGCTAGGAAAGTGGGGACAACCGACCGTATTTAAGCGGTAGAAATTGTATCCACAGAGAACTCCGTTTTCATCCTCTTACCTGTAAATATCCCATCACGTAATAAGTATATAAAACGTTCTTTTTTGCTTCTCCTCCCTGGCTGCTCCTGATCCTTCGTCTCTGCTCCCCATGGTCCCACTGTGGTGAAGCCTAGGCCCCAGAACCCAGATCACATCAACATCCACACCTTAAATGAGCAACTTGATTTGGCGGTCCTTCCCAACTTTCTGGTATCATGCGGTCTCGTTATGTTGCACAATCCATCGAAGAATCAGTTCCTGGCCATGTCAGCTGCCACCTGAGAGATTGATGCCGATGATTTTTAGCTACAACGCCGACGGCGGATTTTCTGGATACGATAACTGTCGCATTTAAAGAAAAAAAAAAACCACTTCTGACAGGAATGAATGCAAGTCACCCTTTTTCAACACGGTTGTTATGCGTCGCGTCATGTTGATTTCTGGGCCCGCAAACATCGATAGCAATTGAACACGTGCCCAGAACCTGCGATGTATCAGTGCCACGGACGGGCGAAGTCTTTATCTATTGACTCCAATCTGCGATAAAAAAACATGAGCGAGAGTAGCTGACAGTGTCATCTGAGATCTACTGAATATGACTACATCTATAGATTGCGTCGTTGCATTACCGACCGCGATGATTTTGAGAACCTGTGCCTTCATGCATTTACATCTCCCACGCTAACACAATAAGTCGTGCACCTGGGAGATAGCAAACGGACTAGGTAGAAAAGAGCATTACTGCAACTTACAAATTTCAGATTAGTCTACCGCTCTCGATGATTAGACAAAACAAATGTAAATGATTGTGATTGCTTCATTTTCTGGTGCTTCTCTATATATGCAAAGTCAGTGCTTCAATTTGTTTTTTCAAAGGAACAAAGTTGTTAGAGACATTTCCGGTACTGCCGGATTCTCTTGATATAAAGCAGCCCTACTGCTGCTTTGAAATCAAAATTTTATGCTGATGTAAAAAAAAAAGATATTAATTTCTCATCGAACCTGCAAAGCAATAAAAAGATGTATTGTAATGCCCGAGCTAAATTTAGTCCGGGTAGTCATTTATAACCATGGACTCCTTCTCCTGGGTCTTCTAGTCGGTTTATGAAAGTGATCATTGCTGAACTTTATCATACTCTACAAACTTCCGTGTGGTTTTAGTCTTTCTCACAGTTATCCGCGCAGAAACAATTCCTGGATCCCGCATTTCCTTGTTTGTTTGAAACAGGGAATAACACTGACGCTTGCGAAGTGAAAACACATTGCATTTGAAACGCGCACCACGACAGTTCCGCACTTAGATATTTTCTGAAACTCCTTGGTTACCAGATCAAGTGAGCGATTTCATTTCGTTGTCAGAATAGTATTCACTGCAGGAGACACGCATAATTTTCGGAACAAAATTAGACGTTTGCGTTTTAAGCAAACAGAAATATGTTTCTTGTATGGCTCGTTAAGAACCACTGTATTAAGTTTGAATTTTTTTATTTTCCAGGTGTTTTCTTCCAAATGGCTGCTTCATTTCTAATTTTCTCTGTTTTCATAAGAAAACGCAGAGTGACGTAACATCCTGTGTTTTTTGTGATGAAATCGAAGGAAGCATGGCGGCAAAGAGGACCTAGTGGTTCACCCATCCACTTCACACACGGCAGGCGTAAGAGTTCGATCCCAAGTTACGCAGGATTTCAGTAGTGATACAATGGATACATGCCTTCACTTGCCTTAATGCTCGTCTTATTTGGGTTTAAACGCTAGACAAATGGCTCCGATCACACTTTGTGCGTTGGTAATTTTCGGCGGAAGGTACCTTGTTCCTTTAAAATCCATCATTATCATTATCATTATCATCATCGTCGTCGTCTTGGAAAATAGCAGATGAAACCGTCAATAGGGTCGAAGGCTAGCTAAGAAGGTAAAGCTTCCCGCAAACAAAATTGTTTGTCGATGCTAGAAGTTTCATGTGTATTTACATTGAGCTTTACTGTGTTTTAATTTGTTACCTCGCGTTTCAGCAGTGCCTTCGGTCATAGCTGCTGCTTTTTATTCCACTGAATGTGCAAATCCAAAAAGTTGTATCTGCAGCACAACCGTTCGACTGCAAGCGTCATCAATCGTTCGTTAAGTTGGCGTGTTGTGTTGCCACAGTAGAGGATATTGAGGCCCTGTAAACCTCGAAAATAGTTCAGTACTTTTGCTTCTTAATAATTCCAACAATTACGTTGTCATAGAACTGCCGCCGTCTGCGACCAAAGGTGAAAACAAGCAAAGACAACTGATTGTACGGCAGAAACAAGTTTGACTTATTTCGCCAATAATGGCTCGCGTGCTGCCACATTGGCCTTTAAACAGGCGGAACTAAAACAGATATGAGGACGCCAAAGCTTTAGAAGCATGTAAAACGAAATGTGTATTGTGCCAGACAACATTGAATGTTTTTAAAAAGTTAAAGAACAACAAATATATATATATATATATATATATATATATATATATATATATATATATATATATATATATATATATATATATATATATATATATATATATATATATATTGCAATAAAACTACTAATCATTATCATTGCTCGATGTAGCGTAGCCAGCATGTGGCAGGTTTCTTTACCCTTGGTTTTACCCATTATTGCGCTACCCTCAGTTCAAAATACCGGTCGCACTGCGGCACCGTGGCGAGGTCGGAGGAGGACTGGAGTTGTTCGACGCTGGCAGCCCGAGCGACGACCGCCAGGTGCCCAGGTACACAGAGTCTCCACACGGCGTCTTAACAGAGTTTCTCGGCTCGCATCGATATCCGATGGCGATCGAAGCGCTTGTCCGGCCAGGATAGCGCCAACCCGAGCGCGCATCCTTCGATCGAAGGTCCTACACGGAGCCTTCATTACCTCAAGTGACTCGCTCTTTTTCCTTCTTGCTTCTTTAGTTCACGCTTGCTTTCAGTGCTTTCTCTCCGTCAGTCCTTGGCTTGGGTCTACAGCACCCTTTCGGGACTTGCAGGTGATCTCTGCTTCTCTTCAGTGTGCACCTTCCGAGCCTTACCCTTTTTCTTTCCTCTTTTGCCTTTTCAGAAAAACTTGCACGTCCCGAGTCCTAACCTTTTTTCCTACAAATGTTCCTTTATACAACTGCTGTCTTCCTTGTTTACTCAACGAAAACTTAGTTTCAAGAGTATACTACCAGAACTAGCGGCGAAAGGGCGAACAGGCGATGTTTAATTCTGCTCAGAATTCACCCTTGCTTTTCTGGTTGAATGAAGAAAGGAAAAAAAAAGAGAAAATGGGCAATTTTAAACTTTCTGTTTGGAGTATATGACAAGAAGAGAGCGGACTGTTAGCAGAACGGTAGGCACAGTCGCATTTTGTTAAGTTCTACCTGCAGCCTAGATTTTTGTTGCGAACTGCGTGCTCTTTTGGCGTCATCCCTGGCTGTTGTATGGATGCATTTTAACTGTTAATTTGAAAAGCAAAGACTGTGCTTTTCGCATTTGACATTATCTGAGCAAGAAAAGTTGCCTGGTGTACTCAAGTACAACAGTTTTGATGGAAGGGGTGGGGGTTAATTCCCTTGAATATTTGTATTTTTTTTCGTGTTGTTTATATATCTGTAGTTAATTTCTGTTGTTGTTTATGTCTGTGTTGTTTACATATCTGTAGTTTATTAGGAAGCGTGCAGAGCGGGCATAAAACTCAAGTTACTGACATTCTAGCAGAAATCAAGAAGAAGAAATGGGCATGGGCAGGACATGTAATTCGAAGAGAGGATAACCGATGGTCGTTTAGGGTAACAAACTGGATTCCAAGGGAGGGAAAGCGTAGCAGGGGCGGCAGAAAGTTAGGTCGGCGGATGAGGTTAAAAAGTTCGCAGGGGTCAAGTGGATGCAGCTAGCACAGAACTGGATTAATTGGAGGAATATAGGAGAGGCCTTCGCCCTGCAATGGGTGTAGTCCGGCTGATGATGGTGATGAGGATGAGTTTATTTCTGAAAGGATTTAACTAATCCTCACCTCAGTGTTAAATGCTTGCAAATTGAGACCAAAGGCAAAACGTAAAGTTTGAAAAGGGTTTAGTTAGGTTTTAGGTTATGGGGTTTAAGGTCCTAAAGCGGCTAAGGCTATAGGCGAAGCCGTAGTGGAGGGCGCCGGATAATTTCTGCCATCGAATTTGCGTTAATCCATCCGTTTTATTCAGCTGGTCCACATTTGTGTTTTCTTAATGCATCCAAATTATAACACCACCTTTTCAGCGTCCTCATGTTCGGTAATAAAAACTTAAATTTGTGATCACGGTTGCCTCTTATTCGGTACCAATGAAGCGCCACGAATGTGCGAGCCATTCTCGTATCTTACTGATTTTTGTATTTTTGTATTTGTGAAATATGTAGTTGTTCAAGAAGTATTTCTGGAATTCGGAGTCAGAGCATTTCTTCGAGACATGTGGGTACCGTCAAATGCGTTGGCATTGAGATTTTAATTTTTCTCGACTGCTCTCGCATCCAGCATGCAAAGAATGTTGCAGTAATCTGAGACATTAACAATTTCTTTGGTGCGAGCGACGCGATGCGAGCACCGCATACCTGTCCCCTAAGAGCGCTCTGCAGAAGGCTGCGTGAATCGGAAATGACATGCAATCAGAAAGGATGCGAAGGTATTGAGATATTTACTGACGGAACAGGAACACTGTGGTGCTCTTGGCGTGTAACTTTTGCCACATCATTATTTCCATTTTAACTTCAGGAGCTTTTTAAAAAAAACTATGGTTTGAAACATTTCACTATTCGGAATGTTTTGTTAAAATAACCAGGAAAACAGTACAAACAAATAATTTCATTTCTTTCTGTTTGCTTCATGTTCACAAAGCACAAGATGGGATGGAGAAAAAAAAATTCCCTATGGGCAACGTGACAGGCCCGTACCCCCTGCGACATAGCGGCAGTGGTCGAAACTGCAGAAACGGTACATGAAATATTGACAATGATTGACTATATTGGATAAAGGCGTTAATCACATTGCCAAACTCTGCGTATCTTAACAGCAAACATTAGCGGAATGAAAGCGCGGTGTTAAAGGTGCTATCGCGTCTACAGCTTTGGTGTCATCCTGAATTTAAATTATTTAATTTTATAGCATTAACTAGAGGGAGGCTGATGGGCAGCTGAAAGCTGTGACACTCGGGGACAAATTTTATTAAAATTTGTTTCCTTTTGCTTGTTTTTAGTTAAATGAGACCACCTACACTGAAAATAAGGATTCGTGGAACCTCATTTACCGTACCGAACAAAGTATGTCAGTCGGACATTCTTAGTTTACAAAGAATGCTTTTTTACAAAGTTTGCTTTTTTTTTTTTTTGAAGACTTTACATAAAAAATTCTAATAGTGTTCCATATGTTTGCCAAGTTTAGCTCCTTAAGCAACATTTTAGCTGAGCATTGCGTACGTGAGCGTTTAATGATTTCAACAATCTTATTAGATTATTAGGTGTGCTGTTTCCACACAGAAAGAAACAGTAGGGCAAATCGAATAAGAAAAATGAGTGAAAAGAAAAACTCTCATCTTAAGTGGAAGTACATTGCGGCGACGATAAAGTAAGACTGCAGTGCGAGCTATAGTCTGAACGTTACGGAGTCAAACCACAGTCCCACATCATATGTTCTGAATATATAACTCCCAATAAGGGAAACGTTTCGCATAAGTTGTTTCAAATTTAAAAAGATTCTGTCAAGCGCTTCACTGGCATCATTTATGCTGACCACGTCCACTAAATAGAAGTTCATTATTTTTCATGTCGGAAGCTTTCCAGTCTTTGAGGTGAAGTGATTTGAGGTAATGTATCAGTTTAGGGTTCGCTACAATGGTGTAAAATGGCCATAAAGATAGGAAGATGATCGCTAAGATAAGATTGCAGTATGAAGCTCCAGCTTCATCATCATCATCATCATCATCATTTATTTACCCTTAAGGGCCCTTTTGTTAGGGCATTACATAAGGGGGGGAACAACCGTGACATAATACATTGGTCGATAATACAATAATATAAAACAGAAATACATGGTACAGGGTTCATCTTGTAACTATTCTAAAAACAAAACATCAACGTTAAACATCAACATAAAAGACACTGCTGCTCAAGAACAACCTGAAAAACCTTGGGAACAACCTGAAACAACCTTGGGATTGGTTGTAGTTTACTTATGTTCACCTACGTTTTACTTTTTCCTTCTATTGCCCTTCGTGCGTAGTTAGCGGCTACAGGACCCGGGAATCGTTATGCCACGTAATAAAGAAAATGCAACAGGTTCTACAATCTTTTTATTTTAGGAGGCGTCCATAGGATTTCACCTCTTCAATGATTACCCATTGCAAATTCAATCATTTTGAGTACTTTTGTGGCTTGTTTTGTTTCTGAAATGCGGCCTAATTCTGCTTCAATTAAACTCGACTATATGTCATATTTACCGCGCAAGAATCTGTTCGCTGCGTTTTCAGACAGACGTTCAGCAATTCTTACAACCTTTCATTTACGTTTTTAACTTGCCCGGTTAATAATAAGTCTTAATGAGCCAGTGTTCTCGCGTTTCTCCGTTTCAGTGATGTGGGGCATGTTGTCTGTAAAAAATAAATAAATAAAAGAAAAAAGCGGTAACAGAATTACGGCTTAAGAACAAGTGGTGTGGGTTGGAGATAATTGGGGTCATAAATCCTTTTTTCTTCCCGGTGCAAGAAAAACGCCTGTAAAACACTGCAACTGTGGCAGAGCTTATTACCAGTGCATGCGGCGAATTGTGGGCGTTGCGTTCCACTTGAAAGGCGATACTATCGCAACGAACCCCATTCCGATTAAAAAGAAACTGCTGGGGATTCAAAGAAGCAAACGTTCACTTCGAAACTTGCAGGGTTTCTCAAGCTTGTTATGGTGCATTAAGAACAAAAGTGAGCTGGAAGCAAGCAAAAAACAATAATTAAGAAAGCCGCTGTTAAATGTATTAATACATCGAAGTTAAACTGAGCTCTGTGAAACAGAGTGTGCGCGATTGTTACAAATATTGAAAAGCTGAGAATGCATGGCCTCAAAATGTGACGAGGACAACTATACAAGTTGGCTTGTATTGATAGGATACTGGGCCCTAATGAGAAAAAGTACCGTAGTCGTAAAAGGGATTGTTGAAGGATCAAAAAACGAAATACAGGAGCCGTACATGATCAGCTTCCATTTTCTATTTCCTTCCGTCGGACGTCCGCATGACGGCAGAATCAGGCAAAATCCCTCAATGGCCTGAGACAGAAATCGCCAGTGGTGATAGGCAACGCCACTCGTCGCATGTCCCGTCTATTGTCCGCTTCATGGAGCCAATGCTGAGCTGCGGTCTTAAGGAGCCAGTGGTAGGGTTGCTTTACACGGACGCTTGATAGCCGTGGCTTGATCAATAAACCAATGCCAGAGAACCCTATGGATCCGAAATAGCAAACAGCAGACGGAAGCTTACAAAATGAAGACCCAGGTGTCGCCTGACTCGGCTAATTTCACGCGTAAAATGCGTGCGTGAAACCAAAATTTTTGGTCGCCAAGTTCAGAGGCAGCAATTCAGCAGCAACCAATCTTTTTTTTTTGGCAACGAAGTCATAAGTTTGAACAGAATGCAGGATCACCTTTAAATTGATTTTTCGTTTTGCGATAAATGCTTGTTTTGCTGCCAGACAAGCAACAACACAACGAAGAAGATCCAGCGAATCAGTTATTACTGGCCAAATTAATTCGATCGAGATGTCCTTGCCGTCCTTTTCAGAAGCACATTAGAGCTGCTGCCTAGGAAGGTGTATTTTGGCCGCATGAATAAAAGGACAAATAAGTTACTAGGCGAAACAGACACTGAGAAGTAGCAGACTGTCATGCAGGCCCAACGCTCTTAGGAAACGTACGAGTGCCTGGCAGACCTTCAGCGCACTGTCCGGAGATCTTTTCCGGGCGTTAGTCTAAATTCTCTAGCGCACGGATCGTCTTTCGGCACTGCATTCAGGGCATTCACAAAGCATTTGTGAAATGGTTTCTTCATTAGCACAGATGCTGCACGTAGGTTTATCAGCCATGCCGATAACAAGAGAATAATGGTTTGTGATGGCAACACCGGGTCACAGGCGACACAGCAAAGTTTCTTCTCGTCGTGGTATAATGGGTGGGAGCCGGAGCTTTAGGTCAGGGTCCAGGAATAGCAGACGTCAGTTCGAACTGTTTATATCTCTACACAACTTCTTGCCCAGTGTACGGCAGCAAACCGACTTCTTCTTCCAGTTAACCTCTCCGCCTTTCCTTCTCCTTTGCTGCATAGAATAAGTTCTCAGGATATAAGCAAGATCTGACCATGTCACAATTTGCCTCAGTCACTCAAACAAAAGAAGGCTGAATCTGCTTTGACCGGAACCGTTAAAGCTTAAGGGAGTAATAAAGGAGCAATTACTCATTGACATCCACTTAAGCGCAGCCATATGGCGACAAAGAAAAGCTACACAGCTTTTTCAGAACCTTCGTATAGGGGATCGAACCTGGGACCACCGCTTTTACGGGGCAATTGCTCTACCAACTGAGCTAACCAGGAGTATCAGCAGGTCAAACGGTAGGGAGAGAGGGTAGGGTTCAATAACTCGAAAAGGGAATGGTGTTGATCGAATATTCAGGGAAATCCCCGGATCAGGACGAATTTTTCTTCAAGTGCGAAGTTTCTGAGGAGGTTGTATATCTCCCTTTTTAGCCGTACGGATGAGCCTGGATGGATGTCAACGAAAAAAAAAAAAGGAAAAAGAAACAGGAGGAAACACATTCACACTTCGAGTTATTGATCAGTTTGCTCTCGCCATACTATCTAACTTGGTGACCGTACATGTTAGCTCAGCTGACAGAGCGACCGCCCCGTAAAGGCGGTGGTTCCTGGTTCGATCCCCGGAACAGGAAAAATTGCTCTTTAACTACGAAGATTCTGAGAAAGCTGTATAGCTTTCCTTTGTAGCCGTATGGTTGCGCTTGGATGGATGTCAGTGAGTAATAACTCCCTTACCACAAATCTACCCTACACTGAGGGATTCCTCTAAATATTCATCCAACGTACAGTTCGACGCATTTTAGTTGGGTGAATCGAATTAGTCCACCGCAACTTCGATAGTGAGCAGCTCAAGGCTGTTGCACAGAGCCATAAGTAATGCAGTAAATTGGTTGCTCGCCATGTGAGCGCGCCTATAAATTCCCCTAATGATGGTGCCTATTCAGTCAGTGTAAATCTCATGGCTAGAGAGATGCCCGGAGTGACACCGGGACGCTCTGGGTGTAGCGTAACGGTGGCGCTCTACTTTTTAACTGTGTTAGTAAAGTATGACATGAAGACAGGACTCGTGCTGAAGCGCCGTTAAACTCCTAACAGCCATGAAAAATCCCTAGCATGTCTCAGGCAGGCTTCCATTGCGAGAGCATTAGTAACCCCATGTCGCAAGTAGTGTACGGTGGCATCGCCTACTACCGCTTGAAGCCTCGCAGCCTCGAAAGTTACGAGCATACCTTCGGGAGGTGGTAGTTGGCACGTGACGAGGCCGGGAAATGATTGGTCGAAAGTGCAGTTGCGTGCGAACACTTTTATTGCGAAAGCAATACTACGACAGCCAAAGCGAGATCTCGTGTGGCCGCAGCTACGCCGTGAAGAGGCGTAGCTACGGTCTCCTCACAAAAAAAAAAAAAAAAAAAAAAAGAAAACCATCAGCCTGCTATGACATCTGAATTCACGTTTCCCCTATGTCAGGGGCAGAAGAACTCGGGTCGCTCCTTACGTATGGGAGGGTGATGTCAGAATCAGCCTGCCAGAACCGCTTGCATTTTCGTTACTCTTACGACACGCAGGCACGTCCTTACGGCTTGGTTGAAGCGTGACTTTATATGCGAGATGACAGCTTACGCTCTCGCGTCATACCTTTAAAGGATGAGCTTAAGTGTCCCAATAATGTAGCACTTCACACTGATAGGGCGTGATAGGAGAATAATGTAGCAGGCAAAGGAAGCTTCCGCCGTTGCTTTCGCAATTCAGCTAGGATTAACCAGAGCTAAACCACAACTAATATGATTTCTTATCCTCACGGAAGTCGCCAGACGCCTGATTTATTGGCCGGTTGTGTGACGTCCCAAGACAGATGACATGGTCGAGCTGGAAGGAGCTGCTAAGTTGGATAGCTCCGTGTACATAGAAACATGGGATGACAATTTCGAGGACTTGTCACCCTTGCATCGCCCGTGTGAAGCCTCGCCACCTCGAAAAATCACGACTATGACTCTGGGGGTGGCATGGCCCGAGTGCCAACTCCTTAATCCCATTTACATCGATAACTTCAACGAAAGAAATGTCGACGGCTACATGGCATCTCATGTGGCGAATGTCAAACAATAAATGATTCACTAAGGAGAAATAATGTCTTCGTCATTTCTTTACATATGCGTTAGAAATATCATGTGGCATGCTGTAGAGAAGTAGCATCCTTGCATGTAGAAGTAGCGTACTCTCAAACAGAGATCGATTATTTTCAATGATCAAATGAATTTCACTGATCTGTGTGTGTGCTTTTTTTTTTTCTGCAGCCGATCTAGTTTCATTCCATGAGAAGTACCAGTTATCGCAAGGTAAACGCAATATTGAGATTTATTAGTTTGAAAAATAAGACCAAAATAACAATGATTCATGCAGGCTTTGGCCAGTAAACACAGCTCATCGTCGCTGCTAGTGTCATGTTTAGGCATTGGGCTCTGAGCATACTTCAACAACGTCTCCTGGCCTGAACATTCTTGAAAGTACAAAGAGAAAACGTGATATATACAAGTTGTGTGAGATAACTTAAAAATCTACCTTTTCTTACTGTACCGGGCTTCCAACGATAATGTGGCAGGTTTTCAATATTTAAAGACTGGTCGAGATGACACGCTGTGAGAGTGATTTTATTCTTTGAATATACAAAGTGTCTTTTAGCTTTCATAACATTTACTAGTAAACGCAGTAGGTATTGCTAGTTGGCGTCTTAATCAACGAGCGTGCGTAGACATTTGAACGACTATACTTGCTCAACAGTGGCCACTGACCGTCGGATACCCGTCTTGCGGAGAGAAACCCACGCAAGCGCAGAACTGTTCGCCGCGCGAATGGCGGAAAATAAGTTTCTAGGGTGGCCGCAGGCCTTCGAGGAGGGCAGCGTCTAATAATCCTCGTACGAGTGGTGGTGAACGTGCCCCGCTTCGAAGACGTACGCAGTTATCGCGTAAAAGTACCGCTCCGTCGTGGAGGGCAGAAGAAAGGAGAGAAGCAGGAAATAATAATAAAAATAAAGGCCGAAATTAGAGACGAATGCCCAGCGGAGGAACCCGTTCAGGAAGAACCGACGGGAAAGAAAAATTAAAGAGGGAAAGGGGAAGCTCCCAGGGAAACGTTTGGAGGGCTTCGGCCAGTTTTGCCCGTAATAAAACGGCCCGCGTCTTCAGCAGCGGTTGGCTGTAAGGGGAAGGAAAACTTTGTTTCAGAGCTAGCGCTGAAGAAGAGAGAGGCGAGAAAGGCTGCGGATAAGACTCGCCGACGAGTGGACCAGAAAGAAATCAAGAGGCTGTACAGAAATAAGAAAGCAGTCGGTACACAAAGCGGGGCGGGGGGGAACAAACTAACGCCCATTTGCAGAGCGCTCGTTGTAGCGCTAGTGGAAGCCGGGATCAAAGGAAGAGAGGAAAAAAGGCGGTAGTTTTTATGTCCACTGCTGTCGGCATCGTTGGGCGTTCGCCATCGCCTCCTGTGTCCTGCTCTTCTGGGCGCCTTTCCCTTTCTCTAGCACACCTCCTCCGTTCGGCCGGGCGAGGTTTCGAATTGTCCCTGAGGCCATTCCGCCGGAGCACACCTGGGCAGCGAACAAGATGGCGACGAACGCTGCTGCTGCTGGCTCTGCTGGCCGCGTACTGCTGAAAAAGCGGAGTCTAGGGAGCGAACTAGACTGTGGTCACTCTGGGAAAACGTCCAGGTCACACCCTTCATTTCTTCCTTTTCTTTTTTGTCTTACTATACACGGTCTTATCTTTAGACCCTAGCCTTTTTCTCGCTTTGTTTTTGTTGTCTCGTGCACTGGTCAGCGCCGCTTGGGGCTTTTCGCTTTTTTTCTTTTCGCTGTTGATCGCGCGCGCAAGCCGCTATCCCGGGCATCGGCGGCTATGTTGCAAACACGCACGCACATAACCATTCGTATTCCAACCTACAACCAGCAGTACCTTGCACAAACGGTGCTTAGAATTCTTGAAAGTCGCATGCCTATACGCACTACATAGTATTAGCCGCAGGGCTGTTGCAGTAACTCGGCTGGAATAAGAAAACAACGTAACAGCCTCGGAGGCTGCAGACGAAGGTAGCTAAAGTCGTCGAGTTTCTTCGCGCCTTTAAAATGTCTGAATGATGTCTGCCTTTTTCGATCAGTCACTGCGTGTACATTTCCCACGTGGTATTCGATGCCTTCAAGCCGTTTTTGTGCTCTCAATGTGCTGCGTAATCAACTTGTTTTCTTATCCATTGATTCATTGTCTTAATAAATTTCCATCTCATAATAACGATGGCTGCTTAGGATTGCATAATGTCCTGCAGCTATACACAGTGAAGCTTGTCGGGGAAACTTGTTTTAAAACTGCAACGTTTGCACTTAGATTGTCTCTCCCCATCTCGCTCTTATTGTACATCTCTCACCCCAGCCCTATGCAGAGTACACAGGATCCCGTCACGTGGTTCAGGTTACTTAAAGCGACGCTGCCGGCTTTTTCCGCACAACACCGCACATAGCAGCTTCCGGACGGGCCCTCACACCTGCATGACCTCGCAGGACAGTACCTCCCAAAAAACTAAATGTGAAAGGCAAGGCTTTCTGGCGCGGTATGAAGAAACTGGCTCAATGTTTTTTTGTCCGTTTCTTATTTTCAGGTAGAAGCTCGCTCGTTTGTTTTTGTTTGGAGAGAGGCATTGGCCATAGCGCCTTCAACTTCCTTCCTTGGGCCGAATGGAGCGCTTCTCGTGATTCTTCTTCACTCTCCCACCGGAAAACCGCCCCGTTGCGTCCTCGCCCACGGTTCGATTACTGTGCAAACGTTTGCTTAGGGCGCGTGTTTGATTCTTCGAACCGCTGTCTGGATCCCGGGAACACTTTGGGGAAACAAACCTCGCAGCTATGTGAGTTAGTTGCTTTCCACTTTTTTCCCCGAACTCACTTCTCACCCTTCCTTATTCAACTCTTGCTCTTTCCCTTTTGTGGCAGGGAGTGTGTGCAGCTCTTAGTTCCCTATTTCTTCCTTTGTTCTTTCTGTGCACTTAGATTGCTTCTGGCAGACCTCATCGCCCCTTATGCAATGGATTGAGTTCTTTTTTTGCTTGTTCTTGTGTTTATCCTTTCGATTATGTTTTGTTTTCTCCTGTTTAATCGTTATTTTTTTTCGTCGCATGGGGTGTCCTTTTGTTCTTCTTGCCACTCATTGCTCAACGCGAAAGGGCTGCAGAGCGGCCAACATCCGCCACAAATGACCAGGCAAGATGTGTAGTGAGCAAGTGAAGTGGAAACGCATTAGAGGGTGAAGAACAGGCGCTCCTAGCCTTGGCTGTCGTACTTCTCTCGTCTATATCCCATCTTACGCAGACCTGCCTCCTCCTCTCGTTCTGCTGGCCTCGACACCCTTCCCACTACAACAACAATTGCTCCCCCTTGCCCTCCTCTTCTCCATATTCTCCCTACGTTTCTTTTAATGCCCGCGGGCGGAAATCGAGTGCAAAGCAAATGATGGGGTTTTTCTCCCTCGTGGCTGTGACATTCTAAAACCGCATCATCTTTGGCCGGAGAGGGAGTTTTATTTTCCCTACCCTCGAGGCATAGCGCCCTCTCACGTCGCTACAGTGGGCATCGAGTTCATTGCGCGGAACACTACCCGTGTCGTCGTCGTACTTCGTCGCTCCTTGGTTTTTCTCGCTCCTCGCGAATCTCATCCTTTGTCATTCCCTTAGGGCGGAACGTTATGTTGACAGCGTCTATACTCGAAAGAGCGCTATATTTCAATGACTGGCTGGAACGAAAGAAACATCGATTAATTTTTCTAACACGCAACGTGTTTTTGAGCCCACTTAGTTGCAAAGGAACGTTGGTTCTCGTGAAAGAAAACTAGATGGCGACATCTCAATACGCTAGACGCAATATTTAGGAAGGAAGGAGTGGTAAATGCATGCACTGAATTATGAGCTTCAAAACGAGGCACGTCTTGCGATAAAGCTTTTGTAAGAAGGGGAAGTAGAAGCAGGAATCGACGCGAAGTATTCTTACACAAGGGGTACTTGTCTGCGTACATTATGTTTCCAGCCAAGTACTTGCTTCAGTCCCACAACGGGACCCAAAAACAGCTAAGATAAAGAAATTTAAATGTTTGAAGTGTTTTTCAATGCTAGATGGTAAAATGCATATCAGCGAAAGTACGATACCATCCTATTTCAGTTGATTCTGAGCAAGAAAAAATAACGTGTTCAAACAGTCATCGCATGGGCTCTTCTTTTTATAATACACCAAAAGAGTACTGCCTCAGCGTTACTGCTTACGTTAGCGCTCAGCGCCATATCCGCCCAGGAGATATATCCTAAGACAAAGGCTTCTGACGAACTGGGGTGGTAATATTCTACTCATGCCGCAGGCGCAACCTATAGAAATGAGAACACATCGCGAGGTTTCTTAAAAACTGTCACAGAAGCGGTCCGTTATTGAAGTCGGCTCTAAGGAGGGCATTAAATGTCGCGTGACTCACCAAGACAATTTCGAGTAGTACATCGCTTTTGGAACCCCCCTCCCTTTTCCTCCTCTTATCCTTACTGATTTCCACTATTTATTTTTGCTTTAAACCGGTTTTGAATGCATATAAATGAGAATGTAAGAAAGCAGCAGCATATACTAAGTCCCACGGGCCCGTGCTCATAACGTTCGCCTTGATCCGATGCCATGTTACCCGCCTGCATCTTCCCACGCCAAGGGTTCGGACGCATTCTCGGTTGGAGCGAGTTGACACTCCGTCTTCTCCCTTCTAGCTCTCGGTCATAACACAGGCATTCTTCGCGACGCGTCAATATTTGCGGACTCAACGAAAGCGTTTGCGCAGAGATTGTGACTCTGATATATGAAAACCCGCGACGTTACACTAACGCGGGGTCTTCTTTAGAGCTGAGCAAACACCAGGAAATAGCTCCGGCGCACCGAGACTTTTATGTGGGCGGCGTTCCGAAGATTACAATTGTTCGCACTCAAAACAAACGGCGCACGTCTTACAGCACTATATCTATTCTCGTCCAAAAATGCCGTGAGCTGTCACTACGTTGTGCTCAAAGCGCTCGCTTATTTCGTTGTCTTCTTGTCAGTAGTTGTGCTGTTCATGTTACCGCTATCTATTGTAAAAACGCTGTGTCAACTATTCCCAACTGTATGTATATGCGTATCCTAATTACGAATTGAACCGTAAAACTAGAGAAGACTATTACGCTGAATCCTTGTTAACCAAAATTCTGTTCCGAGTCACAAATCACATTTTTGAGTCCTTGGCTTTATAATATATTCACTTGCTTATTTGACATCGACGGTCACTTGCAAAAATGTGTCATGACACTGCTTGATTGAAAGTAATCATCCTATGCATACGCATAGATGCCATGGGCAAGTTTTACGCATGCCTAGTTCTACGCTACTAGAATATTTTATTCCGAGACGTCGCATTCCGTATTTGCATACAGCACAGGCCAGTATCCCTAAGTATTCCATTCGTCCATCAATCCACACGTCTTTCTAGAAAGCCGATATCACTATGGCAACAATAAGAGCCCTCAAAATGACACACTCCAAATTCTGCTTGCGACATTTTTGTCGGAAGAGGCACCAACTGGATTTTATGAGCTATTTTGAAAACTGTAAAGGTGCAGATTTTCTACCCGCGCTGACAGCATCAAAAGAAAGAGTAAGAAAGAAAAATAATGTAGCAAAATATGAAGGAGAAAAGTGGCGATCTCAGCATTTGCAGTACATGTGCCCTCTATGAACGGTTTATATATGGCCACCACATCATCAATCTCAATTTGAGCGGCATGCAAATGACCGCTGAGCTTAAAAGGAATGTAGAAAAAATAAAGCTGGAAAAGTGCAGGAACAGTGAAGAAAACCATTCTGATGCTCTTGCTCGTAAAAAAAAAAAAAAGTTCTTTTTAAACTGGTTCTTTCCTTCTAGAATGATAGTTATCCGACGATACTGTGGTCATATGCGCCGTTATAACATTGCGAAGCAGGCAACGGGTGCTAGGGATACTGGGGCTTAACAAAAAGGTTCTTTTAAAGCTTCAGTTTCCGCCGAACTTATTCTTCTTTTCTTTCCCTTTGTTCTCGAATTAGGATGAATGACTCCTAGACGGGCTTCCGGGTCGTGTGTCGCTTGCTGAAAGCGAGGTTTTTCAGCGCGTGTCCACTTGAATACGTCACGCGCAATTTTATCTTTTATAAATAGAGGGGGGGGGGGGGGGGGGGGGAGGCAGAGTGACTCTCGCGCAGATATAACCGGTTAAGCAGAATAAATGAAACTCTGCACTTATCGAACAAGCGGATGCCTTCGCACTTTGACCTGGGCAGGGGCGAATATGCAACGGCTACTGAGGAAGCGACGTTTCTAGGTTGTCTGTAACAGCCGAGCGATGGGGTGACGTGTGAGAAGATTAACTACTTAACTACATTGCCCACTTGGAAGGGAACTCGGACATGAAATATCACTTTTATTTTCTGAATGAAAGGAAAGAGAAATAAAGAGCCTAGCTGGTAAAACTGGTAGCCGAATATAGTAATTGGTTTCTTAATGTGCAGAAATTGTTTCCACAAATTTCGTTCTAGTGCGTTTGCTTAAGCCAACCAAATACTTTGAGATTTTTCAACAATAAAGGCTTTCGCAGTTCGAGCCTTGTACGGATGTTGAAAGAGAGAAAACGAAAAAAAAAAATGCTATAATAGATTGATGGCTGCCACTCAGTACTTTTGAGAAAAAAAACTATTTTTTAACTGTATGTCTGCGCTAATATGAATGCCGAGAGCAGTTACTGTACATTACCTAAAATACACTCCGTCTTGAAGAGCCTGGTTACATATACCGAACCTGCGGCCAGAGCGGTGTACATATTTGTTTTTGTTCCTATTAGTTTCATTGTAATATTGATATATGAGCTACGAACGTTGTCTATGCGGGCTTTGGACTGACCGCAGTTGAGGTGGAAATATTGTCACGTAGTGGTGACAAGGCCGTAGACACCAAAAGAAGACACAGGCTTGATGGTACTGAAATTAAGTCTTTATTGGGCTGACTTGCGCCCGCAAAACAACTAAGCAACTCGGCGGCGGCGATAGCAATAAACGTGCTCGTCGATCGTCGAACAAAGAATGCCCGTCGCACTCGTCAACGCTCAATTTAAAGGCTGCTCAGAACAATCCAGATAACGTCGCAAAAAGCTACCAGCACAAGCTGGAACATTTTAGAAAGACACACGAGTGGCCGGAATCTTCGAGACAGATCTCGGTGCATCTTGCACTACAACGAAACTGATATAGGTGCGACTCGCGACATCGATCATTAACAAACAAAGAATACAAAACTGATACGCGATCCAGGATCAGAGTGATAAGGCCGTATGCCGGCGGCTGTTAAAAAACAACAAATACAGTTTTGAAGATTTTGCGGCAATATAGTGCTGGCATCGCTTTTAGATACTTGGGAACGGTGCCAAGTCTTGAACTTTTCCATTTCTACCTAACTAGATGCCGTTTGTGAATGGGTTCACTCATTATTACGCTCATCGACCAGCTGTTTGAACACTTGACTCCTTGGGCGACCGGCTGACTTGTAGACGAAGTGAAGAACTGAGCAATCTACTGGATTACGAATTAACGAGATTTAGAATAGGGGGACTCTATCGGTTAGGATACTAGGATGATAGCGAGGAAACTATGCGCAGGCGCAGAGTAATTGGCGTACCCCTCGCTCACTTATCACAACATTCCGCACGTGCGCGTTATCGCCCGCTATTACCTAGCCCCTAACCGGCTGGTTTAGTTTGATTTTGGGGGTTTAACGTCTTAAAGGGACTCAGGCTATGAGAGACGCCGTAGTGGAGGGCTACGGAATGGAGAGCTGGCCGAATAACGGACTACCTAAATGTGGTGGCCGCCTATCCAAGAAAGTGGAGCAGAGTGGAACAGAATGCCCGAGCTGATGTTTCAGTGCACAATAACAAAGCACTGAAGGACTCCACGAACCTGTTTTGGGCACGGTACGAAATCATGGAGTAGTGCGACTAAGCTTATGCAAAGAGCTCGGAGTCAGTAGTGCGCATGCGCAAAATCTGAAGATTTCGTTCAGTACTTTATACGAAAGAGCGGAGATACAGTAGAAATGTACGGTAGCTAGGGTTTTAACGAGAACGCTAAATACTTTCCCGCGATTATCAGTGTCCGACACCTGTTCAACATAATAGTTTTAATCCCGTATCGACGGCTAATTTCCTGCTAAATAGGCTGCAAAGTAATGGAAATATTTTTACATATGTTTAAAGAAATAGAACGTCAAGTTGACCCTCTTCACGAATAGTATTCCCCAATTAATTCATGATGACAGTGAAAATGTTAATTGTCAGAACTGAGCAAGACGATGTAGCAATCGGAATTGCAAAACTTATGTTAACGAACATCCTGAAATTCCAAGGGCCAGACTGCATTATCGCCAAGTGATAGAATATACCTTGAATTTAGTTATTGAGTAGTTTTTATTGTATTAAGGCAACGTAACAGTTATTTTAAGTCCGCAACAAAAAAAAAAAAAACAAGTTACTTCCTACCTTACTGGAGACCTATAACAAGGAAGTACCTGAACTTTGCAAAATTGCTTATGACGTTTTCTTTGCCTGAGCATTGCAGGGAAAAGGTTTATTTTCGGTCGTAGTACCAAGAAATAGCAAAAGCGAAACAAGGATGGGGACATCAGAATCTAAAAAGCAGGGTGAGAAGATATGAGATAAGCTGAAATAAATTGTGCCATGCTTGATTTATCACTTCAGAAGCCAGGTAGGGAGAGTAGGAGAAGCATCTACGTTAATATTTTCCTTCCCTCCTCCAAATATTTTATTTATTTATTTATTTATTTATTTATTTATTTATTTATTTATTTATTTATTTATTTATTTATTTATTTATTTATTTATTTATTTATTTATTTATTTATTTATTTATTTATTTATTTATTTATTTATTTATTTATTTATTTCGTTAAGAAGTTGACACTGCGCCGACCCAAACGACGATGAAGGCTGCTGTGTTCTTCATCGATCAGCTGTCGTGCGCACTGAAAGCTCTGATTTGGTCGGACCCGGGATTGTGCTTCATAACACGATCGCCTTTCGTCACCAGTCGCCATCTCCAGTCCTCCGAACAACCTCAATAAATCCCTCTTCATTTGGCGGAGGTGCTGGGTGCGACTCATACACTATTACCGTGGAGCTCCGCAGCCGAATGATACTCATGGCGAGAAACGAGGTAGGCCAACAGCCAGTGGCAGCCCTTTCGCAGTCCATCTCATGCCCCGGTGCCATTCGGCAGCGAGACCCCGCCGTTTTCAGCGGGCAGAGCGACCAAGAAAATTGGTTGGCCTCGTACGAGCGTGGGTCGTCATAAAAACTGGGATGATCGGATGAAGGTCAACAACGTTATTTAGTTAGTTATTGAGTTAGTTTTTTATTTGAAGGAAATCGCTCCTTTCGGTGGGTGGCCGATAAAAAAGGCATGACTGCCTGACGAGATGTCTGCCCCCGTAACAAAGTAAGCAGTCTACAGCAGTACACCAGAAAGCTGGTACAATACATAACAAATATGAACGTAGAAGCCGCGATACATATACACGAATGCATTCATACAGCATGACTCTATTCATTCAACCACTATAGACTGGAGTGGCTTAATTCTATTTTGTTATTATTCGTGTCAGATTGAACATTAGCTCATGTCACACAAACACAGAAAAAAGTTCACATTGGCATAATGAAAAGAAAACATAACGTCATCTTCTACCTGAGCGGCTTTGCTAACCTATGGTATCGGAATCATGAGGCTGACATACTAACTTGGGCTACTTTCAAGACAACGTTCACGGATGTTTTAGGTCGACCCATAGTGCGGAAACTACACGCTGAACAAGCCTTGCGCGTGCGAGCCCAGCATGTAGATGAAACCTTCACAATCTACATTGAAGATGTCACATATTTATGCAAGCGTGTCGACCCGTCTGTGGATGAGGCTAAGAAGATAAAGAAAACAATGAAGGGCATTGATGACGATGTATTCCACTTCCTTTTGGCAAAGAGCCCCATCACAGTGGCCTCTGTCTATAACCTTTGTCAAAATTTCGACGAGTTGCGCAAGGAACGCCTCTGCGCTTGTCGCCGTCCTACACCTGCCACGTCCATCTCTGGCCTGGTGGTAAGCAGCGACCTTTTGGCTCACGTCAAAGATTTCGCCCGAGACGAGGTTGCCCGGCAGCTTGGGCTCCTCTCTGGCCCACGTCCGTGGTCTACAGCCCAGCTGCTTACCGCTACGATTCGACACACCATCACGCAGGTGGCTGCCGATGCACTTCCCAGTTTTGGCTAGCCGGCGTCTGTGACACCTGGTCAAACCTGTTCCACTGAAGCCCACACCTTTTGCTGCACCTTTAAGTTACGGCCCCCCTGTTGTCGTGCCCACTCTACATGTGCCAGTGCAGATGCCTCTCACGTATGCCGAAGTTACCGTCCGCCCTTCGATGCAGCAGCCATTTGCTTATGTGCCGACTAAGGCGCCACTGTCTGTCACTCCACGGTCCCAATCAACGACGGCTCCCTACAATCCTTGGCGCACGAATAACCACTGGCCTATCTGCTATGCCTGTGGTACTCCAAGCCTATCGCCCGCCTGTGTCGCCGTACTCTGCGTTCTGTCCCTGCACTCACTACGCCTGACTACAATTATCCGTGCGACACCTTTCACTCATCTTCGGTGACATCTCCAGGGCAGTCGCACAACTCGTCGGGCCGCCAGCACATTCCGTTGTACCACTCGCCGTCCCCTCGCCGTTGTTCCTTGTCGCCAATGCGGCGTCGCAGTGTCGAAGCATGACACAAGACTCGGAAAGCCAGCAGCCCCAGTTTCTGGGGCACGAACTACGAATATTTCGCGTACAACAAATCCTCGTCTGTCTCCACCGATTGTTTTCGAAGTTTTTGTTGACGGTGTTCATCCCCTTGCGCTTGTCGATGCCGGCACACTCTTTCTGTCATTAGAGAATATTTTTGCCGCTCACTTCATGTAGTCACCACCCCTCCTTCTGGACTCTCTCTTCAAGTCGCTAGCGCTGATTCCGTTCGTCCGTCTGCTTCTTGCGGAGCGCGCGTCGTGATCGCGGAAGTTTTATACACTGTCGAGCATTTAGTGCTTGCCTCATGTTCGCTTTACCTAATTCTTGGCTGGGAAGCTTTTTTTTTTTTTTTTTTTTTTTTTTTTGAAGCGAAGATATTCACTAGGCTAGTCAACTCCGAGTCTCGCGTGTGCTCCGTCGTTAGAAACACATATAAAGCCCCCCTTTAACAAAGCCATATGAACGTGCCTTAGTGGTCTTTAGGGGTAACGTGAATGCAAGGGTCCTGGCAGGCTGAGTCTGATATAACCGTCCCATGTGAAACGAGAGACCCAAGTTGGCAGCTCCTGCCAGGGGACCTCGCTCCCGAACACGGACACGGCACACAGCGACGAGCAGTTAGACCTGGCGTAGTAATGATTTTGCAATAAAAGCCACAGCTGCGCATGCGCATACCATGTGACGTCACAGGAGCGGCGCAGGTGGTCGGAGCTGCCGCTGCCGCCGCAACCACCGCCGCGACTCCGCCGGTTGACCTTTAGGCAGTTCTCGCACAAACTGATTCACAGGCAGCTGACGTAACGAACAATCAAATTATTCCACAGTTTGACTGTAAAATGAAAGAAAGAAAACGTAATCCAAAAACGGCATAAACAACGAGATGTTAGGGGAGTTCTTGCGGCCAGTGACAAGCGCCGTAGAAATAGTGAAGGAAATGGGTGCGTCGACATAAATTTGTTTGTTAATGATCTTGGGAAAGAGACTAGTAAGTTCACACATGCGTATGTTTTGAAATGTGTCAAGTGATAAGGTACGAGCATGAGATGAGGGTGAAATGTGGCGGCCAAACCTGGGATATACAAATCATATCGATTTTGTTTTTTTGGAGACTTTAAACCTTAGCGATATAGTGAATGATAGGTCCTGGCGACTACAACTTGCAATTGACTCTTGAGGGTAAATTTGAACTGAAATTGACGCTTTATACAGGAATGTGCATATTTACAATAAGGGAAACAACAAGCACGATAACATGGTTCTGAGCTAGATTTTTGATCCCTCGCCTAGATATAAGGCGATGTCGGGCGGTAATTCAATTAACTGTTTGAGAGTAGAGAACTAAGCACAAAACCCAATATGATTATTAGAGAGAAGGTTGTTGTTATGTTGTTAGACAAACACGAACAATATAAATAACATACTCAAGAACTTTAAAAGTAAATATTGGTCTACAGTCAGAAACAGGTCTACAGTTAGAGAGAGACTGTTTGTTACGGGACTTATATACTGGGACTACATTAGCAGCTTAGTGGGATGGTTTGGGAATAAGTAATTTTTGAAAAATAACAGTCAGATACTCGGCGCAGCACTCAGAATACCCTTTAAGAAACGCATTAGGAATGCCTTCAGGTCCAGAACTCTTAGTCGTGTCAATATGCAATAAAAGATCATTAAATTCGCTGTGGTTTATGTCAAAATTTGTAAAGGGAGGCAGCTCGTCAATGAAACGAAGTATCGGTCTAGTGCCATTGCCACTATCAAATACCGATTTGAAAAAAATTAATAAAGGCCTCGGAGATATCAGGAGGGCCAGAACAAGGTTAACCGTTAGTAACAAGTGAGGTAGTGAGTGAAAAACGTTTATTTATGATATGGCGATTACATATTGAGGGACGAGGAGTGGTACCCTCAGAACGAGGACGAGACGGAATAATTGTCTTCCAGAAATTAGACGGATTGTCCTTCATGAATGTTGTCACTGTGTTCTCATAATAAAATTTTCTAACCTCATGCATTTCAGTTCTAAGAGCAGTTGTTATGGAACCTAACAACGGCCTTTCGTTGTGCTGTGACTTATAGTCTACGAAGTCTCTTTATTTGATGATTAAGATAAACAATTTTCCTGTTATAGGCGTGCTTAGGATTTCTTTTAACAACCTTCCTGAGCGCAAAATTGTATAGACATTCGTGTGCAATTTAATAATAAAATATTAAAGTCTCTCAAACAACATGGAATCTTTGCAGTGTTCACAGAAAACAAGCAAAAAAACCTTTGACGCTAAGGCATCAAGTATTGAGCGGTCATGTGCGCGACTGAGGCCTGCAATTCTTCTGTATTAAGGCGTTTTATGTTTCGCTGCAACGTTCAATTTAGGAAAGACAGCCTCGTGATCAGACACACCATTACTAGCATCGCATTCATACCCACACTGTGATAACTACTCGTTAAAAAGCACAATATTTAACAAAGCATCCCTACGTGTGGGGGAGCGAACAACCTGCGTGAAATCAAAAGGAATCACAATGTTGACAAGCGAGTGATACTCTCTCTTGCCGCGACCAGTCGATGCAAGAGAAGCCCAATTTATGCACGGCAAGTTAAAGTCCTCACACAAAACCATTTTGCAATTATGTGATCTGTGAGCTGCAATGTAATCGGCAAGGTCAGGAAATATACTCTAATATTGTGATTGAGGTTTCTTTTCATAGTAACCCACTTCGTTATTAATGTTTTGTACGTACGGCTGCTAAATGAAGCACGTTTTCGGCTGAAGTTGATTGCTTAATTTTAGCGAGGAAATATTAAGCTTGCATCACAATGACTCGGTTTCTGGAACCTCAGGTAGTATGAAAAAGCTGATGCCATGTTTAGAGAACAAGGCTACGTCACTATCGCAACCAGCTGATCTGACTTTTCTTAAGATGCAATAACCGGATCGCGCAAACTCTTCATCATCTATCATTGAGCTATGTGGCCATTTTCGGTGACACAGATTATAGAGGGTCGGTGAGTTTCTATTAGCCAGTTAAAATGTACAATTTTGTTCAGTAAATGTCGCCCATTGACATTTACAAGCCTGAGGTGATGGATTTCATGATAATGCCAATATTTATTTTATGTCTTTATTTTCGTGTTCTGAGGTTTTCTTCTCCCCCGTTACTTATATCTCCCAAAGTAAGTTCATTGAATGTTTTTCCGAGTGTGACGCTAACAATTTTTTCTTTTACTTCTGTCTTTGAAAATACCTGTATTTTTATCACTCTCCGCTCATCCGTTCGCCTACAGCACGGGCAGCAATAGTTAGCGACGGTTGCTGCGCTCTCCAAGCACCCGACGCCCCCACACGTCGGTGCGTATCGATTCTAGCTGCGGGAAGGTTTTTCGAGAGCGGCACGCGGCGGCGGGATGTTTGCCGGCGGCCGCCGCCTAGGTTTGTTTCAAGACTCGGCTATCGAACTGCCAGCATTGTTTGGATTTTGCGTTCATTCCTTTTTTAGCTGTCTTTCAGAGAGAAAGGGGGGTGCGCCCTCACGCGAGAGTCACATTGGTTGCTATTTACAGCGGGCAACCATCGATTGGAAGGCGCATTATAAAGAAGAAAAGCGGGGTGGAAACTTATTGTAGCGCGGACTCGGGGTTTTGGAAAAGGAAATGGGGAATTCAGGGAAGGGTGGTGGCCGAAGATACTTGCATGTATTTCGAACGGCGTCGTAGGCTCTGCTGCCGGTCGCGAAGATTTGCCGTGGGCGCGGATCTGGTAGTCTCATTAGAAGGGAGCATGGGGGAGCCTCGGATCCTGGTGTCAACAATGATCCTTCGCCTGGACAGAGATCGTCCTTGTTATTTCAAGATGCCCACGAGTTGTTTCCTTCCCTGCACACGTCTCACAGATGATATATTGCAAACTTTGCCTCGCATGTTCTATTCTTTCACTCAACTTCGCTGTCGATGAAATAGCCGCGAAGGTGGGTTGTGGCTGCAGTGCGAACAGCTGTGTTGCACACAAATGCTCCCATCGAACGCCGCGAGGCGCATTTCCTTATTGTCAGATACTCACCCTGACATCGGTTGTCGGATAAGCCAGAGATGTTGGAGCGAGAACCTAGTGTGACACTTGAGTGCTTGGCAGCGTGAATTACGTACCACCGCCCCACCACCACGTGAGACAAATGAGGCATTCGATGTAACTGAGTGCAATAAAGCAATGGCAGATAGACTTCCGTGTGTTGATAAAGACCGCCAGAACGTAGACTTTACCCTTTGCACGTTGTGTGTGAAGGGCACTCAGGTGAGCACTCTTTTAATTGCATGTCCGCCGCTGCCATGTTTCGTTGTTAATTTTATAGTATTTGTGAAGTGCACAACTGAAATCGATGCTATAATCCCTCGTTGTCTGTAACACTTTGAATTTAACGGGGATCTGATATCTGCATTGTTTCCAAATATACAAAGCCCGCAATTAAAGAAGACAATATGCTCGAATTTCACACTGTCAAGTAAGTGACTTTCAAGCGCACTCGTCGGAATGTCCAGTGCGAAGCTCTCTAACCAGTGAATATTACCGGGCGAAAATTTCAAAAGGGGCCTGCACAAAAGCTTTTTTTGTGAAGCTGTCCAAACGATAAATATTTCCGATGGAAAATTTCAAGCAGCTCTACAAAAAAAAGTAATGGAGAGCTATAAAAGCCTTTCTGAGTGCCCGACCCGCATATAGGA
Source organism: Amblyomma maculatum (assembly GCF_055883805.1). Taxonomy (NCBI): domain Eukaryota; kingdom Metazoa; phylum Arthropoda; class Arachnida; order Ixodida; family Ixodidae; genus Amblyomma; species Amblyomma maculatum. The sequence continues at coordinate 319,809,322 of NC_139344.1, read as the reverse complement.
CATCGACGGGTTCATCTGCGGTGGTGATTCCACGGGGGTAAGCCAAGTCCGACATCTCGTATAGTGGACCGAACCGAGGAAAACGCGGTCATCCGAATGCCGTTCCGCCAGTTATTCCCTCTCGCGCCCTGTCTGCCTATTCGAGGTCCGCCTCCTGACGATGCATAAACGGGACACTGAGGACCAAGCGTCGCTACGCCAGCGCTGACGGCACTGCCCATTGAGGCACGCGCGTCGCAAGAGCCGCCTATTGATCGGTTCATCGCAGAGGCAATCATCTCGCAAGATCCAGCGCTAGTCGGTGAGCTAAATGCTTTGCTGTGTCGTCGTCGAGCTCTCGATGCGCCCAGTGCATTGTACGACGAGACGGCGATATCGAGTCATCCGGCCTCGACATGCACCCTCCGGACCTGTATTAGATGTCGTGGAGACATGCTGTGCGCTGTGCGAGGGGAAGAGAAGGTCTCGGAAGCATTCATCGCTTATATTGCACACCCGGGTAGATTATGGGAGCAATGAAGGATTTTGATAAACCTGGCATAAAGCAAAAATGCCCTTCTTTGAGGCCGCGCCTGGCCGCGCTATTATTTGAACCACCCACTCAGCCACCCACCCACCCACCTACCCAACCACCTACCCACCCACCTACCCACCCACACGCAAATGACAAATGGTAGGGGTTTAAGCATGGCTTTAACCTTGTTACACGAGCGAAAGTTCTGTCATGCATTATTTTGTGTAGTTTAGCAAGATTATACACTCTTTGACGGTTTGAATTACATGGAGTCTCAAGCTTCACCTTAAGATTAGACACGATAGCGTGTTGAATTCCGCCTTTTCTTCCATGAAGAGTTTTCCTAATTTTTGTTTCAGTTGGTTTTTGGGGAAGGAAAGGAATCTCAATTTTCTCTGGGCACCTACACTTAATTTGTGAATTGGTTTATAAGAAAGAAGAGATGCATCATGTGTCCCAGTTCTCTTTGTACGCCTGAACCGCGCCGCAATGGATGCGACGAAGGGAAGGGTTTGAGGTGAAAGACCAAAGGCCAATGGCGTTTGTGCGATGGCCAACGAAATTCAAATTTGCACCCAGAATAATAGAGCTTAAGCTCTAAACCTGCAAGTCAAGTTCATTACGTGCAAAGGTCTCTGATTCTGGCCCTGATGGGGCTGGGACAGGTAGGCCACCGCCGCTTGCGGCGGGGGCTAGCCTGCCACCGAATTTTATCTGTTGTAGGCCGTAATTGCACCCGCCACTGCTTCGGTGGTGGACGACGGTTGTTGTTGCGGCGCGTTTTTCTCTCCCTCTTCTTTTTCTTTCTTCTCTATTTTCACTTCTGTCCGCACGAGGCAGCGGAGGTGGCTCAGCTACAGAGCCAGTAGTAGGCCCGTGCATTTTCTTTTCCTTCTTGCTACAGCCACAACTCCGCCGTCAGATGATTAGGTTAAATAACGTATCTAAGTGTTGCTACACGTAAGCGTTTGTTCGTGGTTAATCCCGCAGAGCAGGTACTTTTGCAAAGCGGCTACATGCGACCTGTAACAAGGGTTGGCTCTTCGATAAGGAAACGGTGGCTGCAAATGTTCAGCACACTTGTCTGGAGCATTGAAACGGCGCCATGGGGATAAGATATGAGTTGCACATATGGCCTTTTCCTTTTACCTTCTGATTTTATAAACTCTATTAGGATATCTTCGCGGATACGTACTGCAATCTTCAATGCAAAGTCGACTGATTTAAACTAAATATGCGTATATATATGTTTTCCCTTTGTGCGTCGTACAGCGCCGCCGGCCAGCTGGAAACAGTATTCGAAGCAACATCACCGTTATTACAGCGGGCGACTATAATTTTTGAGCCAGCTCGGGTCATGCGCTCGCAGCCATCGTCAGCAGCCGGATAATATTTCTCTTTAATAATAATAAAAAAAAAAACCTTTTGCTCTAAGCTCGCACTGCACAAAGGGGAGGGAACGCCCCTCTCCTCCAGAAACGTTCGAACCAGGAACATCAGATACGTACATATATGTGAGCATAACGGAAGACAGAAACCCTCGGGCGTATACACTTCATCCATCAGCGCTCTCACACGCTCACAAACACTGCCACACGCTGGGCGACCCTCCTAGCCTTTTGTTCTCTCTTCAGTTCCGGAAGACATCCAATTTATTTTATGCCGAAGCCTCTCGACAGACATGATGGGAGGGCAGGCAAGAATAAGAAGGGAGCGGGGGAGGACAAGGGGAGTCGGGGTTAAAAGACTGGACGATTGAGAGGGCAGGAGAGAGACGCTCTTGAAGCCTCTTCGAGCCTTTTAGTGTTCTCTCTCTCTCTCGCTCACTTTTGTTCTCTCCCAATTTTCTGCATTGGCTTTTCTGCCCTCGTAGCCAAGCCTCTGTTTCGCTGAGGGCCGAGGAACAAACGATGACGTCGTCCCGCACTTGTCTCGAGTCGACCGAGGTCGCCGGCGCCGTCGTCGTCTCAAAGTCGAGAGCGCCACTTCTTGCAAGTCGCTCAATCCACTCCCGGCTGTGCCTGCTGTCGTCGTAATGACGTACGCGCTAACAAGAACGTCACTGCTGCTTCCCGCGGCCTCCTCTGCCTCCCCTTCTAAACAAGCTTCGCCCTCCCTTTCCGTCTTCCCGCAACCATTCGAGTGCGAGTACACACACACACACAAACTCTTCCGCCCGTATTCTGCGGCACAGCTTTTGTTTCTCGAAAGCTATCCTCTCAAGCCTTGGTTAGTTTGTTTGAGAGCCTTCTGAGCAGTGCGCCTTTCCGCGATTTTCTCAGAGGAAGGCCGCAGGCGATCACGAGGGACAGAGGCATGCTTAGCGACGTTTTGAAGACAGGTAATAGAAATGTGCTTCTCTTTTTAACTTCATGAGCGGCGTGAATATCCTTTGTACCGAGTTTTAGGAGAGGCGTGCGCGGCGAACAACAGTGGTGTTTCAGTTCTCGGTTGCTGTAAGGTGTTTCTCCGGATATTTTTCAAGCGTATCATAACCGAGTCGCTCTCTTTTTTTATATATTAATGTTGAATCTGAGAAAAGCATTTTACGTTGGCGATGCCAGCATAGAGATTATATTATACAAAGTATACATTTCGTCACTACGGTGTCCCCGCAATGCTAGAAGCTATGCCGGGACACATCCTGTTGTTATGCTATGGTGGATTTGATTGAGAGGTCGTATTTTCGTTCACCCAGAATTCGGTTTTCAATTGCAGATGGAATGTCAGCTCTCACTTAACTGATCCCAAGATCGTCTTACAGGTAAACAGAAAATATTTGCCGTAGGAAGTGAATTTATTGAAGTCCCTCGCTCTTTCATTTTTATGCATAGCTGTTAAAAACAGCAGAATTAGGTACATTGAGATGCTTCCCTGTTGTAACAATGCAGGTAATATAACAAAGTACAGTCGTAATATTCTGAACTTGTTTGAGCAATTAAGGCGGACGAAACCGATATGTTCTATTTTACTCTGCGACGTGCTTATACTTTATAAACAGGGCCTTAAATAATTTCAGCATGAATCGCGAAGCTCTCATGATATAAAACTCCAGGCGTTTCTTTCTTTCCGCTTTCGGTGCTCTGGGCGCATAGGATGAGTTACAGCAGAACCCTCATAAACTTACACTGATGAGAGTGTGTCTAATGAATGTTGAAAGTGTCTTTCAAACTTGTCAACATATCTTTGATGTGCCTATGGTAATTTGCCTTTGTAATTCGTGTGTGTTCATTTCACATGTTCTATTATTGTTGCACATGTTACGCTGTGTTGCTGTGCTAGGTGCACCAAGGGGGATGGGCCTCGTCAGGCTTGCATGCCTTTTGCCCTCCCCCTCAAGTATGTACACTTACTTGAAATACTTGAAATGTGCTCTCGTGACGCATCAACAGATATTCAAGAGGAGGAAGAAATTCGATTGATAATTATTAAGTTTTGACGGTTGTGTTCAAGCCAATGAGTTAATGAAAATTCTGCTTCAGTGGATCGCCAAAGTTTAAGGACTTTTCCTTCAAATACAACTGTTCCCATTTATTTTTGTTTTTCAAGTTTGCTGTAGTTCGCAGTGCGAGAGCTCCGTACCCCCATTGAGCGGACGGAAATGGCTTTCTGCGCCAGAACCTTTGGTATAAAAAGTTCGTTTTTAATTTGTTAAAATCATTATGTTAGGCTTTATCTGCTGATTACTATTATATTCAAGCAATTACAAACCATTCTTCGCAAACTTAGACTGGGCGTTCAGAACTACTCCGTGACGATACATGTAGCTTCTTTAGTAAACGCCTCAAGAACAAGCCTGTTTGTAAGGTGCTTTTTATATTAAAAAATATAAAGCTTACTTCCTTGAGCTATATACGTATAGGCTTACAGTTTAAAGTTGTATAGCTGAAAAATAAGACTATAAAAAATGCGAAGATAGATTATTTTGATTTTTGCGCAGTCAAATACGTTAGAGGCTAAGTTGTACGCCTTCCGCATTGCGGCTGAACTTTCTCTGAAGTAAAAATTTCACTGTTTGCAGGGGTCACCTGGAATCCGCCAAAGAAGACAGGCACAATGAAGGAGCATCAAGTCACGTAGCCACGTTCAATATGGGTGTATGAACAACACAGCGACATGAGACGAGGCTTTTTCAGAGCGGTAAGCACTTGTGCAGTTCTCTTATTTCTTCAGACACAAACTGAAGGAATGAATGGAGTATCGCGATTTCATAATGGCAGCTTTTAAGGCCATGTTTTGCATTTTATGGCCGTCGGTGTCATCGGCGTAACATGCCAGGTGAAATGGCAAACACTGACTGGTCCGAACACAAGTATACCACTCATTATGTAATTGTGCCCTACACAAATGAATCCATCTATATGCATGTTGATGGGCAAAGTAAGCGAACGGGCGTGACGAAGAGCGTTATTGCATCAGGAGGCACTGATTGCTTTTGCATTACCTAATGGTTAAAGGCTCGCTCATTTTGAGTTAATCGTATAATAAAATCATTAAAAGCACTCGCGTTCATAAGACGGAATAGGGGTTATAGATGGCAGGTATAAAAGAGCGAAAATCTGAGTGAATTCCAAAACTCACCATAAATCATCGAGGGTTTACTAAAATATCAATCGTTTACTGTCACAACAGGCAGCACATGTTTCCACAGACTGGGTATTTTCTATAGAAATAAAGAAAGAAAAAGCGACACAAAAAGCAGGCATTTTTTGCTCTATACTGCACGGTTTATCAAGGCGACCATCACTTTTGCAGTAGTCTCCTTGGCACAGCATTACAAGTGCAGTGCGTGTGTGAAGTCATTTATGAACCAAGTGTAAAATTTTTCATTCGAGTATAGATACAACGCTCTTTCTAGCGCCTTGCATAACGTGCGTTAGTATTTATTGACTGGATTAGAACGTGTATATTTTAATTCCCTTTTGTGGGCAGCAAGCAATGGAGCAAAATGAGTTCGCGATCCCAAAGCGACAGAGGTGATGACTAGCCCGCATGGAGGGCTCCAGGTAATCTTAACAATCTGGGGATTCTTTACCGAGCTTGGACATAGCGAAGTATCTTGGCGCCTTTTGCTTCGACTCCATCGAAATGCGGCTGCGAATAAATCCACGTCCTTGGACTCGGCAGTCGAGCACCTGGACCAGGTAGTCACTTTTACAGGACCAAACAAATGTAACAGCCAACAGTAAATTCCACATCAGAAATTCTGCGTTTATCCACAGCAGCTTGTGCATAACCACGCAAATTTTTTGAATGGAGGAGTGATACATCTTATCACAAGGGCATCCTGGAAACAACTCAACGTTTATTCACGACGCAGTACAGATATATATTGCCGACAGTGACGTCATGCACTCAAAAGGCGGGCAATGCTTCCGCGACTGATAACGCGAGCACGCGCTATACCATTTCCCTTCTTCACACAACCAAAAAAGTTTATTTCAAGAAGTCCTCATGCTTTAAACGATCTGGGGGTTTTCGTGCACGAGAGCTTTGCCGAAGCGGTTGTTTTTCCGCTGTTGTGACTGGCGGAAGTGCCGTCTCGGCAGCTCGTGGAGACTTGAAACTCAGGTCGGCCGCAGGAACCGCCGATTCTATGTCAGGCGTTACACTCGTCGCGTCTTGTACTGGCTCCGTGTTTGGCGGTGCAGTCACAGGCTCTTCCGGGACAGTCGCGGGTAACGGCACTTCCGCGGGGACGTCAGTGCATGGCGATGGTCGTTGCTCCGGCAGCACTGGGCGCGCAGGACTCGAGATGGGATCTGCATGCCGAGGACGCAAGTGGTCGGCGTGCACAAAGCGAAGCTGGTTCCACACTTTCACCATGTAGGTCGCCGCACTCACCACTTGACACACGATGGCTTCATCCCACGACGCACGCTCACCACGCACTGATTTCACGAACACATGGTCCCCCACATCAAACACCCGCTCAGTCCCTCGCGTCACATTACGCTGTTTCTTCAAGTGTGCCTGCTTATTTTGCATAGCATTGTCAAAGCCTTGTTTGAGTAGCGACAGTTTTGTGTGGGGATGGCGCTTCAAGAACAGCTCGGCGGGTGTGCGGTCAGTCACGCTGCTTGCAGTGTTGCGGTAGCTCATTGGGAAACTGTCAGGTCCACGACCAGTAGGTCGTGGTCAGGTCCCTCCTGGAGCGAGCAGGGCACACCAGAAACCTCACATTCGAGCACCTGCTTGAGCAATGCTTTCTTTAGCGTTTGCACTGTGCATTCTTCAGTGTCGATTGGTTGGTTGGTTTGTGGGGTTTAACGTCCCAAAGCGACTCAGGCTATGAGAGACGCCGTGGTGGAGGACTCCGGAAATTTCAGTGTCGTTTGACGCAGTATGGTAAGGAGGAGAACGGATGTGTTTGATTTCATTCCGAGACGAATTCGGTAAACTCTGACGACATAAATTTGAGACCGTTATCGCTGACAAGGACGTCAGGCAAGCCGTAAGCTGCATAGATACTGCGGTGTTTGTCAATAGTTTTCGAGGTGAATGTTGAGGACATCAGGCATGCTTCGACCCACTTGGAAAATGCATCCACTAAGACAAGAAATACATGAGAGCCTTTGGAGGCAAAATCTACATGCACGCGGCCCCAAAACTTTGCCGGATAGTTCCACTGCTGCAGCGGTATAGGCTGAGCGGCGGATTGAACCACCTGTCAGATTTTACACCTTCCTAGCCCCCACCGCAAGGGGCAAGGAGGTGGTGAAGGGTGGCTGATCCTGGCTCTGATGGGGCTGGGACAGGGAGGTCCCCGCCGCTTGCGGCGGGTTGTTGCTGTTGTGGCTGTAGGAATAAGGAAAAGAAAATGCACGGGCCTGCTACTGGCTCTGTAGCTGAGCCACCTCCGCTGCCTCGTGCAGACAGAAGAGAAAACAGAGAAGAAAGAAAAGGAAGAGGGAAAGACGCGCACCGCAACAACAGCCGTCGTCCACCACCGTAGCGGTGGCGGGTGCAATGACGGCCTACAACAGATAAACATTCGGTGGCAGGCTAGGCCCCGCTCCAAGCGGCGGTGACCTACCTGCCCCAGCCCCGGGGGCTAACCTACCACCGTACTTTATCTGTTGTAGGCCGTCATTGCACACGCCACCGCTTCGGTGCTGGACGGTGGCGGCTTCGGCGCGCGTCTTTCGCTCCCTCTTCTTTTTCTTTCTTCCTTTTCTATTTTCTCTTCTGTCCGCATGAGGCAGCGGAGGTGGCTCAGATATAGAGCCAGTAGCAGGCCCGTGCATTTTCTTTTCCTTCTTCCTACAGCCACAACAACAACAACACCCCCACCGCAAGCGGCGTTGACGTACCAGACCCAGACCCGTAGTGGTGCCAACCCGACCTCGGCGACTGCGTTTCGACGGACGCAAAACGAATAGGCGTCCGTGTGCTGTGCGATGTCAGCGCACGTAAAGATCTCCAGGTGGTCGAAATTACTCCGTAGCCCTCCACTACGGCTCCTCTTTTTCTCTTTCCACTTTCACTCCCAACTTCTTTCCTTCCCTTACGGCGCGGTTGAGGTGTCTACAGAAAATAAGTGAGACAGTTACTGGGCCTTTCCTTTCCTATAAATAAATCAAATCGATTTTTAAGACGCCCGGCTACTGTGCCGGAGTACCCGGGCTCGAACCCGACCTCAACGGCTGCGTTTTGATGGAGGCGAAATGAAGAGGCGTCGTGTGCTGTTCGATGTCAGCGCACGTTAAAGATCCCCAGGGGGTCGAAATTACTCCGTATCCCTTCACTACGGGTCCTCTTTCTCTCTTTCTACTTTCACTCCCACTTTCACTCCCACCTTCCTCCTTTCCCTTACGGCGCGGTTGAGGTGTGCTCAGAAAACAAGTGAGACAGTTACTGCTCCTTTCCCTTCTTATAAATTAATCAATCAATCTCCGATTACCGAAGCGCCGGCTCGCTGTCAGCGGATCACGGTGCGTGCATAACAAGCCGAAATGCAGAGCCACGTTGACGTATCGCTATCGGCGTCGGCGGCATCATCAGTCGCTGCTATCTCTTCGCCGCGCAACGTTCCTGTAGGCCCACGCGCTGCCTCCCGCAACTCCCCGATAACTTAATTGCTCTCTTCATTTCTCCGACCACGAAACTTCCTGACAGCCAAGAACTGTTAGTGAAGTGTTTCTTGAAGAAATATGTGTGAAAAATAAAAAAAAATGTTGTCTGTAATTGTACATACATATCTTGCTCGAAATCTTTGCCTCAATCTACCGAACTGGTGAAACAGCTGATATGAGCTGCTGTCAAATTTCGTATTAGGAAGTAACGTAATCGCCGGCAGTTTTTTTTCCTCCTTCCTTCCCTTAATGCGCGGTTCAGGTGTCCACTGAACAAGTGTGACAGATGCTGCGCCTTTCCTTTGCTATAAACCAAATAAAAAAACAAGGAGGCAACCAGTATCTGTCAATTATTCAGTGGACACCTGATACCATGCCGTAAGGGAAGAGATGAAGTTGTGAGAGAAAGTGGAAAGCCCCGCCGGGGTGGTGCAGTGGTAAGGCGTCCGACTACTGTCCGGAGTTCCCGGGTTCGAACCCGACTACGGCGGCTGCGTTTCGTTGGAGGCGAAACGAAGTGGCGTCCGTGTGCTGTGCGATGTCAGCGCACGTTAAAGATCCCCAGGTGGTCGAAATTACTCCGTAGCCCTCCACTACGGCTCCCCTTTCTCTCTTTCCACTTTCACTCCCACCTTCATCCCTTCCCTCACGGCGCGTTTCAGGTGTCCACAGAGCAAGTGTGACAGATACTACGCCTTTCCCTCCCTGTAAACCAATTATTATATTATTATAAAGAGCGGTGCAACCACGGTGGAAATTGGTGCCAGGGCGAAATCGCTGTATAGCGGTCAAGGACGCTTTTCCTTCAAAAAAGAAAAAAAAAAGAAACAGGGCGAAATTGCTATATAGCGGCCAATGGCGCTTTCCCTTAAAAAAAAAAAAAAAAAATCTAGCTGATCCTGGCCCTGATGGGGCTGGGACAGGTAGGTCACCGCCGCTTGCGGCGGGGATAAGCCTGCCACTTAATTTTATCTGTTGCCGTCATTGCACCCGCCACCGCTTCGGGGATGGTGGACGTCGGCTGTTGTTGCGGCGCGCGTCTTTCTCTCCCTCTTCTTTTTTCTTGTCTATTTTGTCTCTTGTCCGCACGAGGTAGCGGAGGTGGCTCAGCTACAGAGCCAGTCGCAGGCGAGTGATTTTTCTTTTCTTCCTTCCTACAGCCACAAAAACAAGAAAAAAATCCAACATGCGATGCGCCCGTATGCATGACCGGCGTCGCTTTTATGCGCGTGTGTAGGAAGAGACGCGTTGGAGCTGTATTACCACAGGAACACTGAAACATGCAGGTTTCATAGCTTTTCCGTGCTCGCATGCTTGTGTTTTATTCGGCAAAGCTGGCTTCTTCGCAATAAAGGTATTACTGCTGTGAAGCACGCTATCCAGGGAGGTGGCTCGAATTTCCGGGCGTGCCTCCGAAGGAAAGGGTGAGGTCACTTTGGCCATGAAAAATAGAGGCCACTTTGCCTCCGTTTGGAGGGTGCCTAATAGACGCGGATAGATGGCATCAAAAAGAAGAAGAGAGAAGATATGGGTCCGCCTGCAGTCTGGCAAGTGTCGCAAGAGGCCACTTTGGGCCGTAAGTAGGCCACTTGTCCGTCGGCCCACGAACGTATTCTGTAGATATCTCTTTTTCGTAGGAGAAAACGGTACACTTTCTTTGTGCTTTTGTTTTGGCGCATAATACAAACTTAAACAGTAATGATATATCTTATAGTGATATATGTGTGTTTCGTTTTATGTCTATAACTAAAAGCACGGTCATATTCGCAACTTTCGTTATCTGGGGAGTAATGATTTGGAACAAAATGTCGAATGTTGAGCTGAATTTGATATTTTCATATTTGCGACTATGAGAGAGGTGCTTTGAGAAAGGTGGTGTTGCTCTTCGTGGTTACTGTTAAGTTATGTTATGCATCTAGCAGATTGACTAAGACAATGTTAACCTTCGGGCAAATTTTTCCTGTATGCAATTATTTGTTGCAAAATGCTAAAGGAATGTCAGATAAATCATCAGAAGCTTCCAATACAAAACTTCACTGTCGCACTTCGTCGGCGTGGTATTGTGAGTAAAAACCTGCGCATAATTTTTTGTCAACCTATGAAAGACTCAGATGAATAGCGTATGTGTCCATTGGAATACTTGGAATTGGTTAGTCTGCTTCATGTAGTATTGACTGAGTGCTTGACGTTATTTTTTGCGGAAATATTAGGTTCATTTTGTCTTATTCTCAGATGATGCCATTCCATTCCCGTAAGGCAAACGATGGCAACATGATAATTGTTCCCATTAGAGTTATTACGCGGTGGATGACACTAAAACTAATAGATTATGGGCAATAATGTCACTGCAATATTATTGCAAGCTTGTGCTAAATGCTTATAATGACTGCCCTAAACTGTAGACCTGCTATAAAAACTGATTATCCCAGCGCGCTCACTAAAGTGATCTCTGATTTGCGAAAATTAGAGTTTTCGTGGAACAGTAAAAGCATTGAAAACTCGTTTTAGTATTTTACACGTAATATATTGTATTACATTCGCATGGGCCTTAGTTCTATTGAAATAAAGCATTAGTGATTCAACTTTGCTGCGTTGCATAAAAATGAAGACAAGATTATTTCAGCCTCCTTATTTTTCGTTTTGACATGGCCGTCATCATGGTCATGAACTCTTTATTTAGTCATCAAACGCAGTGTAAATCAGGCAACTTGATTTTTTCGGAATCTGACTTCTGAACATTTCAAACGCAATGCGCCGGGAGCGTTGGTCCTGCGGTTGGGGTGCTGAATCGCTAACCCTAAGGACGCACGTTCGGTGTCTCGGAAGTAAGACAAGGACAAAAAAAAGTCTGAGAATGCTGAAAATGAATACACAAAGTCCCTCTTGCCTCTTCCCCCTATCTTCTCCGACCCCAACTATAGAAAAGAAAACAATAATATTCTGAAGAAGGTCCTTCGAGCTTCAATAATTCGGCTGATTTTCTTTGCTGGTATACTTGAAAGCAAAATAAGCTATTTATTCGCCCACGCTAAAGCCAAACAGAAGGACACTTCGCAGATCAAAGGAACAAAAAAGATTTCTAAAGATTCGACAGTCGCAGTTCCACATTTCGGAAAGCGTGCGCCCACACGCGGTTTTGTTTCAGAAATGTTCGGGCCTTTATTCGACTTGTGGAAGGCAAGGTGTGAGGCGTCTTTCAAACCAAAGATGGGTGCGTCTTCTTTGCCTCATGGTTGTTTTTAAGAAAGATTCTGTGCTCGGGAATGGAAGCTTGATTCAAGGCACGCGTCTGTGTCAAACAAGCATGGTTCGAAAAGGACGCTGATGTGGTGTCGCTACCTGCACTGGAGTAGCAGCCTTCTTTTACTTAAAGATGACTTTGTGTCGTAAACAACTATTTTCCCGGAATTTACTTCTGATTTCCTCAGTTTGTGTAGTATGCAATTGAACGGCCGTCCCTTTCGTGGTTTGTAATCAGAAAACAAAAAAAAGAAAGAATTGATAGAACTGCACATAGCACCATTGATTATGTCGTTTAGAAGAAGCGAATGTATATTTTGTTTATACTGAGCCCATAAAATAAATCAACATTAAGTCCTTTCAGACGTCATTTTCCCCTTATGTTTGAGGAAATGTGCTGGAGTGTCTCTAAAACTGACTGTCAGCCGCCACGCTTATAAGCTTCATCGCAACATAAAGCAAGCCGGGACTGTTAGCTAGTGGTATGAGGCTTTAATGTCTCAAGGACAGATGTGCTGCGAAAGATGCGATAGTGGAAAACTTCAGGGTGATTTAAATAACCTAACCTCCTTTAACCTGCATTCACGTTACAATGAACAAGGCTATTTGCATTTCGCCCTCATTGAAAAGTGACATATGGTCACTGCGCGTGCGGTGCATGCGTTCAGTGACTATGGACAAGCAGGTAAATGCGCTCTAGTATATCCAACCGCATGAGTAAGTGGTAGAAAAAAAATCGTTTTTTTTTTTTTTTTTTTTTACTTTCCAAAAAAATCACATCACTCTGTCGCCCGGGTGAAATGTGCTTATCAGTATGGAAGTTTACAAGGCGAAATTACAAAACGTGCCTCAAGTAAGCAGTCAACTGACTTCACATCTGGGCATCAACATCGGGGCAAAGCCGCCGCGACGCAAAAGGCCTGGTTATTTAAGCAGAGATGAAAAGCATATACATCCACTCCACCTTTCAGGTCCTAACAACTGCCCCTTTCTCGTCGCTCCTCACTCACGCCAGCTTTTTCGTTTCCTTATCGTTTCCGTAGTCCCTGGAGCGGAAAAAAATCGGTGCCGAGTGCAAACACGTGTCCGCCTTTCACGCCGAAAAGAGCGGCCCGTGCGAATTTCTTTCAGGAGTGGGGCTTCCGCCCACAATGCTCCGCCTTACATGCAAGTACCTAGCTCCCGCGCGCTCTAGCACGCGCCGTGTGTGAAAAGGGCGTCTCAAATGCGCTCGACGACGTCCGTGGCGAGGCACGGGCATTTACAAGTGTTCGAGCAAGAGGCGAGCGCGCACAGCCTACCGGTACTAAACGTGAAACGGAGGCCCCGCAAGCTGCGCACACACGTGACAAGCTGTTTACCGCCGTAGACACGCTTCGCGTCCTCTTCACCGCTGAACAAAAATATGTCGTCTGTATTCATCCGGCTCAGCCATGGCGAACTTTGAAGTGTGCCTGCAAGAAAAATGAAGGAAGCCAAAACGACCTTCCCTTTCTGTCACGCAACGAGATAACGTTGCGCTCCGGTCTGAAGACCGTCGATGCTGAAAAAGCGTTTCGCGCACACGTGCTTTGAGTGAGAGCCTGCTTGAAAAGCGTAACCGATCCTTTTCCATTGCGTACACGCCGAACATCGGAGGGAACGTCTGTCTCTATAGGCGGTTGCGTAGGCGAACACGCTTACTTTGAAGACGCATCTATGTTCTCGACTTCGCACCGATACCACCCGGCTGCACGTTCGCGCTTTGTGACGAGTTGGCGCGGAGACGTCGGCTACATGTCTCTCCGACAGGAGAAACTTTGGCAAGAGGGATAACAAACTTTTTTTCCCCTCCTCTGTTTCCAAACAGACTTAGTATGAGCTCGACGAGTGAGCAAATTTTGTGGAGGCGGATATCTGTTCCGCTCTCAGTATACCTGTACAAAGGGACGCGGAGAAAGTAATAACAATAAACGAAAGATTGAGAAGTGGGAGAGAAAACTAGAAAGAAAAGAAACGGAGAAATTAAGCCAGGGAGCGGAAGAAAGGGGAGGAGATCATTCGACTTTCTCCCCCTCCGTGTCTCGCTGATCGCCTACAGAGCGGATATGTCTCTAGTTGTCAGGTCGCTTCACGCGGAGACGCCAACCGCGTTGTCGTGTGTGAGCGCATGTCGTCTGTTTCGAGGGGTCGCTCGTCTGGTTGTTTTCGGGCCGTTGGTTTGGAGAGGAAAAGCGCCTCACCGTAAAGACATTCCCCCGAGAAGACTGTGGACGTGTTTGTATCACTGTTCTCTGGCGTTTTGTGTGGGTGGGTTTGGATATTTGCACTTGCGCGTGTGTCTGTGTGGTGACGTGAGATTTTTCCACCAGAAAGAGCCGTAGATTAATGGGAGGTGTCAAAGTGGACAGCTTTTTATTTTTATTTTTTGGTGCACAGTGGGATATCTAGCTTCGACGCGAATGGCTGTCGCGTTGTCTCTTTGAGACACCCTTTTTTCTAGTGTGGAATATGAATGAAACAGAATGATAACATTCAAGAAAACGAGCGTAGGTGTGTATTTACGTTCCGTTATTGATATTTAAGTAGAGAAAAAATTAAAATTACTGTAGAATGGCTGGGAAGCGAATTTATTTTTTGATATTGAACCCTTCTGGAAAGGTAAGCAAAGATCGATTCATAGGACGAGACCATGCTAAAGACTAAACAACGTTTGCTCAGCTAAAACAGGGAACAGACGTATGGCTTTCGTTTTCTTAAAAAAAGGGTAATGTGATCATTTAGAAAATTTAGGAGATGCTTAGGAAAGGTTTTGTACGGACCAGTATGTACGGACCAGTAGGAATCGGTATAAACTAGGGCAAGTAAAAACGCTTGTACTTGAAGCGTAAACTACTTACAAGTTTCTTCATCCTACAGATGTTCGTTCGAGTGCTTATTCTGGAAACAAATCTCCAGAGTTTCCTGGAATTCGCTGAAATTTAAACCCCCCACCCAAGTTTATACGTTCGAATGACAACATTTTCGTTTTGATGATGACTCTAAAAAAAAATAAAAGAAAAAGAGCGGCGAGAGGCGACGCTTCTCTATCGCAGTGCCTCAAGAGTTATAACTTTAGAATTCAGTGGACGCTGCGAATGAGCCGCCGATGCCGAAGTTTGGTGCGCGCATTAGAACTTTGGAGAACGGTGAGGAAAAGGGCAATGAAAAAGAAAAAGAAAGAAGTGAGGTTGGTGGATACTACTGACAAAATTCAGCGGACTGTTCGCTCATTTCCATACAGGAATTGGAAGTGTGGTAACATCGACCTGCCGTGCCACATCTAATCACGCTGGTTCCGTCAGCATGTGAGTGTAATATGTCACGCGCATGTACATTTGTTTGTTTGATTTTCTTATCTTTTGTTGCAGTTACAATTTCCAAGCATAGGCATTTCAGCAGTCTAATGGGTATGTTGCCACATGCGACGAGGTAGGTTCTAACACCAAAGACATACATGTCATTTGCAAAAGAGCGATGCGTACGGGGTGTTTATTTTAACATTAATATATCTTCAAATCATGAAACTTGGAGCGTACATCGCTGTGTGTATACGTTCCGCTCGTCTTGTGAATTATGTCGGTTCCTCTTCAATCATTGCAATGCTCGTAGGTGACAACAAATGTTTTAATTTTTACTATTCAACGTTCGAAAACCTCTGATCACGCTCATTAGAGGAGTTATAATTCTGTCGATCTTTTTTTTTTTTTTCTACTATACAACAAAGGAAACTTTACTCTATTCACATGACATCTCATTTCAGGCGTTGCGGAAAATAGGGCAATGTTTAAAAACTATGATGGCTGAGAAATTCCTGCTCTCTCTCTCTCTTTCTATATATATATATATATATATATATATATATATATATATATATATATATATATATATATATATATATATATATATATATATATATATATATATATATATATATATGTGTGTGTGTGTGAAGGAAAGAAGCCAACAGTCGGCGAGGCCAAGGAAAGCGTAGGGGATGTTACTTTTTTTTTTAATGTTTACTTGGAAAATCAAAGAAATTAGTAATGTAATCTTGTTTAGGGGAAGATATATAAACACAAAGTAGCAGAAAAAACAACGTGCCGATGGTGGGAACCGAACCCACGACCTCCGAATATCGCATCCGGTGCTCTTCCAACTGAGCTACATCGGCCGCTGTCCCCTCTGCTACTTGTTTGGGTATTTATGTTGTCTGTATACGAACCTTGAGAGTGTTCACCAGCGCAAATATATATATATATATATATATATATATATATATATATATATATATATATATATATATATATATATATATATATATATATATATATATATATATATATATATATATATATATATATATATATATATTTATATATATATATACATATATATATATTTGTTTTTTGACCCAAGTTTATGATAAGAAAGACAATTGTTTTGCCTTTGCGGCAGTAAAGCAGTCCTCGTAGAATAGGTACGGTGACAAAAGCAATGATAGCACTGATCTGTCACTTAATATTTGTGGCCTCAAGTGAAATATTTCACTTATTTCAAAAATGTGGATCAAAAAACGCTTAGAGCTTCTAAGCACATGTTAAGTTCACTTTATTATCATGGCTATCATACGAAAGCTGCGAGAAATGAATCTTGCTTTAATTAGATGAGTAGGTTTCGACAACAATAGAAAAACAAGCACAGAAATAGCATTCTGTTTGCCTCATAGAATTCTGATTATTAATTACCATGTACACGTGACACCGAATGTTTTAAAAACGATGCATTATTAGGAAATTCGAAATTTCAGAAACCTGCTCCGCGTTGGGCCTCAAGAGCAAGAAAAAAAAAATCCCCATGCCAGTTTATTTTTATGCTGATTGAAAAAAAAAAAGAGTAAATGATGCAACTGCTACTTGTCATATACTTAACTGCCCAAAACCTGACTTTCAGTTTTGACTAGTTCCTGAAAGCCAGAAACATGGGTTCAAAATTGCGCCGCGTATTTGTCACCGAACACTTTACGGCTGCTATCCAATGAGGTCTCGACGCGAGGAAGCAAGTTTAGAGTTAGTCTGTAACTTAGGTTTTGACCGGATTGTTGAGAAATGCTTCGAAACCATGTCTCCAATTATAAAGTCGGCAGTGACGAAAGAAAGCAGTACACATTTATTCATATCTGTGTGTTCCTCACAGCGAAAATGTGTTAATGAGCATTCGTTAACCGCATCTAACTCTGATCCCTACGCTCACGCTCGAACAGCCATCTCCCTCCTTGGAACTCAAACCCTCCCTCGAAATATGGATCCCGAACACCACAAAGGTCGTCGCGCAGCCCGGGCCTCATATCTTTCTAAGCAGTATTCTGAATTCCACGACATCACCTACACGGAGGCTTCACAGCATCCAGACAATCCTCACATCTGCACTGCCGTGTTCACAGACATTCACAGCTCAACATTCAATGCGGTCTGCATCCAGTGCACTAGCATCGCCGAGACTGAATGCCTGGCCATCGCACGCACTTTCGCACACATCAATCTGCTGCAGACTCAGCACATCATGATATGCACAGACTCCCGAACAGCATACCGATATCTCTTGCGAGGGACCCTCCTACACTCACCCGCTAGAATACTGCCTATACTACCTACACGGATGCTCCCGATCCTATCACCATCACATGTATACCTTGGCACGAACACATAATCGGAAATGAGCGCGCTCATGCGTTTGCCCGAGGACCGAGCTTCCGGGCGCCGATGGATAGCCTCTCAAACTTTCAGTTTGCACCCTCATCGAACCTCTTGACTACAATACAATTGTTCACTACTATCGTCGTTGCCGTGCCACGTACCCGCCACCACATCACACGCTTTCTCACATCGACAGCACGTACCGGCGACAACTCCAGAAACATTAGAAAACAGGGTGGCACCACAGCTTAGTCAGAAGGGTGAAAAAAGAGAGAACTAAGATAAAATAGTTGCACTACTGAGGCAAAATACACGTTTTTCGAGACTACTGGTGTCACAGCCACATTGTCACATATATTTAAACAGCGAGAACTCATTGAGTGAGGCGTTAGGGAGCTTTTATCAATATATTGTCCATTCTTTCAGTTAACACCCTTGGAGCAGTGTAAACGCTTGCCCCTTTATATCCGTTTCTTAGGGTTTGTACACGAGTATAAAATGTACGCCTGGCGTATACTAATGCCAGGCGCAAGTCAGAGTCTACCGTTTCTGTCCAGCGAGAAAAATGAGGTGGAATGAATTAGCTCGAGGAAACTTTGACACCGGTCAACAGCCGCTCTTGTTTTCTCGTCAACGGTAAAATGAACGTCAGAGTAACACGGCATGAATTTTCCAGGTGGGGCGTGGTGGGTGACCCGCTTTTCTGGCGGATCGCGGGCGCACCTGTCTGTGCAGAACATCAGCTGCCCCGCTGTCCTTCATGCATTAGTGATCAGCCCACCGGAGAGCACTGATTCGGAAAATCGAGGCGCTCGCTTGCTGGCTACGAAACGCGCAGTAGCGACTCCCTGTGCGCGGGAAGTTAGCGTCGTGAGCGCCTTTTAGCTCTGGGCCCAACCTTTTCGTTCTTATTCCTCTCCTCCCCCCGCCCCCCCCCCCCCCCCTCCCACGTTTACACACACACACACACACACACACACACACACACACACACACACACACACACACACACACACACACACACACACACACACACACACACACACACACACACACACACACACACACACACACACACACACACACACACACACACACACACACACACACACACACACACACACACACACACACACACACACACACACACACACACACACACACACACACACACACACACACACACACACACACACACACACACACACACACACACACACACACACACACACACACACACACACACACACACACACACACACACACACACACACACACACACACACACACACACACACACACACACACACACACACACACACACACACACACACACACACACACACACACACACACACACACACACACACACACACACACACACACACACACACACACACACACACACACACACACACACACACACACACACACACACACACACACACACACACACACACACACACACACACACACACACACACACGCACGCACGCACGCACGCACGCACGCACGCACGCACGCACACACACACACACACACACACACACACACACACACACACACACACACACACACATACACACACACACACACACACACACACACACACACACGCACGCACGCCACACACACACACACACGCGCGCGCACGCACGCACGCACGCACATACACCTCAGAGCATTATGGAACGCGTCGTTTTCAATCTTCATTATTTTTCAGATTATTCTTTTCTTTTCTTATCTGCGTTTATAATAAAAACACCTTCTATCCCACGCCCCGCCGTGGTGGTTAGGGTGCTCGTCTACTATGCCCAGAGATGCAGGATCGAATCCCGGCCACGGCAGTCGCTTTTCGATGGAGGCGAAAATCAAGGCACCCGTGTACTGCGCGATGTCAGTGCACGTTAAAGAACCCCAGGTGGCCGAAATTTCCGGAGCCCTCTACTGCGGCGTCTCTCATAACCTGAGTCGCTTTGGGACGTTAAACAGCACAGACCAACAAACCTTGTTTCCTCTGCCGCCATCCTGCGATGCATTTCAATTCGCAAGCTTGAAATGCATTGCAAGAGAGACATTCTAAGACGACTCACAGATGATGGTATCCGTCATGTCCACATGGCTGGTGGATGTACCTCTAACACTTAAGTTGTTCGAAATGGTCAGCTCGCAGAGCCTTCCCGGCTGCTATATAGCAGCATGAGAAGCGACCCTAGTCAGCCGCTTCTCTGACAACTGTGCCGCGTGCGCGACGCCCGTCACCGCTTTTGGGGGCCTACGCGTCACTGCGTTAAGCCATTTCTCTTCTTCGTGCTAAACAGCATGCTCACTGTCCCACGCGGATTGTACTTGGTATGACGCGTCGTAGCATTCCTCCGTGCTTATTATTATTTTTTTCAGTCTTAGAGAAAACATTCTGCGAACCTGGTCAGTTTTTCTCTTTCATTTGGTGAAACGGCCAGACTTCGTGTCTTTTCCATCACCCGGATCAATACACTGCCGATCACGTGAGAGTGAAAAACGAGCGGCTGAAAAACAACGATTCATGATTTAGTTCTTGGAGAATCGGACATGCAAATCGGAAAACTTGCTTCCAGACTTGTGGTTGTGGTCGAGTCTTAGACATACGGAAACAGTGACTGCTGTATTTTCTCCGGTGTTGCGGATGCGGGGGTGAGAAAGGTTTCTTTCCTTCTGCTGATTTGTATATGCACTGCAATATTTCGGTGATGTGGGCAGAGGCGGGACTCCCCGGTTTCCCTTTGAGCAAACAACGGTTCACCGTTAATCAATTCGAAACAGCGTAAATTCTTGTTAAAGGACACAAGTTAAGTGTTACGGTCAATTTTCCATCAGCTCGATAGTATATAGACACACTCGATGGGATCTATGTTTCTTCAGAGTTGACTTCTTCCTTCCTGTGCAGGTGTTACGAGCGGATAACCAGAGGATCCAAGATAAAAGCTGAGGTGCAAAAAGCGCTTTGTGCGCTTCCACGGAAGGGGTATAATTGCACGCCTGTAATATATCTGGAAGTTCTTTTCCAGTATCTCCAGGGGGCACAAATTCAGCCTACTTTAATAAACAGTGGATTCTGGAGGTTAGACAGATTCATCCAAAGCCGCCAATATTAAGCTTAATCGGAGGTCGTATAATACAAGGATAGATTATCCATTTTCCATTCGGGATCCATTTCGTCCCCTTCCATTAGCCACTGATATTCTGAGACGTAGCTTTGACATTGAGCACTCGTAGGAAACGGCTGGACCTCTGACTTATTGCAGACTAGACCTGACCATTGGCTGCATATCGCAGAAAATGACAAGCGGTGTGAATGATGAAGGATATTTTCGGCCTGGGAGACCGCCACCTTGCGATTTTCGGGATTAGCCGCTAGCTGCTATCTATGATGCGTCGCCTCTCTGACGTCACTCCAAATTAAATGACAAATGGATGTCCACTTCATTGGGTCTGTATAAATACGGCCTGAGGTCCCCATTATTCCGTGGCAGCACAGGTTGAATATTCTCATGATTAAGTCGTGAAAAAGATAAGTTCTTCTTTCTGTCCACTGTGTCTTTAAATGTCTTCACGGAACATATTATGGGCTATTCATAACGACCCGCATAACGTCCCGCAGCACCCAATGTCGTCGCGAGGAAACCATCGGTCGCATTCCGTGACACTGTCCTCGTTGCAGCGTGCGAAGGAAGCCGCTTTTTCCAGAAAGATGGTCCTGGAGCTTTGGCCCAGACGCCACTGTAAATGACCGAATCCTTGCAACGTTCAATTGACGTATGCGACCAGCTTTCCAGTAAAGCGTAATTTTTTTACTTTTGTTCCCAGGGTTAGATTAGTCCATTGTGATCTGACCTCTTTTCCTGCTCTTCGAATCGCTGAGATATGTTACGTGCACCTGGTGAAAGTCGGTGCGACAAACCTGTCCCATACTTCCTGAACGAACTGGCTTGCACCATATCTGCATCTAGTCGATCGGATATGTTTGCATGAAAGCCACATAAGGCGACTGAAGTCCAATAATTGGAGGACTTTTGAGGTTCATAAAACATTTTATGTAGCACCGGTTAAATACGTCAGAAGGATTTAATGTTTTTTATCTTGGGTCTTGGCGTTCATGGCTCACCAGCATACTTAGGTAAACTCTTGTCATTTTATCTTTAGCCACTGCCATTGCGAAAAAGTATTTCTTGGGGGAAGTGCGCTGGACTGCACTCTAACCTGAGAGAAATCAGGAAAGGAAAAAAGTCATGTTAATAAAAAGATGCAAAACTCCAAAAACATTGCCGAACCTTGGGTGTCGATGACTGAAGAG
This sequence comes from Amblyomma maculatum, assembly GCF_055883805.1. Lineage (NCBI taxonomy): Eukaryota > Metazoa > Arthropoda > Arachnida > Ixodida > Ixodidae > Amblyomma > Amblyomma maculatum. The sequence goes on along the minus strand of NC_139344.1, from coordinate 319,787,446 downwards.
GGTGGAAAAAAAAAAACTCAACAAAATGAAAGTTTGGCGTACTTCTTTAATAACAGAACGACCGATTTACGCGCTACTTTCAACTTTCAACAGCCTTTATTCAATACTGAGATTGCTACCTATGAAATGCAGCAATAGTGCATAGTATTCTAATATCTAACGACCCGCTTCTACTAGACCTCTTCCGACTTCCCAGCACAACCACAAGAGCAGCAACTCTTCGCAACCTACCACCATGCCACAATACTTATGCGCGAAGATAATCGAATTTAATGGTGCCCAAATTTGGAATGGAATTCCTAGTGATGTAAAGGTTAAAAGTAATTTTGTGTCCACACTTAAGGCATTTCTCCTTCGCCAGTAGAAATCATATGTGAATCGTTGCAGTTTTTGTGTTATCTATAGTTGCTTAGTAATCGTTACTGTTTCGTCTGCTTATATTGTATCGTAATTTACATTGGACCTAACACTAGCCCTTTGGCTATGGGTCCAAACAATTCTTAAGTATTTTTTGTGTATTATATGCATAATAAACGAAAAAAAAAAGTAGGGGGTTGACGCTATTAAGCGACCAACAGATGCGAATAGTGCACATTAAATGTCCTGCTGATAATGCTTAAGTCTCTGACATCACCTGTACTTGCAGCGACGTGAAAGTTTATACGTTCTTTACTTTGCTATTTCGTTGGATTGAGCTCCACATTCTCCTGAATATTGAATACCGATTCTGCCGTTAACTTGTATGAAAGCGCTGCATAAGAAACCAAGACGAATCCATAGTCATTGGTAGTGCATGTGATGCGAAGACATGGTAATCATTAGCTTTTGAGGGTAACTGAGTGGAATGCAAGAGAGCGAAATCGTATCAGAGGTGGTAGAGAGGGAGCCTGCTGGGAAAATGAGTTTAATAGAGAGACACCACATTATTTAGAAAGATACGGAAAATGCATTTGACCTGCAGTTGGCATAGCCAGGCTGGCGGCACATGTGAACGTCATCAATCATCATTCAACCCAACACGTTACACTTTTTAGAGCGTGAGCTCCACGATTTCCGTAGTTACATTTCCCAAGGTCATGTTTTTCGCAATATAAAGTCGTTTGAGTTATAGTTTCAAATGGCAACCCAACGTGTCCGACGCGTTGCAACAACGTATATATACCACGCGACTACACTACAGGTGCTTAGCAACACTGGACCAGCAGCGGTGGTGTAGAGCCTATTCTCTCACATCGCTATACTCGGGGACACTTTTTCTTGGCAATGGGCGCAAAGGTAGGGAGGCGGGAAGTCGTTAAACGTGTCACTCCGCCACATAGTTCGACCGCGCGGCTTTCGGTCTGCATAGACGTTGCAGATAATTTCCTTCGTTTGTTCGACAGCCAGCGTCTCTTGAACTTGACTGGAATCTTGTCTGGTGAAAACTCGTACAATCCTTGCAGAGTGAACGAACCAGAACAACCGGAGCGACCGGAATAGGCGGCTGTCGCCATCTTTCCTATAAAGTGGGGGCGTCTCGAAAATCCGCAACAGACATCTGACGAGAGAACCCGGTAGAACCAAGAAAAGTGTTTTAAGCAGGACAGATTTATGTCAAAAAATCGGTTCCGTGATAAAAAAAATATACCATAAATGACTAGTGCTATGATTTCAATTTATTTTTCAGAAATTTCCCATGTAACTAGTGACTATATTCAGCTACGTAGGAAGATGATGCGTTTCGGCTCCGTAGCTTTGGCTCCGTTGCCAAGGAACAGTGTCCCCGAGTACATATATAGGACATTCTGGCGAGCATCGAGGTTGGACCTCTTAATGCCCAAATTTGTATAAAGTTTGTGGGTCACCCTCTTAGTGCAGAAGATTCAGAGTGGTGTCAAGCGATTCTGCAGGTTAGGGAACATAAAATTGCTAGTTGAGCAGGAGCCTAGTCTGCGTGAAGAGTTCGTACCGGAGACCTTTTCCTTTTCAAACGATGCCACACCTCCCTCCCCCTCTCTCGTATCTTCGAACGGCAATTGCAGCCGAACCGTTTGCAGCAGGACGTTCTGGATAGCGTAAAACGATTAATCATTTTGCGCAGTGAACATTGCTATCTAAGTTTGGCTCACTGGATTCATTTCGGATATAACGAAGGAGTACGCCGAATATAGCGAAGATGGACATACATCTTGTGATTCGTAGATATAAATAAAACTCGGTTGCACCATTACTAAATTAGTTATGAAATAAAGAAGAAAACAACGCTCGATAATCGATCACTGCCCTCAGCGTCGGCTTATTTTTTGTTTTATTTGGAGCTTAACAATGTACATTTCTTCGCTAATGTAGCTGCGGTGGCGAATGCTTGCTGCAAAATTCCAGCATTAAAAGAAAAGTTAAAGTCTCGACTTTATTTCTTTAACGAGCGTCCGAAATCCGCCTCGAAAGTGGAGAAAAGCATCTAGTTGCCGAAATCACCACAGAAAAGATGTCACAAAAGTAATAATGTAGATTATGGAGGTGAGCAATCGCGTAGGTCAGTTCATATATAAACGCAAGTTCTCGTTTTATATCTCGCACGAAATAACACGAAATGCTATAAGCTCGAACAATTATGCTTCCGCGACTGCCATTACGCTGACTACATTATCGAAACGCGTACTCTTCTCAGGACTGCAAACTGGGCACAGAACAGGGCCAAGAGGCGGATTCTCTCCGAAAACGAATCAGACAGGCGAAATGCAGGAAGAGAAACGACTCCGTAATGCGGAAGCATTACGAAGTCATGCTTTGCCCGCACGCATGGATGCGAGATACGCCGAGGGGTTAAATATCGCAGGCTCATGCAAAAGCCAGCATAGCGCCGACGGTGGTACATCTGTACACAGTCTTTTCTGGTCTATAGGCAGGAAGTGCGGTATACTATGTGTGTGGGACGCGTAGGCATGACACTGTGCGTGGTCGTTGGAAGAAAGATAAGAGAAGGTTATTTGTGTGTTTATAAGTCGGAAAGGAGAGCGGGCATGAAGAAAGGAATGGTGTGAGAGCACCCAGCTTGCACAATTTCTCAGAGAGCATCAGCCGACGCCATCAAAGCCGACTTTGCTTGTCTTTATCGTCGACCCTTCTGACCCCCCCCCCCCCCCCCCCCCCCCCCGAAGGAAGATGCAGCGAATCGACGGTGCGAACCGAGGGGAAAGCGTTAAGGCATAGTCAAGACAACGCAGGATTGCGCTCCGAGGATTACGTAGAATTCGTAACGAGACACCTCCCAGCACTTGAGGTGTAGGGGAGGGCACGATGCGCACAAAAGCTCGCTGCCCTTTCCTCGTCAATCCCTTTTTCCTCTCTCTCGTATTCTCCCTCCTTTGAGCCCATAGACGAGGCGCCAACCTATGTATTTCGTTTAAGTGGATCCCCGCGTGCGGAGCCCCCGGGTTTCGCTGATTGGCTCTCCCTCCATTCCTGTGTGCGTGCACCTACACCTAGCTCACGGCCGCACTGCCCGGCGGTTTCCTCTGCCGCGCGTACTGCGCCGCGGTTTCCGCGGGCGCAAGATCGCGCATCTCCTCTTGATTTTCACAATCGCGATGCGTAAAGTCGTGCCGAACAACCAAGCGAGAAGGTAAGGAAGCCCGCTCTGACTGTAGCCTAGCAAGCGTACCGTCCGCCTCCGGAAGCAGATACGCACCACGACCGCGAGGTTTGTCGCGCGCTCCTGTTGTGTCTATGCGTCTCTCCTAGCATGCGTTTGCGTGTGCACTTTTCTCGCTGTGGGTGTGTGAGTGCGTGTGCGCGCGAGTCCACGCGAAAGCGCACGGCACTGACTCTTTCTCTGTGCTTGCGACGGACTGCGCGTCCCGCATGAATTATTCAGACCCGCGGGAACCCTAACTCGGCTGTGGCTGCCGCTGCGCAAGCGAAGAGCACGTCTTCACAGCCCAGCGAAGCGGGCTTATATCCAGTCAACGTTGTGGCCCAAGCGCGCGTCCCATCTCTATCTAACCAATGTAAAACACAGACAGAATGAGAAAAGAAGGAAAACAGACGGAAAAAAGAGAGAAGGCAGCATAGGGAGCAAGAGGTGAAGAAGAAAGGTTCAGAAAAAAAAAAGAGGAGCGCAGCAGTCACCTTTCGTATATCCCAGTTTCGAAGGCTATAAGCCGGCGCGCGCCCTTTTCGGATTTCCGCAAGTGACACGGCGTGCTGTTTCTTATTACAGCGTCCCGTGCCCATGTTATTGGCCGACACTTGGGAAAGATGCGGCGGTCGCTTGTAACGCCCCAAACGCAGCCACGGTGACAGCGAGGAGTGTCAGAGGAGGGTGCTTGTTACACCTTGAGACCTGCCACCCTGTCAGGTTCGATGAAGAAAGGACTTTTTTGACTGTTGTTTGGTTTGAGAGATATTCACCCGGGTTGCATCTATTCCGCTCTTGTATCGTGGCTTTCTGAACAACTAATAACCAACTCTTCACTTCACTTGATTACCTTCAAGACCCCGCGTTGGAGATATTACATAACTCGCGTGTAATAGAACGTGTGATCTTTTCACTCACTTTGTCCTGGTTAATCTCAGTGTCGTTCCTTTTTTTTTTTTTTTTTTTCCACTGCCTTAACTATTTGGTTCAAACTTTACATTTCTCGTTCGAAAGTATCCGCTGTCTTACGGGATAAGTCATTAAAAAGGGCCGCCGTTTGAGCATATATTGTAAGCCTAATGATCATTGTCGTTTCAAGGGCAAACAAATAACTTTATGTCAGTCATCTTGTTCGTGTCCGGCCGCAATTAGTTCGGTTCTGCCGTACTTGGTAACTGTTCTATAATATGAAATTTGAGGCCGGCGCCAGCCTTACGCAAATATCAAGTGCACAAAGGAACGCTCAGAGCGATAAAAAAGAAGCGCTCAAGTGAGAACACCCTGACAAAGAACTGAAAGATGTGCCTTTAAAAGGAGCTCTCTCCGTGACCGCTATTCTTAGAAAGCCACGCAAGCTTACTGGCTCCAATTTATTGATTTCAGATGTCTTCAAAGCGGCACCATCATTATATTTCTCTCTATTGGCACATCGGCGTATGTCCTCTCCTTATTCCCGTATACCCATCTGTATGTAGGTGTCGCGCAGGGGAAACGTAAGAGACGTGGAAAGGGCAGATTCTAAAACACGGTACTGGGGGGCAACATTCATTATTCATTGCGCAAGAGACGCGAATTAGCGGTTTCTCTGGCGATCTTGTCGACGCATAATACGCGCCCAAGAGAGCGGTCATCGCTAGCGCATCTTGAAAGGAAGGGTGGAGAAAGTACCGGATAGGTCTAGAATCATTCCATCTTTGAAAGAAGGCTAGGAGGAGTGAAAGAGCATGAGAAGTCCAGAGACAAATATATGAAGGGAAGAGAAATACGGGAAAGGGGACAAGATGAAGGAAAATGGTCCATTAATTCGGCCGCATTGAATGCATTAATATCTCGATCGTCGAACGTGCACCGGCGGCAAGGCGACTGTGATGGAATACCTAACGGTGACGCGTATTGAGCGCAAGCGGACGAGCTTGGAGGAGAGGGCGTCGATGAGAGAGAGGAAGAGAGAGAGAGAGGTGTAGCGCTGAGGAGGGCGTGATTCGCATTATCAATAATTAATCAACCGCTGTGTGGCCCTGGGGGTCTGCTTCGTCAAGCTCCGCTTACCAGAGCTACCGCGTGACACCGCGGGCCGGGATTGAAAATCGTGGGCACTAGAAGATGTGGCGAGGGTGAATGGTAGAGAACTTGTAGTTAGGTGCAAAGGAGTAATCGTAGAACAGGAAATCGGTTCCCGCTGGGGTAAGAACTAATAACCGGAAGCATGCGGAAATGATTGGAACGCGGCTCTATTCATGAACAATGAATGCGAGCCTACATTGTGAACATGAATTTGATTCTCTGTATAGTAGCATCTTGGAACCAACTGAATTCGTCCATTTTTTCTTCTTCGACACACGAGAACTAGGCTCTCCTATGAAAGAGCTGAATTGGCTATGAAAAACGACACGCCGATATTTTAATTGTGTCGCTCACCTTCCGAGGTCGTGCTTCGTGCGATATGCAACAAGCTAGCTTAACATACAGGATATTTAGTATTTTCAATTTACTGGGAAGCGCTGTACTATGACTAGACAGGAAGAAGAATTTACGTACGAGGGGAGCACCAGTCTTTCCTAGGTAGTGCTGAATCCGACCCGTTTGATATATCGAAGAGACGCTCGCCCAGCACGTGCTCGCTGTTGTGTATGCAGTAAAAATTCCTACCCTTTAGTTTGTCATGTGCACATTTATAATATCAAGTACATTCCGTGAAAAGGGCCTGCCTTTTCTTGTCGAAAGTACGTAGCCTCTTGTCACCGACGGAAAGACAGATCCAGCCAATTGATGCGTGACCATTTTTGATGCAAATCCCTCGAACATTGAGTCACTATCGAAATATCGATGGCAAAAAAAAAAAAAAAAAAAAAAACTTCCGTCGATAGCGCTACTAACAGCGAATTCAATAGTAAACAAGGGTTTCGGTAGTGGCGAGAAGTTCAGGGCGGCAAATTGAAGAGACCATTTGTTGATGTTTTTATTCTTTGGCGAAGAACTGCAGTTTCTTCGTTACTGCAGGTGCCATAAATGCTGTTTTACATAGGACCGTTTTTGCGCATTCGGAAAATACTTCAGCCTGAGTAGGACTTAACAGAAATGCTATGCTACTCAGAAAGCGACGGAAGAAAGGCTCGCCAACATCACTCGTTTTTGTTTCTTTCTGCACTCTTGTTCTAACTGCAGTGATATCGTATTCACTGGCTGAAAGTGTTCCCATCTCCTATTCAAGTTTCTGACCATCAGGACTGTCAGTCTATGCAGCCTGCAATAGATCCCGCTTGCTGCTAACACGGAAATGTTTGCGTTGTTCGCTTCCCCCAGGAACACACGTAGAAAAGAGGCTTCAGGCCTGCTTTTAAAATTCCCGCAGGATTACGTTTTTGAGTCCAGATAATAACAGCTAGAGTGAACTGTGGATCATGCGTGACTGTATATAGTGGTGTAGATCCGCAAGGCCTTAGGTATGTGCGTGATTAGTGGACCGTATTCAACATTGAACTGCCGCTATGGTGAAGCAATTTTGCCGGCAGAACACGCAAGGCTAACCATATACATTTGTCATGCAACAATATCGAATCTCACCGCACACTTGCGCTCTGTCTTGGCAAGTGAGGCGCACGTGGAAGAAAAACACCTCTTTCGCCGCCCTGCGTCAGTTTTCTTCATGACAAAAGTGTTTCTAAAAAGATTATATGTGCCGCACGTTGAACGATCGATAGACAACTGACCCAGTAAAAATGGTACATGTTCAGCAAAATTGAATTTTTCTTTGCCGAACGCAGTACGCTGACTTTGGGCCCAAAACAAGTCTCCAATGCAGTGCGCCGCTAGCATCGTTTACAGCCGAGCTATTTTTTCAACAAAGCGGGTTGGGAGTTGGGGAAAACTGCGGCCGGAGTCGGTCTTGAAAAGCCGCGTGTTGCTGCAAAGGAACAATCTGTATTTGTACTGTAATGGGATATCTTTCCTAATATCTCCGAAGAAAATTATCTCCACCCAAGTAAGTTATTAAAATTTAGCACCCCTAATGTATGATATTTTTTTATCTTGGTTGCAGATAAATTTCCTAGAATAGTTTGGCGCATAAACATAGTTTCCTAGTGCTTGAGTGCATATTTCACTTACATTTCTCCCTGTGGACATTATGTAGAAACGTCTCATAGATAAGTTGCAGGCTTTTGTGCTCCATTGCATGATTTCTTTTCTGGGATAGAAACATAAGCACACTTCATTTGGGTGTTTTTTAGCGTTTCGCTTCTTACAGCAAAAGAGCGGTTGAAGACAGGGCGATTCAATGCGAATATTTCTTGAAAAATCCAAAATCGGCCTCGGCAATAGAACGAAATAATTGCTCAGCGGAATCTATCACATACCGCAACTTAAATAGAAGCTGAAACGTTTTTCGCAAAATTTTAGTTTTGTGAGCGTTTTAGTTTTTTGACCGCTGAACAAGACCATCATGCTTAAAAATGGCAGATATGAACGCAAATGGTAGGTTTTCAAGAAAGTGCACTTTCTTTGCATGCATGAGCACCCCCGGTTCCGCCTTTCAATCAAACGCCGCTGTTGTCTGTAATTGGCTGGGCCCATCATGACGTCATGCTCGCTATGCCAGGCCGGCGCCGGCTGTGTTGCTGCGTGCGCGTTGCTTCAGGTGACTTGACAGCTGGGTTTAAAATATTATTTATTCGAACATTGTAAAACACCTTGCATACTTAGCGTACGCGTTCGAGTAACGAACAGTAACAAAAAACGGCGCAACGAAAGCAGAGTCAGCACATTTGTGCACGAGTTGGCCCATGCACCTTAACAACTGCCATTTGCCTACTAAATCACGTTTCAGTAGCAACAAATAGAATATGCATTGTATAGGGTGCAATCCAAGTTTACAGCGCGTTTATACAAGCTTCGAGTATCGCGCTACGCAAACACACGCGCACTGCATGCAGCTGCAGCCATTCCCGTCTTTGCAGCTTAGTGTGTGTGTTGCGCTGTTCAACGCAACGCCGAAAATAGTCCGGCTTCAGCCGCATCACAAAAGCAAACAAGTTCGCGGCACCTGCAGGGCCAGATGAAGCGAGCTTACCGGAACGGGGCTGGAAGCAGCGGACGGGCGCTCTGGCCTAGTCGCACTCCTGGACGTCGTATAGGCTTATATTATTTCGCATCGGCGCCACAGCAGACGACGCTTGGGGATTGAGCAGTGCTGTAGTGAGCGGGCTACTCATAAAACTGCCTACCGTAAATCAATTTGTCTCACAATGAAATGAAGATATTAATAATTGCGTAATAACGTAATACATAGGAGCAATGCATACAATATAGATCGGATGAGCCGCGACGCACAGGCGACTGCCGCTACACAGCTGTTAAGAGAAGCTTGCTTGTATAGCAATTATCACTCCTACCATCATCTTGGTACGGGCCAACGATCATCAATAAGGGTTAATTTTTGACATTCCATTATCCCTGTGCTTACTATTTAAGATAACAATAAATTTGAGCATGCTTTCTTGACGCTAGCGCAAGGGATCCACGGACAGCTTGCGGCAGGCGCGGCCGGCGCGGCATGTGGAGACAGTGTTGTCTTCGGACGATGCTGAGCGCGCTGTTGCCGCAAGAGTAGTACGGCATTCCAGAAACTATGTTAAAAATGATAATGCAAAAGTAGCTTCGTTCTGATAATCATGCATTTCGTTTGCTGTACCTAATTGGTAATTGCTGACGGTGCCGAGGACGGCAGCGAGCTTTGTAACAACACTGAATCGCAAATCGCGTTTTATGTTCGGTATCCGGATTAAGCGCAACGACGATGAAGCCAGCCGTGTAACAGCGGTAATCACCTAACTAGGTGCGGGCAAAATGACAGAAAGGCACCGGATTTCAGTTGCGTTGATTTCATTGGAACCCTAAGAGGCCGCAATCGCTGCCAAGATTTGATGATCGTCGTCGGCCCGAAAATCATCAGGGCAAAACACAGCTCATTCCAAAGGCGAGAAAATGTTCCCTTTTATGACAGAGACACACCTCGCTGAAAGTTTCTTATCCTATGGGAAACTATAAACCCCCATGTCGCCTCGACCACCAATGCTCGCACAACGAAAATCCGTGCTGATAGCCACTGGTCGCTTCACTCACTCACAAGAACGTTTATTTTTAATGGGACAAGAAAAATATAAATATTTTTCGAACATAAAAAGACTTTTATTTTACAACTGAGCAAAAGCAGTTCACTAGTCGGAGGGCGCCGAGAAACGCGCGGCTGGCACTCCTCAACAGCTGCGTATCTGCTGGTTGATGTCGTGGCATCTTTGAACACGCGGAACCTTTCAGCACAGAACAACGAAACTGGAGAAAACAAACGGCACCAGCAGCAGATTGCGCTGATCCGTCGATCACGAAAGAGCGGGATGGAGCGAAGCAAGCGTGCAAAATGAGGCCGGCATTCCGAGACTGACGTCACATCCGCTTGTTCCCCAGTTTCATTGCCCCGCCCCCGTCGCTCCCGGCAGCGATGAGGGCTTGACAACGGCGCGTTTTTAACAAAGGATTTTGACTTTTCTTATCGACAGAATTTAGAAAACAGGTGATTAACAAAACCCTTCATTCCAACTGCCGAATGTTATGCAATTAGAAAACCGTTACAGCTTCCATTTAAAATCGTCAATGCGCAGAAATGGGATCTTTCGTGCTTCTCCCCCAATAGTACACATATTAAAGGAGTAGCAACAATAGCAGCGCGGATATCTTCGATAAGTGGCAGTGTTGCCTCTCGATAGCCGCTCCCCTTTCCACACATGAGCACTGATAATTTCGGGCCATGTAATCTTATGCAGCGTAAATTGACGCTTCACGAATGGTTCGCTTTTTTTTTCTTTTGGTGGTGGTGTGTGTGTGTGTGGGGGGAGGGGGGGGGGGGGGTGTGGAGGGGAGATCATGGCAGCACTTATCAATGCGAAATTAAGAATTTTCGGCCATCAAAACTGCGCAGCCCTTATAGAAGCTCTGATCTGATAAAAGTGAGATCAGCTAAAGAGCACTCCAATTGATAACAAAATTGGCTACCTGATGTGTGTAGAGCTCGGCGCCTTGGTAAGGGCGAGTGGCCACGTAAATACCCTTGAAACATGCGGTGTGTCTCATACCCACCCATAATGTCAACGGTCAATGGGCTGTGCACGCAGCAAGATCGAAATGGAAAAACAGTGTCGATCTGCGTCCTTATGTTATGTCCTCCGAAATATGCGAGATAGATAGCAAAGAAAGGCAACAGAAAAGACAGCGGCAAAAAAGGGACAAGCATATTTCGGACACGCTGTTCCAAAGCTTGCGCTACGTGCCGACCAGCGCGAGCGAGTGTCAGTCGCCACTAAAATATTCACGTCACCGCTCTCATTTGGGCTCGTCGCGAAAAAGATGCCCCGCGTGGAATCGCGACAGCTAGCGGGCGAAGCCGCTGACGCCGAAGCACCGGCAACCACAGCTCAGTGGGCGGTGCGAGATTTTCTTTTCGCTTCGTTCTCTCTAACTTTCATCCCTCGCTCCTTCTTGCATTTCTTGGCCGCGGGCAGTAGCGTGTATGAATATGCAATCACGGGAATTGCGGAGAACGCGCCACATTCGCCCAACACTTTCTCCTGCGGTGCTTGCGGCGCTGCGTTCACGGAGCGCTGTCACTGCACCACACACACACACACAGACGCCTGGAAGTAAGAGTAAGAAAGACAAGCAGGCGGATAGGAACACACACACGAGCACAAACGCGCGTAATCCGGCAGACACACGTATACGCAAACAAAGATAAAGGATCAGCACTACGGGTATGAGGGTCCCCGAGACGGGAAGCAAGCAAGCCTTCGCTGAGTCGTTAAAACGCGCTGCGCCGGCGGCGCGCCGCTCTTTGGCACCGCGGTAAATGCGGCGCCGTATTACCCTTTCCACCGAACACCACGCTGCTTTGCTCTTCCGATGCGGTGATTGCGCCCGCGGCAAGCATATAAGTGTGCGGACTGCGCGGTTCTTATTCTTCCCCCATCGTTTCCCATCCGCGCACTTCGCGCTCGCTTGCTACAGTGCATGCATATGAGGTGTCGCGGGATTTCTTGGCTCGTGTAGAAGATCATTGCTTATGTGAGCGAAGAAACCACTCTTCTCTCCCCTCTAGCCTGTTTCCCCTCCTCCAACTTACCAGTGCGAGTCACTGGGGAGATGAGGCGACGGTAAAGGGCTCCAGGTGGTAGTGAGACTTGGCTTGCGTTTGCATGCGTACGTGCGTGTGTGCTGATGTTCAGGCGCGTGTGACTCGGTTAGCGGCGTGTCGTGTGTCGATTGCGTTTATTTCTCTTGCCGTCCGACGCGTGCATTTATCTTTTCTATCGTGGTCGGGGGCTCCTGGGCACGCTTCGTTCGTCTCCTGACTAAGGGGTTTTGGGAGATTAGTGAAGCGAGAGTTCGCAGAGGCGCTGCCTAGCAAGAGAGGTTCCAGCTTTTCCGCCACTGGGATAGCAACCAAGCGTATGAGACTGAATGTCAGCGGAAAGATTTTGCGTGGTCTTGTTTCGGTACTATAACAGCGGTTATGAGCGGCGTCGCTGTCACAACTGTAGGGAAGTTATCTCAGCAGATCCCTCACGGTAGGCACAAAATGGCAATAAAGAAAATTTTGGCTTTTAGATACTGGTTCTAGAGAATGGGAATGACGTTTGAAACCCGTAAATATACGGGCACCCTTTTCGTTAAGTGTGCTTGTGAAGAGGCTTTGATTAGCATATTTTAAACCCAATATTCTTGCTTTTCAAGATGCACGTCTGTCTAGACAGGTGTACTACAGAATGTACTATATGGCTGCATCATATTGCGTGAGTGGAGTAGTTGTTCAAATAGTGTGTTGTAGAACTGGTTCCCTCTCCTTTAGTCTGTATCTTCTCTTCCAACCTACCGGTGTCAGTCACTGGTAGTCATTCCGGTGTCAGTCATTATCAAACAGTAGGTTTGCGTTGCCTCTACTGGTTTCATCTGAATACCCAGTGTACTGAAATACCGGTGAATCTCGCGAAATTTTTCCGAAGAATTTGAATTAAGGGTTAGAACGATGGCAAATATCAGCAACAGAGATAGATGTATTATATCAGGCCGATAATACTACGGGTTCTACGAAAGCTGTCTTATCTTTATCTGCTACTTCTATACTAAACTGCTTGACGATTGGTGAACTGCGAGCGGAAATTTTGTTTTGTTCACCTGATGGTTACATTAACGAATTTTTCGTTTATCTTCAGCAGTATTCCCACGTCTAATCAAACAGTTGGATTGTTCTTTTGGAAGCTGATCTCTATATTTATATATCGTATCGCATTCCAAAACCAAATAAGCCATTTATTTGCCTGAGTCGCACTCTTCTTGGGGAGTTTTATAAACATCGATTGCATATTATAATTAAAGCAAAATTATAGCTTATTCTTTAAGAAGACTTCCGAAGTATTATCGCCAAAACGGTGATTAATAATATTTTACGGACATTGTTTGTTGCCGGTCCTAACTTTCTGTCTTTAAACAAACAAATGTTCACTATTACTATTTAGGGGGCTCAGCTTCGGGACGAAATAGTCGCTACACTAGGACAACTTCTCAGCTCTTTGCACATTAAATGCACGAACACGTTACGAAATGGTTTCGCTCAAAATTTATAATAAATAAAATGTTATAGCAAGGAATAAAAATGACCAATAGCTTAACTAAGCTAAGCCAGGATATACAAAGCAAAGGCAGTAGTAGTCGTGGATGAAACGGAATCGTAGAGGGTTCATATTCGCGTATTCTATGAGAACGGTTTCAGATTATGGTGACAAAATTTGCTTTCATGAAAATTTACTGAGCAGTTGCGGCTGTTAAGCATTGATACCTGGAAGCAAATATCAAATAAGTAAACTAACAAGCAGAACGAAAGTTTCATACTTATGTGAATGAAACAAAAAGGAAAATGGGGATAAAAACCGTTGGTTGAAGGTTCAGAAATGTAGCCAAAAATGTCAGCTAGTGTTTTTATGAAAGCAATTTTTCTTTGCTTTTATACTAATACCTCCCCCATGACCCGAATTTACACCACACTATACAAATCTACAGCACCACTTAATACAGCCATTAAAATAGAATAAATGGAAATGGAATAACTTGGAACATAATAGGTATTTGTGAAGAATCTTAGCGAGCTACAAAGTAATGTACATTTCAGAGTAAAGTTTTGTATTTTAACTACGCATAGCGCTGGGGCGGTCAGAAAGGCATGTGCAAATATTCATAAATTCATAAAAAACACTTTTGTTTTCAGGAGCCACGAAAATAAATTCATAGACCATTAAGGAGAATGATGTGGCGCATACGCTTGAGGGTTATTTTTCGACAGCATGCAACGCGGTTTTGTAATCGTCTGAGTAAGAAAATGATCGGGACATATATAAATGTTCGCCTCAAAGTGACTTACTGTTCTGTAGCAATTTACTTTTCGGAGACCGTATAGAAAGCCACCGACATTTCGTTTAGAAGGTTTGGAGCTTAATGTGAGCATCTCAACCTTGTGAGTAAACAAATACAGGGAAATAGCCTCGTGGTAAAAGACAGTGACATGGACGTATTTAACTCCGATATCTATGCAGGCGTTTCTCTGAATTGACATAGATAGGTTTGGAGTAGACAGAAGTTCCGGACATTTAATATCTGCCGTTAAGCGAGCAGGGCGCGACGGCGTTATTTGCTGTGGCCTACGGCTGTCGTTGCGAACCCTCCATCCCGTACGTTCGACTTGCCAAAGACTTGACCACCAATCCTTTATTATACCTTCATTATCTTACACACGTTAATTACTATAATGTCGTAAGCAGCACCAATATTCACAATACCATCAGACATAAATATAAAAACCCGCTTTAACCAAGCCGTACGAACGTGCCATAGTGGCCTAGGGGCAGCTTTTCTAACTCGGGAGTCAAGGGTCCCCTAGCAGAGGAGAGTATCAAGAAGCGAGTAGCGATTTCTGCCTAATTCATGAAGAAAGCACGTTGAAGTTTGGCTTAAATGACGCCGTGGTTGCTGTCCGGAGCGACTGAACTGGACGCTGGAAAAATTCATTGTTTTCATTCAGTAAAAGAGAATAAGTTGGTCGGTTGGTTTGTGGGGTTTAACGTCCCAAAGCGACTTAGGCTATGAGAGACGCCGTAGTGGAGGACTCCGGAAATGCCGACCACCTGGGGTTCTTTAAGGTGCACTGACATCGCGCAGGTAGATTCAAGCATAAAGGAGGTGGAAGAACCTAAAGGGAGCTCTCTTTAGAGGTAGAAACATAGGGGAGGGGGCACAGATTCTATAGTGTTGCTAGTCGCAGCTAATCCTGCGAGGAGCTAAATGCAACTCACGAGCCGCAGTTCTGCCACCCTTGGCCATAGTGGATTCAGGAAGCTTAGTTTGAAGACACTTTTTTCCCGTACAAAGAAACTGTACTATACCATACTATACTATACTATAATATACTATACAGAATTAAACAAACTGACATTAGGTGATAGTCAGTATTTCAAGGAGGCATCAAAAGGAATGTCTTTGGGATATTTCGACGTAAACATTATTTTCCTTACCGTGTTGAAGGTGGTGCCTTTGGTCCCATACCAGCTATTTACCAATCGATGTGCTGTACGAATGTGCGCAAATGTTGATTATATAGAGAGGTGACGTGCTTCTAGGGAGTAATTTCTCCGATTCTACGTTTGATGACACCGTAGCTTTTATAACCTCATTTCCTCTCATGATGCGAGTGCATGTTTTGGACAATCATGACGCGTCTATTGTCGCAGCAAGCATATATCGCAAAAAAAAAAAAGAACAACAACTTGTGACCAGGTGGTCAGTTTTGCAGTTTACGTGGTACTGCAAGAAACAAACTTGCCACGTTCATCAGCACAGCATACCACCCCAGTGTGGGGACACGCGAAGAGCTGGTTGGCTTATCAGCAGCAACGTCAGCCGAAACAGCTTTCTTCATTTTTTTTTTTTCGATTATGAACTGTCGCTTTGAAACAAGGCCAAGCGACCTCATCTTGAACCATGCGGTATCTATTGTGCTTACAGCTGAGAACTGCATGGGACGTCGTACAAGCGGAAAATACAGCGACGAATATTTACGAGTCTCTTAGCGGAAAAATAAACGAAGAGCACTTGTGTGTCATTACCACTACTTTAGATGCACGCACGTTTCTTTCTCTCGGAGGTCTTTTCGACGATAACACTCAACAGAAATCTAGGAGCAAGCATGCATGGAAACGGATAAGCACGTATGCCTCCTTCAAAGACGTCGTTCTTGCAAGTGGTGCGTAATACAGGAGAGGCGTTTTGCGGGATCAGTATTGCGCAGTTGCACGTGGAGGATGCAGGGCGTTTTCCCAAGAGAGAAATCCCCACGTGCCTCAGTTCCCTGCTAAACTGATTAAGGGGAATTGCAAACGCCTTATATAAGAGCCGCGCCCTGGGCAATCCTCCAAAAAGAGTACGTGTCATTGAGAATAAAGCCATAATCACCATCATCATCATCATCATCATTACTACCACCACCAAGGGTACAGTCAATGCCAGTGGACTCGAATTAAGATTGATTTGTCTACACGGGTTTTGAGACATTGAACGGGCACTCCTTTAAAATGAAGCACTCGGCGTGCGGGATTATTTCTCTTGCGGCCATCGTCATGGCTGATATTTGCTTTTCTATTAAACTGACTCAAAATTCAATTTCGAAAAACTATCTCCTACAGTATAGATTCTTTCTTTAACGAAAGCGTAGTCTTTGACCGCGGGGTCTATGGCGCCAGCCTGAAAAGCACACAAGGGCTACACCCGGCTTGCTCATTACTGGTACCAAGACGGCCGCATGAATTGTTTTCTCTATCGTCTTCTACAGAGCAGGTGTGCGAATAGAATATAATCAAGGCTGATTACTCATTGCGCTGAAGCTTACCCATCAGGACCAAGAGCCTGCTATGGCCTGCGTTAATCAAGGATTATCATGATCATTCAGGTGCCAAAGTGATGGGTGAATCTGGTCCTTTAGTGGATGAAAAAACGAACAGCGAATTTACATATACGCTTCACGCAATGGCTATAGCATACGCTTCCCACCGAAATGTTACCGCGAAATGAGTTCAAACTGCACGCTCTCGGTCGTATTGCAGTCCGAGCTGGGACGAGTAAGGGCAATTTCCAGCGTGCTTTTATAGCTTTCGAATATTCACCGAAGGAAAGACTGCTGCTAGAGAATTTCTGTAATTTGTGTCACAGTGCAATGGTAGGTGACGCTTTTTATGAAATGCTGCAAACGCGGTGGAAAACCGAATTCATGAGGCGACGACTGCCTAGGGACACACGGATAGCCGATGATACAGCTGGTTCCGCTCCCAGATGTACCTATTAACTCCGCCACCAGTGGCGTGGTCGTCGTTTTGCACGCCGCCTAAAATGTTGGGTGTGCGAGATGTGGTATATCATTTTTTTTTTATAAATAACGCTGTTGATTGCGTCAGGGCATAAATAGATAGTAAAAGAAAAAAAAGGCTATGGAGGTTTGGATAGGTGTTCTACATCTGCTGGCGAAGGAAATCTTGTCGATCTTAGGTGGTCTAAACTCTAACTAAAATACAGGGGTGGTTTCTGTCAGCTGGCGTCAAGTTGTATTTAGGAATATTCAGTCCTCTTGAACACACACACACACACACACACACACACACACACACACACACACACACACACACACACACACACACACACACACACACACACACACACACACACACACACACACACACACACACACACACACACACACACACACACACACACACACACACACACACACACACACACACACACACACACACACACACACACACACACACACACACACACACACACACACACACACACACACACACACACACACACACACACACACACACACACACACACACACACACACACACACACACACACACACACACACACACACACACACACACACACACACACACACACACACACACACAC
This sequence comes from Amblyomma maculatum, assembly GCF_055883805.1. Classification (NCBI taxonomy): domain Eukaryota; kingdom Metazoa; phylum Arthropoda; class Arachnida; order Ixodida; family Ixodidae; genus Amblyomma; species Amblyomma maculatum. The sequence continues at coordinate 319,769,766 of NC_139344.1, read as the reverse complement.
ACACACACACACTGTCGTGACGCTGGGGCTATGGCGACCCGGCCTTCACTTGGTAGCGTGCAGAGACTCCGGGTTGAAGAAGGACTGAATCTTCGAAGTTGGTAAAATATGTACAAGCAGGTTTACTGGCACTTTGAGAAAACGTATTTACAAGAATATTTACATGAAGAAGAAGGGTACATCAGCAAAATGACAAGCGTTAAGAGTTCATAGCGAGAAGCGACTGGATGAGCCGTTTACCCAGGGCCCAGAGCGACATTTCGTGCTCTGCAGCGTCCTTAAAAACCCCCTATGTCCAGCCCCTCTCTGAAGATGCTGACCAACCAAATCCAGGGCACGCCCCTCAGGTATCGGCATCCAATCGAACACATCACTGCACTGATGGTCTGAAGCACTGACTGGTCCGGCATTCATTCGTTGGGCGTGATCACTTGTTGGCGGGAAAAGCTTGGGGAACGGCGAGGAGAGGAGGTACATTTCTATTCTTCAGCAAAGAAACCACAGGCTGGTTCTGGGGGTTTTACTTCTCAGAAACCCGAGTGCACGTGGCGCCGCATAGGGCTCCCAACATGGTCCCTTTTCGACAATTGCAAATCTTTCCTGCATTCCCGGGAAATCACTTAATGGCCGTATGAGTCATGCTCTTCTCTTGTCCTGCACGTCAGCGGACATGTCACTCTGTCGTCTCCTTTGGATAGGAGGCATTCATCACTGGAGGATAGCACTTCTCGACTGGAAGGGTGAACAAAAGAAAGCACTTCCTGCTATTTCCCGCAGGGGGACGTTTCTTTGTGTTTTTCCAGACGTTCTCTTGACAGGGCCAATTTGGCATTTGCAGGTTGTCCACAAAGCAAAACATGCTTACAAAACAGGATTCCTGGAAACAGGCTCACTTAGAGCCAATGGACCATCACCACATATTCACAAAACTTTTCCATGCCCACAGGCGAACAATAGAGCGCGCAAATGCGGATGCTTGGTCGTAACAGCCTCCTCCCCCGCCAGAAGAGACTCGGAGGGCAGCAGCCGCAGCTGCTGCATGAAGAGACGACTTAATGGCCTGCACGTGAACGCTTGAAGCTCGCTGTTGCTTGTCGCGTTGTCTTGATTGTTGTAGGCCAAATTGCTTGAGCTATCTGAAACTCAACCACATGTCGAAGCAAGCACTCGGCTCCCGTCTGAAGAGACCAGGTCAAAAGAAAACTGCCATTGTTGTTCGAGAAAAGCCCACTCTCAAGACGTTCAGGACCCACGTATGCCTCGAAAACCAAACGTGCTGCTTTACATAGTCATCTATATTCAAGCGCACAAAAAAAAAAAAAAAAAAAAAAACCTGATTATCAATTTGGATACATGGTGAGGAACATCTCGGACCGCTTAGAAAGAGCGGCTAAGCGCGTCCGCATTCCCATTTAACTTCCCCTTTTTGTATCTTATTTCAAAATTGTACTGCTGTAAAATCAAGCTCCACCTAAGAAGGCGACTGTTCTTCGATGTCGCAGTTTGCAGCCAAGCCAGGGGACAATGGTCCGTCTCTACGGTGAATTTGGCCCCTCCAAGATAGCACTGCAATTTTTGAATGGCCCATACAATGCAAGCGCATTCCTTCTCTGACGCGCAATAAGCCCTCTCTCTAGAACTCAGTTTTCTGCTCAAGTAGAGCACGGGGTGCTCATTACCGTCGTCATCTCTCTGGCAGAGAACAGCACCTAACCCTCGATCACTGGCATCACACTGGACCGTGAATTCTCGGCCATAGTCTGGAGCTCGCAATACCGGACGGCTAATCAGCACAGCCTTCAGGTTTACGAAGGAGGCTTCCTTTTGTTCGTCCCAGACTACATTTGTCGGTTCTGTCTTGCGGAGAGCGTCGGTCAGAGGGCTAGCCAAAGCTGAATAGTTAGGGATGTAGTGATTGTAGTACCCAGTCAGACCCAGGAATGCTCGAATTTCCGTCTTCGTGCTCGGCCGCGGGTAGTCTGCTACCGCAGAAGTCTTAATCTCGCTGGGTTTCCTGAAACCTTGACCTACATTGTGACCCAAGTAGTCCACGGTCGCCCTTGCCAGGCAACATTTCTCGGCCTTTACGGTTAGTCCAGCTTGACGCAAAAGGCTCAGTACAGCTCTTAGATGTACCATATGGTCCGCCCATGAGTCGGAAAAAACCGCAATGTCGTCTAAATAAGGCACCGCGAATGTTTCACACCCCTTTAAAACCCTATCCATGAGTCGGGAAAAACAAAATGGAGCATTTTTGAGCCCGAAACTCATCATTGTTGGCTGGTAGCTGCCCGTCGGAGTGACGAAAGCCGCGTATCTGCTGGCGCGTTCAGTGAGCGGTACTTGCCAGTATCCTCGAGTAAGGTCCAGCGTAGTCACATATGCCGCTCTACTGACCTGTTCTACTCTCTCCTCAATATTCGGAATAGGATACACTTGATCCCTGGTGAGAGAATTTAGCTTTCGGTAGTCTACCACAGGCCTAGGGTCTTTACCTGGAGCTTCTACTAAGATCATAGGCGAAGCATAATCGCTTTCCGAGGGTTTTATTACTCCCAATTCCAGCATGCGAGTTACTTCCCTATCCAGAATTTCTCTTTGCCTTGGAGAAAATCGGTAGCACCTTGATCGCACTGGCACGTCTGAAGTCAGCTCAATATCGTGCTCAGTCAAATCAGTTCTGCCTGGCCTGTCCACGAAGCAGGCCTCAAACTCTGTTATTATCTCGCCCAGATCGGACAGCTGGGATTTCTTTAGTTCTCCTCTCTGCTCCGTCTTTTTGAGAAGCTCCTGAGCGTTGCTTCCTTTTCCGCTGAGGCAAATCAAGTTGTCCCCCATCTCCTCGGGAAGGTTTAACGTTAGATTTACCACGGCTTCCCTCTGCACATAAGGCTTCATAAGATTGCAATGATAAATGCGCACTTCTTTACGCCTACCGGGAATTTTCACTGCGTAGTTAGTGTTAGAAAGCTTTGCAACGACTTCAGCCGGTCCTTCCCACTGTACTTCGAGCTTATTCTGCCTTGAACTTCTCAGCAACATCACCTGGTCCCCGATACAAAACGTCCTTTGACGGGCTGACTTATCATAGTACACCTTGGAACGAGCCTGGGCTGACTTCATGCTGGCCTCAACGAGTTCCTTAGTGTTATGTAAGCGATTCAAGAGGTTCAGAATGAATTCTACTACTGTTGGGTCTTCTCCGCGCCCCTCCCAGGCTTCGCGCACCATTCGCAAAGGTGAGCGCAGTGACCTTCCGTACACCAACTCGGCTGGGCTAAATCCAGTGGATTCGTGCGGCACTGACCGCAAAGCGAAAAGCGCTGCAGGCAGGCAGGTATCCCATTCGCGCTTGTTTTCATAGCACAGTCCCCTCAGGACTCGTTTGAGAACAGAGTGCCATCTTTCTACGCTGTTGCTCTGCGGATGATGGATCGAGCTATGCACTACCTTAATGCCGCATCGCTCGAGAAATGAGGTGGTGAGGACACTCGTGAAAACGCTACCCTGATCACTTTGGACCTCGGAAGGGAATCCAACTCGTGCAAACACTGACAGCAGCGAATCCACTACACTCTCGGACGTCACCTCGCGCAGCGGAACAGCCTCTGGAAACTTTGTGGCTGGGCATAACATAGTGAGGATATAACGGTACCCTGACTCGGTCACAGGAAGTGGCCCAACTATATCTATTACTAACCGGTGAAACGGCTCGGTAATGATTGGTACTAACACCATCGGAGCTTTCCACTTATCTTGCGCCTTTCCAACCCGCTGGCACGTGTCGCATGACCGTACAAAATTTTCCGTGTCCTTAAAACATCCAGGCCAATAGTATTCTTGCAACAGCCTCTGCTTTGTTTTCTTTATTCCAAGGTGACATGACCACGAGCTGCCATGGGAAAGTCGCAGTAAGTCTCCGCGGTACTTTTGGGGAACGACTAATTGGTCCCGCTCTACTCCGCGCTTATCCTTGAATAAGCGATACAGCACTCCCTTTCTCATCTCGAAAGAAATATTGTTTGCTGTCTTAGTGGCGCGGTGGCGCTCCCTTATCTCCTGTATATTGGGATCATTGGCTTGCTCTATAGCTAAGTCCTCTCGGGTTCCACTTAAAAGTCTCGTGAGATTACTAGACACCGGCGGCAAGAGGTTACTCTCAAGAACGTCCTCATTCCGCGTCTCATCAAGCTCACTTTCAAGTTGACTTATCTGAGATGCCTCGCTCTCAAAGTTTTCTGACCTGCTATCTTCCGCATTTACCATTGTTTTAACTGCCGTTTCCTCCGCTGTGGATTTTTCTGGAATGAGCAGTGTAGCTAGTTCTCGCGCCTTTGAACGTGTTAAGGCTTGCACAACTCTGTCTCCGAAAAGGATGCCCCTCTTTCGCAGCAGCATGTCCGATTTGTTGGAGAACAAATACGGATAGCACTTAGGAAGCTTTCCTGAAACGGCAGCCTCGGTTGTTAATTCGCCGAAAGGGCCCTCGATGACCACGTTCGCGATCGGCAAGCACACACTCTGTTCCTCAACTACCTGTCGGATCCATGCACACTGTCCTGTATAGTCGGAAGGCGATACATACGCCGGATGGACAACATCCATCGTTGCGGCCGAATCGCGCAGTACCTTGCAAGGCTTCCCGTTGACTACTAGGTCATGCAGGTAGGGTTCTAAAAGCTGCATATTTTCATCGCAGTCCCTGACATACGAGAAAGCAATCTTTTCTTTCCGGCAGTTGACGGCAATGTGACCCTGCTCATTACACCTAAAGCATGTGAGCGGCTTCCTAGCCTCAAGCTTATTCTTTGTGTTCTGCACGTTGGTCACTTCCCCACTTTTCTCACTGCCGTCCTTTCTAGGGAATTTGCCTGAAGAAACCTTCATTTCTTCGTTTCCAACTCTAGCAAAGTGCCTTTCCTGACGGTTTTTCATACTGAACTTGGGATTGCGGGGCCTATCCACTGCTGGGTTGCTGAATTGTCGGCGCGAAGCATACTCCTCAATAAGTTCGGCAGCTTCAGTTGCCGACTTAATTTCGCCTCGGTCCTGTAACCAATTTCTTTCTTTTTCTGGGAGGCAGTTATAAAACTGCTCCAAAAGAATTTGCTCGACTACAGCGTCCCTATCACTGTAGGAATCTGTGCTCTTTAGCCACTCGCCCAAATTAACTCTTAAATTGTACAGGAATTCAGGGTAACTCTCGTCCCTGGACTTAGTAGCTTTCCGAAAACGTTGTCTGAACGCCTCGGCGCTAAGCCTATACTTTCTCAGAAGGCAAGCTTTGACCTTCTCGTAGTTGTCCGCGTCCTCCTTGCTTAGCCGCGCGACAACCTCCGCTGCCTCGCAGGGCAGAACCGTCAATAATCTCTGAGACCAAGTGTCTCGCTGGAAGGACAGTTTTTCGCAGGTTCGCTCAAAGTTAGCCAGATACAGACCGATATCCCCTGATATCACATATGGCTGCATGTACTTTGACATCTTGAAATCTGCCTCCTTGTTGAGAAGAGGTACCGCTAGCTGGGGACAATTGCCCGACCTCTTGCTCAACTCTAGTTCTAATTTCCGGAGCTCAATTTCTTGGTCCAGCTTTTTTGCTTCTCTTTCACGCTTCTTTTCCTCTTTTTCCCACTCACGTTCGCGCTCCCTTTCCTCTTTTTCCCTCTCAAGTTCACGCTCACGCCTCTTTTCCTCTTTTTCCCGCTCTTTCTGCTCTTTTTCCCGCTCCTTCTGCTGTCTGAGCTGTTCCTTTTTTTGACCGATGAGGTTCCATGCTTCACTGAGCTCCTCATCATCGGCTCCCAAATCTGTGATTGCCTTTATAATCAAAGGTTTTCGTGCCAAACCACTTGTATCAATTCCCAATTCCTCACACAATTGCAACAGTTCCGGTTTCTGCAGCTTTTGTAGGTCCATGATCGCTCCGAGTGTCGGCTACTTCCAAAACAACAGTGCAAACTACCAAACCTAAAGGCGTTTCCACACTCTCTTTACCAGTTCTAAAATCTAACCCTGTTCTAGAACCTGGTCCACATCAGAAGAAAAGCCAAGCACTCACCCACACATGCGATCGATGTTCCGAGCTGCCCTCTTGTTGGCCGATTGTTGCTCCTGCTTGTTGCTTGAGATGCCACCTCCGATCACAAGGTGTTGTGGCTTGTAGCTTCAGATCCACCTCCAATCACCAGATGTTGTGGCTTGTAGATTCAGATCCCACCGCTGGTCACCAGTTGTCGTGACGCTGGGGCTATGGCGACCCGGCCTTCACTTGGTAGCGTGCAGAGACTCCGGGTTGAAGAAGGACTGAATCTTCGAAGTTGGTAAAATATGTACAAGCAGGTTTACTGGCACTTTGAGAAAACGTATTTACAAGAATATTTACATGAAGAAGAAGGGTACATCAGCAAAATGACAAGCGTTAAGAGTTCATAGCGAGAAGCGACTGGATGAGCCGTTTACCCAGGGCCCAGAGCGACATTTCGTGCTCTGCAGCGTCCTTAAAAACCCCCTATGTCCAGCCCCTCTCTGAAGATGCTGACCAACCAAATCCAGGGCACGCCCCTCAGGTATCGGCATCCAATCGAACACATCACTGCACTGATGGTCTGAAGCACTGACTGGTCCGGCATTCATTCGTTGGGCGTGATCACTTGTTGGCGGGAAAAGCTTGGGGAACGGCGAGGAGAGGAGGTACATTTCTATTCTTCAGCAAAGAAACCACAGGCTGGTTCTGGGGGTTTTACTTCTCAGAAACCCGAGTGCACGTGGCGCCGCATAGGGCTCCCAACATGGTCCCTTTTCGACAATTGCAAATCTTTCCTGCATTCCCGGGAAATCACTTAATGGCCGTATGAGTCATGCTCTTCTCTTGTCCTGCACGTCAGCGGACATGTCACTCTGTCGTCTCCTTTGGATAGGAGGCATTCATCACTGGAGGATAGCACTTCTCGACTGGAAGGGTGAACAAAAGAAAGCACTTCCTGCTATTTCCCGCAGGGGGACGTTTCTTTGTGTTTTTCCAGACGTTCTCTTGACAGGGCCAATTTGGCATTTGCAGGTTGTCCACAAAGCAAAACATGCTTACAAAACAGGATTCCTGGAAACAGGCTCACTTAGAGCCAATGGACCATCACCACATATTCACAAAACTTTTCCATGCCCACAGGCGAACAATAGAGCGCGCAAATGCGGATGCTTGGTCGTAACAACACACACACACACACACACACACACACACACACACACACACACACACACACACACACACACACACACACACACACACACACACACACACACACACACACACACACACACACACACACACACACACACACACACACACACACACACACATATATGCCGGTGTCAACTTGCTGCTCTTTTACCTTGTTTACCGTGAGAAAATGTAGTCCGTATGTGATTCTGCTAAGTGCCAGTGCTTTTACTCATCGAAGAGTGTTTCCTTCTCGAACTCCTTGACTATGCTTGGTCATTCGGTTGATCTGGCGATCTTTCTAGTTTGAGGTGACTGTGAGCGTCTGGATGGTGTGGGAGACACGGTAGTTGATCTGCATCCAAATAGCGAGAATGCAAATTAAGTTAACTTCTCTGATGAATTGATCACCAGTGACAGGATGATAGGACCTGGAGTGCAGAGGAGGAAGCTGTGAAATATGAATTCTACAAATATCTGTGCTGCTGATCTCAGAGTAGTTTCTTCTTTCGCCCAAGCAACCCTTTTCGTTCCTTAATTTGTGTGTTTTGCGTAAAGAACAGAGCTTATTCTTGGAAGTGCCTGTAGCGCACTCGCGCCAGCCTGAGCATTGCAATGTTGAAGAGCAGGGGTGAAATGACAGCTATCTTCACTATCCCTTTTGTGCGGCATATCTTTGACTTCGGATCGTGTCTAACCGATACCGCGTGACTGTGAGATGTGAAGAAGGGTCATACGTTAGCAAACACCTTTTTGTCACCACTGGGGTGACATGTCTTGAAGGATCGCTTTGTTAGAGATGTTGACGATGATAAACTTCAAATATAACGCCGGGATGCGATGTTCTTAACCTTAGGGGATTTTAGTGAAAGTCCTTGGAAAAGTAGGAATGCATCTTGCAACGGTCCAAAATTACTAGCCTAACCTCAACAATAGGAGGAGGGAATAGGTGATTTCCTCGAATATATTTTTGGAGGTGAGTGTGAACGACCCGTTCGTAGTCCTTTCCCAAACATGATGTCAACGAGGTGGGTCGGAGAACATCAATCGTCGTTTCCCTGCCTGGCTTGGCAGAAGTAGTCCCTTTTCCTCAGAGTTCATAATTGGTGACAGCTATTCTAGTCGGTGATAACTTTGATGTGCGTATGACGAAGGTTCCGGATAACAGTGTTAGTGGCTTTGTCCACTCTAGACGTGATGCTGCATTGCGATGCACGGGCTGCTGCTCACAGTGCTGCTTTTGTTATTAGGTCATCAAGCGTAGAATCTTATTATAGGTAGTTAAACGAAGTAGTATTGGAGTGTCGACAAAGCAGCACGTCTACAAAGCTTCCGTGAGCTTCTTATGAGACCCGCGCAGAATTATTTGGCTATTTAGTGCCGAGAGTGCACGATTTGTGACTAATTTTGCTCTACCGGGTTCAATGAGGCTGCGGAGGATGGAGCAGGTTTGAGCGGTACTAAGCTTTATGTTGAAGCAAATACAAAACGGTACCCAATTTGGTGGCGCGTTTTGTGCAATATAGCTCAACTTGCACTGTGATGGAGGCAATGAGGAGGCCGAAGTGTTTATTTAGTCGCTACTGTTTCATGAGTTTTTTCTCCTGTCTCCCACAGCTGTATTAGGCGTCGATCAACCTTTGTAGTATCGTCAGGATAAACACATATGTGAAGGTAGACACAAGATACGAGGAACTCAAGTGTCTTCTACAATAGCATGCAATGAAGCCGAGAAAACTCATTATGCTGCTGCATGTAGACGTGGTGCTGCTTCTCAGTATTACTTCAGGGACGAATATCCCGAGCCTATTTCTATCATCATCATCATAGTCATCATCATCAGCCTGACTATACCCACTGCAGGGCGAAGGCCTCTCTCATATTTCTCCACTCAACCCGGTTCTGTGCTAGCTGCAGCCACTTGACCCCCGCGAACTTCTTAACCTCATCCACCCACCTAACTTTCTGCCGCCCCCTGCTACGCTTTCCTTCTCTTGGAATCCACTTTGTTACCCTAAGCGACCATCGGTTTTCCTCTCTTCGCACTACATGTCCTGCCCATGCCCATTTCTTCTTCTTAATTTCCACTAAAATGTCGGCAACTTGAGTTATTTCTCTGACCCACTCTGCACGCTTCCTATCTCTTAATGTTACCCCTACCAATTTTCGTTCCATAACCCTCTGGGTTGTCCTCAACTTAAGTAGAACTCTCTTGGTTAGCCTCCACGTTTCAGCCCCATAGGTGAGTACAGGTAAGATGAAACTGTTGTATCTTTCCTCTTGAGCGATACCGGTAAGCTGGTAGTCATAATTTGTGAGTGCTTGCCAAAGGCGCTCCATCCCAATCTTATTCTTCTTGTTATTTCTACTCGTTACAGAAAACTTAACCTTATCTTTTTATCGTGATAACACAATGGGACCCACATCATTGGTTCCTCTAAATTTTCGGTTAGCCACTGTCCGAAATGCTTGCACACTTGAAACAGCAAAATTCCTGAAATAGCACTGAGCAGCAGAGTGTTATTGCGCTTATTTAACAGCGGAGGTAGTGATTGTGATACCGGCTTGTTAATCCGTTGTTGTATTGCGGTGCGTATTGATATCTAGCAACAGCATCGCCGCTTGTGAATTCAGTAAACATCGGAATGCTCATAACAGTGGCTTTGTTTCATTAATTACAGCCTGTGCAACCTGTACAAGACAGCTATGGCTTTAGGGCTCGAATTGACGCTGCAACTTCACGCCTTCAGTTTTATCGCGATATTCAGCGTCAGTGCTGCAAGACGCATCGAATCTTAGTAATAGATTTACGTAGTAATTCGTAAAGCAGATAATAAAAACAGTGGGTAAAAACGTCGGCGAATCGCGAACTTCACTGTTCCACGTTTTGCTTGCAAGATGTGCTGTTTTGCATCTCCTTTTTTCGCTTCTGTTCTCTTTTCATTTCGTCCTACCCAAACTCAAGTTCTTCTTCCTTCATATTGAAGATAAGCAGGTTCTCAATGCAAAACACAACTATAATTTCAAAATGTGTTTCCTCGTGGTTTGCCTAAGTGAACTCAACAGAAAGAAATGACTGCAAAGAACAGTGCTTAGAAGTGTTTTTTTTTTTTTTTTTTTTTTTTTTTTTTTGCAGTTGTTCAGTGAGGCCAAAAACGTAAAATTTTCCTCTAACTGCGGCAGGTACTCTTGAAGCGTTTCTTCTACAACAGTGCTTTGAATCGGTTCAGTTTCGAACGTTCTTTCTTCACTCATCCTTCCAATCCATAGAATCACGGTTTTCTCTTTCGAAGTGCGGAATTTCAAGCTAATGGACAAAGTACAAAAAGTGAACCTAAATGCCATTTTCTGTAAGAGAGTATATCAAGCGGCCAGGAATAGTCGAAGAGGACTCAGCAATCCATAAATATGAAGTTGTTGGAATCGGTGGAGGCGGGTAGAGGGGGGGGGGAGGGGGGAGGGGGGTTGACGTTGTATGAGCGAAGGCATGCAGGCAGGCAGGTCAGTGCCGCGGGCGGTAGCTGGGGGACAGCACAGGTATACATAGAGATCAGGACCGTTACATGGCTGACTCGAGACACCGCACACAGACCCCCGGGTGTGACCAGCCGACCGGAAAGATCGATGACGTGCTTCTCCTTTCCTTCCATCTCGAAAAGAGGGGGCAGAGGAGGTTGGGTCTGGAGGGCACAACGAAAAGCAGTTACGTGCACAGGGGCGAAAGTGGAGTGCGAATAGGATAGGTAATCTGACATTGGAGAAGCAAAGAAGACGAAAAAGGGGCCTAGAAAGGTTGCTGCCTCGGCTGCGGGATCTGTGCTAGTGGTCACGGCAGTGGGTTCGCCGCGAGCTCTCAACTGGAAAACAGCCGCGTCTCGGACCCGCGCCCTACGCGTGTGATCCGGAACCTGCGGAAGCTAGCAACGCAGCGACATTGACTCTTCTTTCTTAAGGTCTCTTTGATACCTGTGCGCTCCCGCCTCTCCGTGTGCTGCCGCCTTCCTCTCTCTCTTCCCCCCCTTCTCGCTTTTTTTTTTCTCTGCTTTAATATATTCTGCTTCATTGTATGCTTTACTCTTTATTAGCATTATATGAAACCATTTTCGATGACGTTTTCTTCGCAAGTTTAGAGTATTGAAATTACATTTACGGGTCGTTTGCAGGATTGATGTCCGAAATTGATGTTCGGTATTGATGCGGAATCGATTATTTATTTGGAGTACGAGATCGAAAACTTTTCCTTTGCAATCTCCAGCACTCTTCACGTTTCTGTAGTGTGTTGCATTCGAAATAAGCAGAACCATCTTTGTCGCTTCAGGGCGTAAAAGATTTCTCTTTCTTCTCTTAACAAAAACTGTTTTGATCTCAGCGTTATATTCGGGTTGTAAGAGTTCGGTGTTGGATACAACGGTATATTTGACGCTCTGTGTAAAGCTTGGTCCCTAGTCTCCTTACCTTTGTCTCTAAATTCGCCATTTCATGTTGGCTTACAGTATAATGGTTTTGCTTCTCTTTGTGTGTGTTAGCAAAGGTTGACGGGACGGGGCCATCTTCTTCGGGAACCTTTCTAGCATCTGACACTATGATGCGCAAAAAACGAGTTAAGGATCAGCAACGCTTTGTTTCGGAAGTCGGAACTTATAGTCTCAAACTAACAATAATGTACCCGGCATCAGCTAAAATTCACAATACACATTGGTGAACTCCGGCGAATACGCGGCCAGTCATGACAGGAGTGGCGAGCTCCTGCTGTCTTTTGACATACATTTTGTAACGCCGCCAAGCTTCTCAATTTGATCATACGATGGCTCAATATAAGTGAGAGCGTTCGTTCTCTAAGATTGTTTCTTAGGACAGGTGCTTGTTCGTGTCAACGAAAACTGCGCACAAAAAGTCGGAGACGATAGAAAGACAGGACAAAGCGCCGCTGTTTAACAGAGACGCGACAACATCGTTCGCCGTGCTGCTAAACTGGCTCTCAGCTAACGTCATGAGCCGTACATCTTTGTCTGCGGCTATAAAAACGTTCGCGGAGAAAGTCGGCCCTTGCGTATGGGCAGTTTCCACACGTTATCTACACCTTCGGATATGCAAGCGTCCTGATCACTCACCACTACACATTCTCGCACCATCCGCACAAAAGAACAGCAGTTCTAGAACAATATTTTACACTTCGACGGCATACTTTGGATGGCACGTCGTTTGGGGGTAATCGTCACCGCTCATGGTCCAGACCTCACGATGATCCTCCCTTGGGTCCAAGGAAGGTTGGCCCTCAGTCTTGCCAACGTCCCTTGCCACAAATATGTCATTGTTTCATTAGCCAAGCAAAAAATTCTCTCAACGGCCTGCCGGGCTGAGGCTGACGCCCATGTCCTTAGCGCTTTTTCCTGTCTTTCTATATTTCGCATCTTTTTCTGAGCTTGAGTTTTCGTTCATTTTGTACCATCAAATTCTATTAGAGAATACGCTTGCGTTGGATTTTTGCACTATTCACATCTTTGAAATCCATAGAGCGCCTGGATAGCATGTTGAAAATAAGCGCTATTAGTGATTTATTCACTGTTATTGGTGGGGCGAAATAGCAAAGATGAAATCGCTGAAACTTTAGCGGTCACAGCAATTCGGAACAGGAGTGGTTTATTGCGACCGTGGCTTTTTTTTCTTTTTTTTTTTTTTTTAGGGAACAAAGCGAACGATGTCACTTAGAAACTTCTTTTTTGCTTATATTTTTTGTCGTTGGTCCTACAGCAGCCATCGTGAGATATGATACAGTGAAGAGCCGAGGGATGTTAACGATTGCCAGTGGCGTAGTAGACATTTGACAGAATCGATGAGCGAATAGGGTACTGGCGACAGCAGCGAATGATTCTAATTCGAATCGCTGACAGTGCTCCGTCTATTGTATGGTGGTAGTGAACGTATTGAGCGCACAATACGGCTACTGTCTTCTTCAAAAGCGATCGGTATGAGTTTTATCCAACTGGACAAAAAGAATTGAGGCACATTAACTGGCACAAGTATGGCACTGACATATATAACATCAAGACCATTGGCACCACCATCCGAACATGGATGCTTCCTGATACTTTATTTTTTCTGCATATTTTCGATGGTACCTAACAAGCATCTACTTTGAAAAGAAATGATTTTGGCGCAAAACGAGTAGAAAACGGACAAGGACAGAACACAAGACACGATAGAGCGCTACTCTCAACTGATTTTATTAGCAGAAGAAACAATTTTTATACACAGATCCTATGTGCAGAGACATGCGTACAATACAAGAATGTGTACATGCACACATGCCAAATAGGTTGTTGATCACACACCCTCTTCAGATAGCCTATCTAAAAACATGTACTCGTTAGAGTGCAGCTTCACCGAAGGGCTACTCACACAGGCAGACCCCTTCTTTTTGATGGAACACCTCAATCAACAGCCGCGATAACTCATCATTGCCTCTTCCGATATATCATGTCAGCTTTAGCAACGGCGCGCGTGTCCCCGGCAGATCACATGACTTATAATGGACAACCAAGTTCGTCCCGATCCCCTGCTCAAGGTATCTTTCATGTTCAACAAGGAACCGGGACAAACTTGGTTGTCCATTGTAAGTCATGTGATCGGCCGTTGACATGCGCGCCGTTGCTAAAGCTGACACGGGTTATCGGAAGAGGTAATGATGAGTTATCGCGGCCGTTGATTGAGGCATTCCACATAAGAAATAAGGGGTCTGACTGTGTGAGCGGGCCTTCGGTGAAACGAGTACAAGTTGTTAGATAGGCTATCTGAAGAGGGTGCGGGATCAACAGCCGCTTTGGCATGTGTGCATGTACGCATTCTTGTCTTGTAAGCAAGTTTCTGCACACAGGATCAGTGCATACAAACTGTTTCTTCTGCTAGCAAAATCAGTTCATTGTAGCGCTCTTTCGTGTCTTCTGTTCTGTCCTTGTTCGTTTCCTACTGTTTTCGCGCTAAAATCATTCCTTTTCAAAGATGAACCAACTCGCCCAGCAGAACGTTTTATTAGGCATCTACTGTGAGGTCGCAAACTAACCTAAATGTACTCTCTACAGTGCCCATAAACGCAATTCTTTTTGTTTCACTGCCTTTCAGTTCATTTATGACTGTAAAAAAAGAAACAAAAACACTCGCTTCATTATGACGAAGGAAACGAGTGTCAGTGCTTACAACCCCACGTTACCATTCCTGCTGGCCAACTCGACCGCATCTGCACCACAAGCTGTTCAATGCTATCAGCAATCCTTTCTTTGGCGCTTCCCGAGCCAGCGGCGGTCCCTACCTCACCAATGTCGGGGCGCCCTCGAGTGCGAGTTGCGGTTGCCCCTGGTGACCCGATGGGGTTTCGACCCTGTCTGTCCCGTCGGTGCACCCAGGGACTTTTTAGTGCCAGGGCGTGGTTGGGAGTGCTCCTCAACTTTCGCTTTTCGGCTCCTAGTTTTCGGCTTTTGTCGTTTTTCTTACAGAGCATTTCTTGTCGTTTTTGGCTCTATATTCTTACCATGCTTTCCTGGCGATGTACTGGAGGAATAAAATTATTAGGGGCACGCGGGTGGAAAGAAAAAGAAACTTCTCCGTGGAAAATACCGGGAAAACGAGAGAGTGAAAGTTAAGCACCGGCCAGATGACCCCGACGTGTGCTGATTTGCGAGTGGCCTCGCCGAAGAGCGCCGCAATGGTTTGAGTGCCATCGTCGTTGTTTTTCTTATATGTTTAGTAATTCTTTTTCTATTAATTCCTTTGTCAGCAAACAAAACGAAGTCTAACGACAACGGAAAGCTTTGAGTGAGGAAAATACTAGTTAGCTCACAGAAACGAAGGAAATAAATAACTAGGGGCTGAAACTGAAGAGGTGTGCAGAGATGAGAGGGTCAATAACCGAAGAAGCACGTCAGAGCGGAGCATAATACAAAATGTGGACCGAAGCGGCGTGCATTGTTTTCTGACCGTCGATATCGCCTCATGCCATAGTGCTTCGTCGCTGGTCATCACATGCGATGTGTGATTGCTGTCATAGGAAGGTAACATTATTTTTATGAAGCTCTTAGAAAAAAATTAATTGACGCTACAATAAGTACAGCTCGATAAGTAAGGAACTGTGTCTTGTTTGAGCTTCTGTCACCCCAAATAACAAAACTTTTGCAATAGCCAACATTAAACACTTCTGAAACTCTTCTTGTACGCAGTGCGAATTAAAGGTGGTTGGAACGCTCCTTCTTACGCAGAGCTCGTTTTTTTGAAGAACGTGAGCCTATTAATTTCTGCATTTTAATGATTTATTTAAAACAAAAAAGTCCGAAGCTGCGTAAAATAATAATCCTGTAAATGAAACATTACTTCAACGACCATCTTTCTTCTATTTAGCCACAGCAGACAACATCGACAAAAAATAATAATGATGGGATACTCTAAAAAGCACAAAGGAGAACGTGATCATGATGGGAGCATTACAGGTTAAAAAAAAAAAAAAACAAAAAAAAAGTTAAATTAGCCCACGCGTCGTGGTTCTCTCGACCCCTAAAACCTCACTGATGGCCCTCAGAGTTAATGATGACCAGTCGTGTTTTTCATGTTTGCACGGGTTATTCAGAAAATGTCTCAGCGGAGCAGAAATAGGCCTTTTATGACTCGCATATATTTTCAAAGCCTTGCCATCAAACATCTGTACATGACGTGAACAAGAGTGGGAGAAAGTACCGCGCTGTAATCGGTCTAATGGATTTAATTAGCTTCGGCACGCGCGTGGTGAAAGGAGGAACAGAAATAAACGTAGACGTATACGCTAGGAAACGTTGCTTTGCGCTCTCATTAAGGTTTTCTGCCTGTCTACTGGCAACAGCTTCAAACCGTCATCTGGTGTTTTAAAGTATTACCAAGAATATGCCCGGCAGGGTCACGCCTTAAACTAAATAAGTACCGGGCTTTCATCTATAGGCTGTCGTAGCGATTGCATTAGAGTCAATCACTCAAGCAAAAATATATCCACCTAAGCCGGTAGCGTCTCTTTAGGCAGTAATATTGCTATGAAGCAGGGCAAATTGAATACATACATAGCAATTTGCTAGCTTCGAAGAGGGAATGAAACTTAATTGGGAAGAGAAGAAATGCAATAAATGTGCACGCTGGATCAAAAGTCTTCTAAAGTGTTTGCTTCTAGGAATCGCAATGAGGAGCTTAGGCTACTCTTATCGGACATCTGATCGTATCGGACATCTGAAAGGTGAGCTGGACACTTAAATCGCCTCTCCAGGCCATTGCCGCTTCGATGATGACTTGAGTGAACCGGTATGCTCCGTAAAATCAAACCGTGTCTCCTGGACACCCTTTGTTAATACTTTGTCTGCCACGAAAGAAACGTATGCTTGTTTATAAACACAAAAATTCCTGATTACGTAACATTATATCTAGAACGTGCCAGCATCTCAAACCCTATTTATGTATTCGGCGTTACCTTACAGTAGGAGTAATTTCACAGAAAAAAAAAATCAATCAGATGGAATTAGTGTTCACGCAGCCGTCGTCGTCCCTTCGACAGACAAACCCACTGCAACGCCAATCAAGTTTTCTTACACCTCTGTAATTCAACTCTCTTCTCTCTGGACAAGCAGTGATAACGGCCCTGATGGGGCAAGTAGAGAGACCCGAGCACTTCCTGCTTCTTTCTTCTTGTGCTAACGTCAGCAGCACCAGCAGAAAAATGACTTCGCTGGAAGTTCTTGCCATTCTGCGGAAAAGTATTCTGCTGCGTAAAACTACCATTCTCGTAGCGTAGCTGATGAGGCAGATTGTTGAAAAGGTCTGTGGAAGGCAAGGTAAAGCGTTCTGTTTCGAAAACGTGTCGTTTTTACCTAGGGATTCTAATCAGAAAAATGTTCGACAGAGCGATTTGCAAGTATCACGAGCAATTAGACGTGCGGTAGTAGATCTAGTCGAAACATGAGTGGCACCTTACCCGACGCGCTTATACCACTTGAGAGACCTAGCAGCAGACCTGGTGGCACCTATTCCGATTGAAATAAATCACTATCAGTTTTGCAGGCATTCTAAAGATCGTTAGCATTGGTTTAAAGTACTTGGCTTCTCGGTCCCCGCGCAAAGCATTTACTTGGGCCCTCCGTTTCTCTACATGGTCGGAAGCAGCTCGACGGCGGTGCTATATCGTCAAGGCGAGTCACCTGATCGTGTAAACTTTCTTGCATGGAATGAGTGCAAGACTGGTGCACTTCGTACATATATCGTCACCCTACGCGGGCCAGGTCTCCCCTCCTTGTTCATCGCCGTATGTGTGAGCTTGGTCCGGAGACCTCCTTTATATGCCTCGGCTTAAAGCCCTGCCTCGGTTTAGAGTTACTATATATAGTAAGTCAAGCCTAACCTCGGCTATGCCTTTAACGCCACCTGCCGTGCATATTTTAAACTTATTTCGGCAACTGCCTTCGTTATATCCGTTGGGCTTCTTTCGTTATATCCAAATTCTATACGGAGGTTCTGAATTCGGGTACGTCCTTCTTCGATGAAGTGGCATCCCTCTGCGACTATAGTAAGCAATTGTACAGCACAATACTAAATTATTTTACTCAAGTGAAAGCCAATTTTTTTTTAAATCCGCGTTACCCACAGGCCGATGCTAGGGAGAGTGAGGACCTGGATTGGAATTGAGCGGCTAGTCATGGGTAAAATTAATTTAAAATGACGCGCAAATATTATTCGCAAAATCTTCTGCATAATTTTGAGATGTGTACTAATTGCACTTTGCCAATATTATGGTTAATAAGTTTTCTAATAACCGCCTTCTGTGTTCGCTTTAATGTCGCAGGGTGGGCAGCAGCAACCATGCCCGACGCATGCGCAGTCCCGCTGGTGCTGGCGCTGCCTGTCGGTAAGGGATCTACTACTGCTGCTCTGCTCGTTCGCCATGCTATCCGTCTACATGAGCTACCGGCTGACCAGTCTACATCTGCAGCCCAACCCGCCGGATGCCGCTTCTGGTGAGCTCAGCAGCCTTAGATTTTTCACGTACCCCCGCGCATCAATAATCTGCCCCACAATCTGTTTACACGTAAGTAGAAGCTGCAGCTGGCGTCAGCTATCAGGCGAAAGATTCTTTCCCGGGATAGATGGATGGGATATAGGAGCGTCGTCCCCTTTGAAATGGGGTGGTACCAGTTGCTATCATGCTCATTTCCCCCGTATATCTTAATTATTGTTTTAGATTGGTTAACTATACCATCATTCTATTTGTTGAATTTTTGTTTCTACATTACTAACATTATGTAACTTTTCTGCTTTTAAGCCACCAATCTTCCAATAGTTTTTTGCTAGCTTCCACAGCAGGTTTATTCACCCGGCCACTGGTATCTCTAAACCCCAGAGCTTCAAGAAGAGTGACTGCGCCTGCATCGACTTCCGGATGGATACCATTACATTCGAGTATAATATGGTCAATTGTTTCTGTGGAGTTACCACATACTGCACACGCGTCATCTTCATTGTTAAATTTCTTTTTGTAGCTGCGTGTTCTAAGGCACCCTGATCTAGCTTCAAAAAGTAGGGCATTGCCTCTTGAGTTCACAAAGAAAGCTTCCTTATTGATCTGCCTTTTCCACTTCGGTATGTTCCACACTCTGTTTCTTTTCCATCGAATTTATCCAATTTTTACCTTGTAAGAGGCACTTACGCCACCCGACAGCCAAAGTCACGGGTATGTGTCACTCATAGAGTGGTTTGGTAAATACAAGGTATTTTGATCGCTTATCGGCGACACGAGCTGTAGCAGCCACCTACGTGTCAATAAGATGCGGGGGCAAGTTTAACATATATTGGTATAAAAGTAAGCGAAAGTTGGTGAGACGGTCATGCTGTGTGGTAGCTTGTTATATATGTGGTTTGATTTGGTTTATGAGGTTTAACGTCCCAAAGC